>NC_041735.1:32558434-32870565 GCF_004115215.2 Ornithorhynchus anatinus
ACCTTGCTCCCCCTCCTACTGCACCTCGCTACTCTCCTAGTATAATCCAGCCCACACACTTCACTCCTCTAAGGCTAACTTTCTCACTGTACCTCAGTCCAGTCTACCTTGTCACAGACCTCTCCCTCATGTCCTTCCTCTGGCCAGGAATCCCCTCCATCCTCCAATCTAACGGACAATTTCTCTCCCCGCCTTCAGTTCCTTATTGCAGGCACATCTCCTCCAAGAAGCCTTCCCTGACTAAGCCCTCCTTTCCTCTTCTTCCTCTCCCTTCTGCATGCCCTGACTTTCTCCCTTCATTCATCCCCTCTTTCCAGCCCCGCAGCACTCAAGTATGTATATGTAATTCATTCATTTTATATTGATGTCTGTCTCCACCTCTTGACTCTAAGCTCACTGTGGGCAGGGAATGTGTCTGGTATATTGTTCTATTGTTCTCTCCCCAGTGCTTAGTATAGTGTTCTGCACACAGTACATGCTCAATAAATATGATTGACTGACATCACAGCCTTAAAGGAAGAGGATAGAGCCTCCAGGAGGTTAAGAAAACCCATCAGGCTGTCATGAGTTAGTTGACAATGGCTGTGGAGCTGATGTCACCACAGTTACAGGAAAAGACAAAGCAGAGAAGGGGCAATTGAAAGACATAGTGAAGAAGTTCGGAGGCTTCTAAGAGACCTTAGTTTAACTCGGGGGATTAACTCCTGGAGTCTGTCGCTTGATGTCCTCAGAAAAATAGGGGACAATGTACCCAGAGCTGCTGAGGGCACAGAATGATCCCACCTCTGTGAATGGTATGGTGATTGCCCCTACCTAGGGAGGGAATAGAAAGAGAGAAGCAGTGTGGCCAAGTGGAAGAAATGCAGGCTTGGGAGTCTGAGGACCTGGGTTCTAATCCCAGCTCCACCACCTGTTGGCTGTGTGACCCTTGGAAAGTCACTTCAGTTTTCTGTGCCTCAGTTACCTCATGTGTAAAATGGGGTTTGAGACTGTGAGGCCCACGTGGGACATGGACTGTGTCCAACCTGATTATCCTGTATCTATTCCAGAACTTAGTAAAGTGTCTGGCACACAGTAAGCACTTAAATAACATTATCAAATTAACCTCGGCCAAACCTAAACTGCCAGGGAGTGTCTGTGGGGACATGTGGACACAGACCCTTGATTAACCAGCAGTAAACAGACCTCTGGACCGTGGGGCAGTATTCACTCTCTCACACTAGACTTTTGCATTTTCCCTCCCAAATACAGTTCCTGCACTAAATAAGCACTCAGTAAATACCACTGATGGATGGATCGATTGGTTTTACCATTCATTCGAGGAGGCAACCTGAGGGGTGGCACAAGCGAGAAATAAAAGAGACAATAAGGAGTTTGTGTGAGGTGCAGGGCAGCCTACTCTATAAGATAAAGTTACTTTCAAAAGAATCTGTGTGCTTGCTAGAAGTAAGGAGACATCTTGAGAGTGAGTGGAATAATGGGAGGAAATTTGGGGAGATTGATTGATTTAGAAATCCAACCAATTAAGGAATTAAAGAGGATATTTGCACTGGGGAGTACTGACAAGCAGAGACTCAAATGGGATGACATAAAGGTGTGATAGAGTGCAGTGGAGAGAGATGAAGTTGAACAAGAGTTAAGATATTATTTATAAGAAGAATGCACTTTCTCTTTTAGACCAAATAATCAATCTAACAATGGTATTTATGAGTATATATTATATGCAGCCCCTCTCAGAATTGGAGAAGCAGTGTGGTTTAGTGGAAAGAGCATGGACTTGGGAGTTAGAGGACGTAGGTTCTAATCCTGGCACTGCTGCTTGTCTGCTGTGTGACCTTGGGCAAGTCACTTATCTTCTTTCTGCCTCAGTTATCTCATCTGTAAAATGGGGATTAAGACTGTGAGCCCCAAGTGGAACAACCTGATTATCTTGGATCCATCCCAGTGGTTAGAACAATGCTTGGCACATAGAGCTTAACAAAAGCCATCATTATTATCACACCTGGAGAATTTCCAGTATTCTACCAGTATCTGCTATGAGAGGGAGAGGCACGCAGAGGCAAACCCATTCTATTTCTAGCTTAGGCAGTGGCTAGCGGGTGGAAGGAAATCTGTTACAAGTCAAAACTTACCTGTGCTGGGCAGCAGTTGCATGAGAGAGATTCGAGGGCAGAAACTCTAGTGTACTGCAGGTAAGAAGGCTATGGTAAACCACTTGCATATTTTTACCAAGAAACCTCTATGGATATACCTACTAGAATTGCAGATGAAGAGTGGGGCATTCTGGGAGAGGTTTGTCTCTGGAGTCGCTGTTGGTCCAGACGACTCAACAGCGTAAGACAAGACATTATATGCAGATCACTGTGCTTGGAAGTGCTTGGAAGAATACAGTGAGCTTACAATAAAATAATAACAAAATGTCTATTAAGAGTTAATTTTAGTATAATTTATTTGGGATAAAGGTGCAGCACAACATGGTGGGGTGCTTAATTGCCAAGCACTACAAAAAAAAATGAATGGCAAAGAAAAATTCTGGATTTCTGTTTTAATGCAAATTGTGTTATCTTCTGAAGGGACTCAGAAAAGTTTTAGGACTCAAATTCTTAGGATTTAGGCATTCCCTATAGAAGGGTCATTTTGTGATATGAATTATCATCAGAAAAGAATGGTTTCAAATTTTACCAACTGTGACTAAGTACCTGACTCTACTGGGTGTTTTTCTGCCTGGCAGTGGTTTGGTTAGGATTGAAGCTTCCTAGAATTTTACAGGACGTCACTGATGCAATGGGACACTCTGCCTCTGATCACTGGAGACACCTTCAGCCTGAGCTGGGATATGAAAGCATCAGGATAAGGGGCGTGCTTCTGGCAGATCACCTGGTCCAGGAAAAACCGGCAGTGACATCATCTGAAGAAAGATGAGGACTTCCAAACCACAAGGACATTTTTTATTGTTAGTTGGACTGCTTTATGTAACTGTTGGTGAGTCATTATTGCCCTAAAATGTTTGCGAGGAGGGTCAGAAAAGTTAAGTAGCATGGTGTAGTGGATAGAGCATGGTCCTGGTAGTCAGAAAGTCACGGTTCTAAACCCGGCACAGCCACTTATCTGCTGTGTGGTCTTTGGCAAGTCACTAAACTTCTCTGTGCCTCAGTTACCTCATCTGTAAAATGGGGATTAAAACTGTGAGCCCCATGCAGGACAGGGACTGTGTCCAACCCGATTTGCTTGTATTCATCCCAGCACTTCATATAGTGCCTGGCACATAGTAAGCTCTTAAGAGACACCATAATTATTATTACTATTATTATCAGAGACACTGCATGAGATTTGCTTGTCATCTTGCTGTATCGGTGGGCAATCAATTAGACTGTAAGCCCGTCAAAGGGCAGGGACTGTCTCTATCTGTTACTGATTTGTACATTCCAAGCGCTTAGTAAAGTGCTCTGCATATAGTAAGCGCTCAATAAATACTATTGAATGAGTGAATTGGACACAGGACTGAGATCAAGGGGAGGAGAGAAAAACAATTTATCCTAAACAATTTGAGCATGACTAGAAGAATGATTTGGGGGGGGACAGGTGACAATTTCAGCAATTTTGGGGATTAATCCAGCTGTAGCAACCTGAGCACAACTCAGTGGGACACAATTCCACTACTAGAAAAGCCATCCTACTATATCCATATCCCACTGATAACATGAATGTCACTACTGAAGGCTCAAATCCAAGTGGCCAGCTGGGGATTTGGCAGTTGGATGCATGAGGATGGGGTGAGATACTCCCAGTAGTTTATTTCTGATTAATGGCTCTGGCATTAATTACAGAAGCAGGAGTACTGGACTCACTCTTTTCCACAACATTCTTGCATTTGGATGTTCACCCTTTATTCACTCCTCCCTCAGCCCCACAGCCTATTTGTACAAAACCATTATTTATTTATTTAGTTATATTAATGCCTGTCTCCCCCTCCAGACCATAAGCTCATGGAGGGCAGTGAACGTGACTAACAACTTTTATGTTACACTCTCCTAAACACTTAGTCCCTTCTCAGGATCACACCTGGAGTGTTTCTAGTACTCTACCTGTCTGTTCTATGGGAAGGAGAGGCAAGCAGAGGCATACCCATTCCATTCCTAGCTTGGGCAGTGGCTAGCTAGGGGAAGACAATCTGCTACAAGTCAAAACTCCCCTGTACTGGGCAGCAGTACATGGGAGAGAGAAGGGCAGACACTCAGGTTTACTGCGCCAAGGAATAATGTTGGTATTTGTTAAGCGCTTACTATATGCCAAGCACTGTTCTAAGCGCTGGGCACTGTTCTAAGCGCTGGAAGACAATGGTAAACCACTTCTATATTTTTACCCAGAAAACTTTATGTATACACTACCAGAATGATTGCAGATGGAGGTGGGGTGTTCTGGGAGAGAGGTGTCCATGGAGTCGCTTTGGGTCTGAAATGACTAGACAACTTAAGAGAAGACAAGCACTTAGAAGAGTGCTCTGCCCACAGTAAGGGCAGTGAATGTGACTGATGGATTGATTGTTTACACCAAGATTGGAAATGAGACTGGACTCTCAGGATTGTTGCTGGGGAAAAGTCATGTGCATTCTCTTAAAGTCTTAATCCCAGATCCAGGCAGTGACCAATGCAGGTCTCTGACAATTGATGCAGAAAAAATGAAGGTTCATTGGTGGAGAGTAATCCTAGTTCTCAAATGTATTGAAAGTGCTGTGGGATGCTGAACTTTCTCTCTCTCTCCCCCTTTCTCTCTCTATACATCCCAGCTCAAGCTGTATGCAGCTCCAGTGATCACTTAGCTGGAACTCTCTCAAGTTGGATTGCCCCACTGCCATCGCTGACATTCTATAAAATTCTAGAAAGGTTCAATCCCAACCAAAGTATTGCTAGGCAGATACATACCCAGCAGGGTCAGGTACTTAGAAGCTATTGGCAAAATATTTATCTCTATATATAAAAAGAGAGAATAAAGTAGAAGTAAAGTAAAGTAAAGTAGAAGAATAAAGTAGAGTGTTTAGCAAAGCCTAAAGTAGAAGTAAACAATTCAACTGTTGGGCGTTGAATTGATGGGCATGAAAGAGCTAGTCCACATATTATAGCAAACCACTTCTACCAACAGGCAGATCATGACACTGTGGAGAAGAATCCACTTTATCCTGGAAGGACATGATAAGAGACAAGAAAAACCAGAAGGGAGAAAAGAGAGAAGTAGAAGCGAAGTAGCCCCAGGACCTTGACTCATTATCTGGAGCTCTTCACCTTCTAAATCCTTTGCAGAAGTATAACATGGCTCAAGAGCTCCACAGAGCCATCACCATCCACTGAACACTCAGTGATCATTCTCCACCACCATTATAAGGCAAGTACCATAATTATTAATTGTTATTATTTCACCCCAAACTGGCATGAATCATTGGATGCCATTTTCTATATATTTTAAAATATTTTTCATTTTCAATATTTTTCAATATTTCTAATATTTTATTATAGAAATTGTAATGATAATAATTAATAATTATGGTATTTGTTAAGCACTTACTATGTGCCAAGCACTATTCCATCTGCTGAAGTAGATACAAGCTAATTGTGCTGTCCTATGTGGGGCTCACAGTCTTAATCCCCAATTTACAGATGAGGTAACCGAGCACAGAGAAGGTGAGTGGCTTGCCCAAGGTCACACAACCTACAAGGTGGCTGATCCAGGATTAGAACCAATGTCCTCTGACTCCCAAGCCTAGGCTCTTTCCATTAAACACACTGCACTGATTTACGAGTAGAGAGAGAACTGATTTCAGAAAGGTTTCTGTCTCACCATGTGCTTAATCACAAGACCCCAGGACATACCAGGAAAACAAGCCATACAGACTTTCAGTTTATATAAGAAACATGATTTAAAGAGCATTTTTTGAAAGGTTAAAGAAGGTATCAAGTAGTAACTAAAATCATAAGTATCAATCTAGATTGAATAAAGTTATGTAACAAAGCAAGACTACACTAATACAAGATCAAAGAACAAAAAGGGAGCTTGTTCACAAAGTAAATCCTGTCTTTGAATTAGTCATGGAGTTCCTGGTACAGTTCAGGAGTGAATATAAATACGTTTTACCCAAATTATTAAAAGGATAAAAAGAATACTCACATTCAAGATTGGGTCTGCCTACACATGGCAGTATTAATTTGTCAAATCACTCTTTAAGCAGTTGAGTGTCACCAGTCATCAGGACAAGCCTTTCAGTGAATCTGGAAATGAAACCAGCGGGCTAGAAGATAATGAACAGAGGTAAGATGACCAAGCTGTGGTAAGACCAGATTGCCAACAATTTGTTAAAATTAAATTAACCCATTTTGAGTTCAGTGAAAAGTATAGAAGAGGTCTTTTTTAGGGAGATGGCATCATGGCTCTAGGATGTTATAATAAGCAGGAGCAGATCTACGGAAGAAATCAGAATCATTAAAAACTGATACTCACTGAGGATTCAACAGAAGATGTAGGCAACAAGGATTTGGAAGGAATTGGATTCAAGAAAAATTAGTGAAGATATCCCACACCTGCTGGAGTCTATGGTAAAGAGGGGAGAAGGAAAGAGGGAGAAGTGGATTAAAATAAAAAGGCAGCCTGAATGATTGTTTGAATCTATTCAAAGCCTAAATGTAAGTGTTAAGAACATTAAGAATGAAATCATTCTTATGGAGTTTTGGCAATAGTTTAGACCTCTGAACTGTTGAGGGACGAGATTGTTTCTGGTGGGAGGTGAAATGAGACTGTAATTGGCTTGCCAGAGTCCTAGAGATATATTTGTGTGTGTGCGTGTGTATGTTGGTGTCATATGTGTGTGTGTGTGTGTGCATGCGTGTTGGTGAATCCATGACTGTGTTAGAGTGTTTGGGTAGCAGAGTTTGTCTTTGAATCAGGGGTCAAGAGAGAGAAAGGCAGCAGTAACTTCTTCATTTCAGGAAAAGACCCAGTCTAGTGGACCTAAAACCCATCCTTTTCCCCTGCCCAGCCTGTGGCCAGCCCTAGCAGAGGTGGCCCTGCAGCTCTGGGACCAACAGAGGGATGGGGAGAAGTGAGAAAGGGTTTGTCTCAACCACAAATTGGAGAGACTTGCTGAAAATCTGGGGGGCATGGGTTTCCTGGGAACAGGGCTGGCTCTCTGCTGAGAGGTCCCCAAATCTAGGAGGGAGAAACCTGTGCCATATATACAGCTGGGAGGCAGGAAAATGATGGAGAAAGTGACTGAGGATACAATCAGAGCAGGCTGCTCTCTCAGTACAGCCAGCTCAATCTGCTAGAGGGTAGAGGGACAAGGAAGGATGGGAAATCTGCCTTGGTCTGACAAGGGTGCCGGGGTAGTGTCATTGTTAGGGTTTGGGGGAATGGCCACTTCTAACAGTTATGTTTCATTCTGATTTTGTTGACCAGTCCTCCCCTGGTCCAGGCCTACATGGCCCCTTGGGCTCATGAAAAAAGATGATCTCCTCTCCTTTCCGACCATAGAGTCAGCAAGAAGGAGAAACTCACTGTGCTGCCATTTGATTCCAGAACTGAGCTCCTCTCAGCCCTGTGTGGTGGCCAGGAGGATGTTTATAGGGAAGAGTTTCATGTGCTCAACTCCCTCCAGGCCAGTGATTTTATTTTCACTTGAAGGATCCTGACACTTTCAGGAATGAGCAGGAGATGGGGAGTCCCCAGTGTCCAGAAACCACCTGTGTCGGTGCATTAGAACAACCATCCAAACGCATCAGGGCACAGCTCTTCTGGCTTTCTGAACCAAATCATAATAATAATGAGGATCATAATTATAGCAGTAGTATAAATAATGAGAATTATTGTGACATCTGTTATGCTCTTTCTAAGTCCCAGGCACTGTATAATGTGCTGGGGTAGATGCAAGATCAGACACAACCCATAACCCACGTGGGGCTTGCATTCTAAGTAGGAGGGAAGATAGCTACTGAATCCTCATTTTACAGATGTGGAAATTGAGTCATATAGAAGTTAAGTGACTTGCCCAAGGTCACATGGCATGAAAATAGCAGGGCCAGGATTAGAATCAGGTCCTCTGACTTCCAGGCCTAGCCATTTTTCACTAGACAACTCTGCTTTACATATGTAAGCATTCAGTAAGTACCACTGAAGGGGATGATTAAGTGTGAGAAGCGCTGAGAAGCAGCATGGCTCAGTGGAAAGAGCACGGGCTTTGGAGTCAGGGCTCATGAGTTCGAATCCCAGCTCTGCCACTTGTCAGCTGTGTGACTGTGGGCAAGTCACTTAACTTCTCTGTGCCTCAGTTCCCTCATCTGTAAAATGGGGATTAAACTGTGAGCCCCACGTGGGACAACCTGATTCCCCTATGTCTACCCCAGCGCTTAGAACAGTGCTCGGCACATAGTAAGCGCTTAACAAATACCAACATTATTATTATTAAGTGTGGAACTTGCAATCAGTTAGCACAGCAGATATGAGACACTGATTCTCTCTTTCCTCACCATGCAGATATATAGGTGTATGATACTGATATTATTAATGCACTCACTGATTTGTACTTACCTATAAATATCTTAAAGGGCTAGAGATATGTGAATGTGTATATAAACAGGCATGTAAAAGTATATCCCTATTGAAAAGAGATACATGTATATGTGTGTGTGTGAGGGGGTGTATGGAGATTTAAAAAGGGAGAGAATATATTCCTATTTCTTTGAGAGATAATGAGGTAGAACAGCATGAAGTAATACACTCCCAGCCAAATGGAAGATCCACAGAAGGGTAGCTGAGTCCAAACTTCTCTATGGTCATGGCACATGGTCCTTCCATAAGTGACTTATCTGACTCCTTGAGCAGTTCTGTTAGTATAATGTCTGAACTGTACTCAGTATTAATATCAGGAAGCACTATGGCCTAGTGGAAAGCTTCCAGGCCTGGGAATAAAGGTCCTGGGTTCTAATCATGGCTCTACCTCTTGTCTGCTGAGTGACCTTGGGCAAGTCACTTAACTTCTCTGTACCTCAGCTACCTCAGCTGTAAAATAGGGGTTAAAGCTGTAAGTCTCATGGGTTACATGGACTCTGTCCAGATGGATGATTTTATATCTATCCCACTGCTTAGTACAGTGCCTGGCACATAGAAAGCACTTAACAAACTATTTTTTTCTGTCGATAAGTGATCACAAACACTAAAGCCATCCAACTATAATATCTTTATCCATTCATTCATTCAATCGTATTTATTGAGAGCTGACTGTGTGCAAAGCACTGTACTAAGCACTTGAAATGTACAATTTGGCAACAGATAGAGACAATCCCTGCCCAACAACGGGCTCACAGTCTAAAAGGGAGAGACAAACAGCAAAACAAAACAAGTAGTCAGGCATCAATACCATCAAAAATAGATAAATAGAATCATAGATATATACACATCATCAATAAAATAGAGTAATAAATAATATATACAAATATACACAAATGCTGTGGGGAGGGGTAGGGGGTAGAGCAGAGGGAGGGGAGGAGGGGCAGATGGAAAGGGAGGGCTCAGTGTGGGAAGGCCTCCTGGAAGAGGTAAGCTCTCAGTAGGGCTTTGAAGAGGGGAAGAGAGTTAGTTTGGAAAGATAATCCGGGCAGCGGAGTGAGGTATAGACTGAAATGGGGAGAGACAGGAGGATGGGAGCTCAGAGAGGAAAAATATTTTTCTTATTATGTGCCAAGCACTGTTCTAAGCACTGGGGAAGATACAGGGTAATTAGGTTGTCTCACATGGGGCTCACAGTCTTCATCCCCATTTTTCAAATGAGGTCACTGAGGCCCAGAGAAGTGAAGTGACTCACCCAAAGACCCAGCTGATTAGTGGCGGAGGTAGGATTAGAACTTACGACCTCTGACTCACAAACCTGTGCTTTTTTCACTAAGCCACACTGTGTCGCATTAAGGGAGGGGAGTGGAGGAAGTTTTGAAATAAGTTATTGTGGGAGGAGTGATAGGGAGTGGGGGACATGATCATCATCATGGATTTTTAGAAATCACTGGTCGTGAACACGGGGGAGAGAAAAATGGAAAAAAAGAGGCAGACTTTCTCCTACTTGGACTGTGAGACCCATATGGATAAGGACTCTGTCCGGACTGATTAACTTCTATCCATAGCATGGTACTTAAGAAGTAATAAGCTCTAAACAAATACCTACATTTTTAACCAGAATCTATAAGAGCTGTCCTGTTTCTCTGAGTTTCCAACCATCCTACTGCTCTGCCCTATTCCTCCTCCCTCTCCCAGTCTAGTTATTTCAGAAATGTCTGCAGAGATATAGCTGTAGGTGTAGCCAGGACCAGGACCAGAATTCACATGAGAAGCCATGAAAAGACATGGACCAGGAGTCGAGGCTTTTTCACATTTTAGCTAAGGAAACTGGGACATTTTCCAGTGTGTGCTTGGGAGGTGCAATCCCCAGGGCCGGGTCTGATGGTCTTAGTAGCAAATTCAGGCAGTGGTAGTAGGCGGTAAGTTTGCAATCACCCAATAGCTCTAGTTGCTTGATAAACTGGGTGCTTGAGTAAGTAGGTCAGTAGATTAATTCAAGTGCTTTTTGTCTAGGGGAAAAGGAGAGAACTGAGGATAGCGGAGCCAGGAACAAGAGGAGTGACATGGGGGGTAGGAGAGATTGAGAGGGAATGGTTAAACATCCCATAAAAAGATAATTTTCCACCCAGAGGAAATTCCTTTAGACTATAAACTCTTCCCTAGGCTGAAAGTCCCAGGTGGGCAGAGAAAGTGTCTCCCAACTCTGTTATATTGGACTCTCCCATGTTCGAAGTAAAATGTTCTGCACACAATGAAGACTCAATAAGACCGATAATGAAGATGTGCCCATGCCTACAATAGCTCAGAAAGAGCCCTTTGGGGAGGGATTTGGTTGCCTCTACAGGTTTGTCATTGTCGGGGGCAACCACTGAGGTTATTATAAACATGGAGCGTCCATGTGCCTGATGGAGGATTCCTGTAGGAGTTTCTTCCCGGGTCAGTGAACAGATTAATTGAGTTGGGTGTGGTGGAAGTATAAGGGAAGATTCATCATAGAGGGGAGGGGAGAGGGGCTGGAATCACTTTTGGCTGAGAGTGAAGAGTGATGGTCAATCAATCAATCCATCAATTAAGCACTTATTCCTGGCAGATCACTGTATTAAGAGATTGTGGGAGTACAGTGTAACAGAAATATTCCCTACCCACAGTGATCTTACAGTTTAGAGACTGAGACATTGATATAAATCAATGATTTACAGATATATGCATAAGTTCTATGGGGCTGAAGGTATCTGGTGAATAAAGGGAGTAAATTAGGTTGACACAGATGTAAGGGGAAGAAAAGGAAATGTGGGCTTAGTCAGAAAAGGCCTCCTGGAGGGTAAATGTTTTCAATATAGCTTTGAAATGAAGAGTGAGAGCATTCCAGGTCAGTGGCAGGATGTGGAGGAGAGATCAGTTTTGAGATGGATAAGATCAGAGTACAGGGAGTAAGTTGGCCTTAGAGGATCGTTGTGTGTGGGCTGGACTGTAGTAGCAGAGCAGTGAGGGGAGTTAGGAGGGACAAGGTGATTGAGTACTTTAAAGCCATCAATAAGGAGACTCTGTTTGACGTGGAGGTGGATGGGCAACTACTGGCGGTTCTTGAGGAGTAAGGAAATAAGGACTGAACGATTTTGTAGAAAAGTGATACAGGAGAGTGGAGAGAGACAGGAGTCAGGGAGGTCTGCAAGGAAGCTGTTAGAGTAATCAAGATGGGAGAGAATAAGTGCTTGTATGAACATGGGCGCGGTTTGGATGGAGAAGAAGGGGTGGATTTTAGTGGTGTTGTGAAGGTCAAACCAACAGGATTTAGTGATAGATTTGGTATGTGTACTGAATGAGAGAAATAATTAATGGATAAAGCTCAGGTTACTATCTTAGGAGGAAAGAAGAATGGTGGTGCTGTCCACAGTGATAGGAAAGTCATGTGGGAGGACAGGGTTTGTGAGGGAAGATATTGAGTTCAGTTTGGATGTGTTAAGTTTATTGGTGATGGCAGGACATTTAAGGAGATATGTCTTGAAATCAGGAGGAAATGCGAAACCGCAGGGAGGGAGGAGATGAGGACTGGATGTATAGATTGGGGAATCATCCGCTTGCAGTTGCTAGTTGAAGTCATGACAGTGAATGAGTTCAAGGGAGTGGGTGTAGATGGGCAATAGAAGGGAATCCAGAAATTAAACTTGAGGGATCTTCATAATTAGGGGATGGGAAGCAGAAGAGGAGACTGTGAAAGAGACTGCGAAGGAGAGGCCAGAGAGATAGAGGCAGAAGCAGGAGAGGAAAGTTTTAGAGAAGCTGAGGTTGGAAAATGTTTTCAGGTGAAGGGAGTGGTCAAAGTGTCAAAGGCATATGAAAGGTTGAGGAGGATTAGGATGGAGTAGAGGCCTTTGGATATGGCAAGAAGGTGCTCTTCTCTGACCTATGAGACAGTGGTGCCTGTAGAGTGAAGGGAAGAGACACCAGATTGGAGGGGGTTAAGGCGAGAACTGGAGGAGAGAAACTTGAGACATCTGGTGTAGAAAACTTGCTTATGGAGTTTGAAAAGAAATGGTAGCAGGGGGAGGGGGTGATAGCTGGACCGAGCCTTGGGCTCAAGGGAGGGCTTTTTTTAGGATAGAGGAAACATGGTCATGTTTGCAAGCAGTGGAGGAGGAAACCACTGGAGAGTAAACATGAAGATAACAATCAAGGAGAGAAGAAGGGAGGGGGCAAGTGTTTTGAGAAGATGTGAAGGGTTGGGATTGTTTGAGCAGGTGGAGGTGGTGGATTTTGAGAGAAGACAGGAAATCTCCTCTTGAGATACTCCTGGGAAAGATGAGAGAGTTGAAGACGGGGCAGAAGGAGGAAGGGACCGGAGAGGAACAAAGGGAGAGTTAGGGAGATCATGTGACATAATTTCAATTTTCTCAACAAAGTAGATAGCCTAGTCTTTAGGGGCAGGATATGGGGGAGGCAGGGACAGGGGATTTGAAGAGGGAGTTCAACATCTGGAACAACTGGCTAGGGCAGTGATTTATTTGGTACTGCCACTCTGATTCACTGAGCCCCCCCAAAATGCTGATTTTCTATTGTGAGAGCACTGATGTATGGGGAGGGGTAGGAATGACTGATTCATTCTCAGGATTCATTCATTCAAAAGTATTTATAGTACAGAACAATGTTTAGGAAAATAAAAAAAGTAAAAGTCTGGCCATGACTTTGAAGAGTTTACAAGTCTAATGTGGGGAGACCAAAAGACATAAATTGAGGAATGGAGTGATATTCATTTGTAATATTATCTATATGTTAAATACTGGCTGGTATTCAGCATATAGATATAGTTATATATATCTATACAATTAACAGTTGTATGGATATACACTAGCTGTAGTGTGGCCAAGTGGAAAGAGCACAAGTCTGAGAGACAGAGGACTTGGGTTTTAATCCAGGGTCTGCATCTCACCTTGTCTTTGACCTTGAGCAAGTCCCTTAATTTTTCTGTCTCATTCCCTCATCTGCAAAATGGGAATTCAATATCTGTTATCACTCCTATTTATACTGGGAGCCCCACGTGGAACCTGATGATCTTGTATCTACCCCAGCCCTTAGTATAGTGTTTGGCACATAGTAAATGGGTTGCCAATACTACAATTATTATTATCATTGTTATTATTATTAGATACTAAATGCAAGGCAGAATTACTCATACAAGGTGCATAATTTATATATCGAACAATGATGGTGGATTATAAAACAAAATTAAATTACCGATTCAACAATCCATGATATCAATGTTCACACTACGTAGCTAAAAATGGTACTGGGAAGGGAAGCCCTCAGGCTCCTTCTTGCTCCAGACAACAGAGTAGATGTTCAGAACGATGATCCAGGTAGCAGAGTTTATTGAAGAATTTATGAAGTCCTGAGTGCTTACCACAGTGGTTGGCATGAAGTAAGCTCTAAATAAATAACATGACTAACTAATTTAGAATGAAAAGTTTGGAAGCATGAAGACAAGTGAGGAGGTTCATGAGCAGAACAGTCCACAGGTGAAGAAAGTTTGTTGCAGGGATATTGCCATAATCTTGGAGAGGAAACAGATACAAAATATAAGATTTGGGGTTTTCTCATCTCCCTTGGAAATTCTTAGCTGTTTTTGGTTCTGAGATGAATCTCTCAGGTTTTGTTCATGAGATTGGTTGTAAATTGCCCAAAGAGCAGGGGTGAAAAGAATGTATTTACCTTAATGTATTTACCTTAATGTATCTACATCTGGACACGCACAGGATTGTCACCTATGGGTCTTCTTCTAGGTGTGGGTGTCCTAGGGGAAGCAGCATGGCATAATAGTTACAGTACAGGCCAGGGAGTCAGAAAGTCATGGGTTCTTATCCTGGCTCTGCCACATGTCTGCTCTGTGACCTTGGGCAAGTTACTTAACTTCTCTGTGTCTCAGTAAGATGGGGATTAAGATATTGAGAGCCCCATGCAGGACAGGGACTGTATCTAATCAGATTCATTCATTTATTCGTTCAGTCGTATTTTTTGAGCATTTACTGTGTACAGAGGACCGTACTAAGCACTTGGAAAGTGCAATTGGGCAACAGATAAAGACAATCCCTACCCAACAATGGGCTCACAATCTAGAAATTTGCTTGTATCCACCCCAGTGCTTAGTATAGTGTCTGGCACATAGTAAAGCACTTAACAACAGATACCACAATTATTGTTATTATCATTGTTATTATTACCCCTACCTTTGCTAAACTCTTTGTCTCTGTCTTCTGCTGTAAGTGAGAAAAATGGGGAAGATGACAAAGAATGAGGAGAAATGAGGGAGTATGAAAATCTGGTTACACCATGGGTCTCAAGTGGTTTCTGTAATAATAATAATATTACTATAATTATGGTGATGATAATGATATGGTCCTTGTTTAGTCCTTCCTCTGGGTCCGACACTGTGCTAAGTTAATCAAATTGGGCACACTCTCTGTTTCACAGGGAACCTAAGTCTACTTAGGAGGGAAAAGTGGTATTGAATCTTCATTTTACAGTGGAGGAAACAGATGCTCAGAAGTGCTAAGTGACTTACCTAGGGTCACACATCAGGTGAGCACCAGAGCCGTGATTAGAGTCCAAGTCTTCTGAATCCCAGCCCCACGTTCTTTCCATTAGGCCAAGCTGCTATACAGATAAAGATCATCTGAGGAGACAGAAGATGCTGTGCGCAGATCCAGCCATCGAATAATACATGAAACTCTAGCAAAGCAAAATAGGAGGTGGACGGACCATAGCCGGGAGTCTAGGAAAGCTTCCAGATGAGGGATGTCTCCAGTAGAAATGATCAGTGTTGCAAACCCTCACCCACTAATGAAACCCTGATTATCTCCAGGGCCTATGACTAGGAATTTCCTTGGTTTAATGGTGATATTGCTCTACCATGGTCTTCCTTGCTCGAGACACAAAATCATCACTGGGTTCCCATATCAAAGAGGGTTTGCAGATAGACACATGGTCTGAGAAGACCTTGGGGTCTTATTCCCCAGAAAATCACTTAGGAATTTGATGACTCGTGTCACAGGTGAGCAAGACAAAGGGGCTGACAATGGCATACCCACTGACCACAAACATGCTAATATTCAAGAGGATGACATTATTCTTCATGGATGTCCCTAGAAACAGGGAAAGGAAAAAGTCTCCACAGTAGAAGACTACAAAGCAGCTCACAAGAAGCACAATGGTCTTGGTGGCTTGTCTCTCAGGTGATGTTTCAGGGGCTTGGCTGCTACTGTGCAGATGCAGGATCTGACGCCTGTGTCTATGTAGGAGAAGCACCATGTAGCCACTAGAGCAGCTCATTAGCCCCAGGGAGAAGATGTCACGGAGAGCCATCAGGATGAGAATCAGCCCCTGGAGGGGAGTGCTTAAGGGCACGGTGTAACAATTGCTCTCAGCGGAGGTTGCATTAGGTGAAGCAACCACTTGGTACAAAAGTTTGGTGCTTATCAGCAGGTTGGGAATCCACAAAATGGCTAAGACTGGGAGGATGAAGTGTGGGATCTGAGTCTTGAGCTGGAACAGATAGGAGGTACTAGGACTGATGGTGATGGCCTGGAGCATGCTCAGGAGGGAGGTGGTGCAGAGAGAGAGGTCCCGGGTGATGTGGTAGACATAGGCAAACAGCTTACACTCAGCATTGGTCTGTATAACCCGCAGCCCTAGTATTCCTGCTGTTCTGGTGATCCACCTTGTAAGGAGCATCATGGTGTGGACCAGAGCTAGGTGAATGATGACCAGGTCGGTGGGCTTTGGTTTGGAACCCAGGAGGAACGAGGAGAGGTAAAGCATGTTGAGAAGGGAGTTCCCCATGATTCCTACTCCAGTTTGGGAGAGGAAAAAGACTTCCTGAGCTACATCAATGTTCATCGCTTCCTCATACAAATATCTGCAGCAACACTAGAGGGAAGAAGGATGGGTTAGAGACTGTGAGAATTTCATTCCTGGAGCTGAAAGAAAATTGGCAAAGGATCCAGAAAGAATTGAGTATTTCATCCAATTTTCAGGGAATGGTAATGTTTACTCAGTTATGCCACAATCCATTTGCATGTAAACAGTTGTTATGAAAGGCCCTATGAAAATCTAAATCTATGTGTTTACTAGTCAATTCAACTAACTCCAGCCAATGATTATGGCTCAATTTCCCCTTAACAGGTGCCATGTTGTTTTACCCCCAGGAGAGAATGATTTTCCATGGGCCTCCTGGGCTTAAACCTTCTTACAGTCTGCACTGGTGTGCCAGGGTAAGGCAGTCACTAAGGCTAATCTCACACAAAGTGGTCAGAGGGGAAGACCGTCCAAACTTGCTAGAACTGGTAGAAGCTCACTCCTGATGACCTGTTCCCTGAGGGACAGATAATGGAATTCAGTGAAAGGTAAGAGGTGAGACGTAACTTAGTAAAATGGTAAGAGCCATCTTAGGGGAAAACTGAGACAAGAGGAAGGGGCTACTTAATTAGTATGGCCCTCAACCATTTTGAGTTAGAGATGGGACTGAGCAATCCTGGGGAAACAGGGAATAGGAGAAATGGTTAAGAGATTAAGAGCCCTGAGGAGTCAAGCAACTATCCCAGGGGCAGGAAACTGATCATGTGAACCGGAAGGCCTTTTTCCCTGGTCTCAGAATATCCTGACAGAAGAATCAGGAGAGGGTGGACCTGAGACCTGGGATTCCTTGAGAGTCTGAGTGGCAAGGACCAGACAGCACGATGCATACAAAAAATGTAGGGTTCTGGGGAAGGGAAATGAGATATAAGCTCACTGTGAGCAGGGAATGTGTTGCCAACTCTCTTGCATTATACTCTCCCAAGAGCTTAGTACTGTGCTGTGCACATAGTGAGCACTCAAGAAAAACTATTAATGATAGTGAGGAAAGGCCAAGACATTTTCTATAGGAATTATTTTGCACTGGTCAATTATTTTGTTAAAGACCCTTTCAATTTGAGTATTAGAAAATAATGTTTTTGTACAGCTGGAGTAGTGTTTCATTTAGCCCTTGGGGAGTACAAGGAACAAATCTGCCCCGACAGCTAAAGGACAGAGGGAAGAGCAGGGCCCTCCATGCTTTGTGTATCCAAGGAGGGAAGACAACTAACAGAACCTCAAATGATCCACTTAATGATTGGGAGGTATTTATTTTTCCAGCCAGTGGATGGTAGTGTTGGTCTAAGGGATGGAGGAATTGAGACTCACTAGATAGGATCTCAGATTCTGGGCCCTTCCCGAAAGGAAAATATCAGAGGGCTTTAGGATGCAACCAACATTTTCAGGTGTACTATCCCTCCAAAAATGACTCTGGGGGCATTTTGGTTGGGGAAAGAGCTGAGGCAATGCCAATTAGTCACACAAAGTGTGCCTCACTCATTTAGCTTTTAAGACAAAATATACCAAGTAAAGTTAAGATGGACATTGACCCCCATTCCATTACCACATTTAAGAAATTTGGCAGGGGAATTTGGCTTCCTTCTTCTCCCATCTTCTTCCTCAAATGCTGTCGAGTCATTTCTGACTCATAGAGACTCCATGGAGACACACCCTCTTCAGAATGTCCCATCTTCTGTCATCAAGTCATTCTGGTGTGTGCATCCATAGAGTTTTCTTGGTAAAGATACGGAAGTGGTTTAATTAATGATGATATTTCTTAAGTGCTTAGTATGTGCCAGGCATTCTTCTAAGCACCAGGTTGGATACAAGCAAATTGAGTTGGACACAGCCCCTGCCCATGTGGGGCTCACAATCTCAATTCCCCATGTTATAGATGAGTCCCAGAGAAGTAAAGTGACTTGCCCCAGGTCACCCACCATACAGGTTGGCAGACCTGATATTAGAACCCATGACCTTGAACACAACTTTCAGGCCTGTGTTCTACGCCACTCTACTTCTACGATAGCCTTCTTCTATGCCATAAAACTGAATCTCTGCCTTTGTCTTTTGATCAATGTTTTGATCATTTGGTCATCTGCCTTTGATTCTTTCCCATGTCCCTGCTGCCCAGCACAGGTGAATCTACTTCAATGCTTCGGCTTCGACCTTTCCATTATGGGTAGCCCTCTATGGCATAGCTCTCAACTTCATCAGTGCACACAAACCCTCCTGCCACATTAAGGCTTTGATTCCCTCATTCAAATGAATTACCTTCAAAGGGGGCCAAAATAATTGGTTGAAAGGCCACTTGGAAATCAAGAGATTCATTCGAAGACCTCTGCTGTATGGCAGCTGCAACCTTGGACTAGGAGGATTCTGAACCCCAACCCCTCAGTGCTCAACCTGACCCCTGGAGCCCACTGCCTAGGAGAGAAGCTTCCCAAGTCTCAACTGTGGCTCCTTTCAGCCCCTGCCCCAGTCCCCAAAAGACCAAACAGCAGCAGAAGTGGGAACCCTCCAACATCACTAATGATTGCCCCACCCTCATAACCCCAGGGCTCCCTCCCATTTATATAGTCTATGTATTTTATCACCTGCACTCAGTTTAATTTAGGCCTCAGTCTTGAGGAATTTTAGAAGTAGCAAAAGAAGGGTAATATTCTGATACTAAGTATGATCAGAATAAAATTATTTCTAGGTAGCTGAACCCCCTGGGTATTTTTCTTCCTAGGAGTCACTGGTTTAGCATTGTGCCTTCCTGGATTTTCATAGGACTTCAGGACATCAGGAAACTGCCTTAACAGACAGTGTCATCTAAATGATCATTAGTGCTATCTTTGGCATGATCTGGGATGTGAAACTTCAGGCAAAGCCCTGCAGATCACCTGGTCCAGGAAAAGCGGGCATTGGCATCACCTGGAGAAAGATGGGGACTTCAAAACCACAAGGAAGCCATGTTGGATAAAGCATGGGCCTGGGAGCCAGAGGACTTGGGTTCTACTCCTGGCTCTGCCACTTGCCCGCTGTGTGACCTTGGTCAGTTGCTTAAATTTTCTGTGCCTCAGTTTCCTCGACAGCAAAAAATGGGGATTCACTACCTGATCTCAGTCACACTTGATTGGGAGCCCCATCTGGGATACGGCCTGTTTAACCTGTACCTACAGCAAAGCTTAGAATGGTGCTTGACACCCAGTGAATGCTTTGCTAATACTATTATAAAAGATACATTTTTCTTTGTTGGCTAATTTTACATAATTGTTGGGTGGGTATTTACCGACCTAAAAGGTCAGAGTTTTAAGGATCAGAGACCCTGCATGGGATTTGCTCAGAATCTTGTAGTGGGGTGCAATGGGTCATGGACTAGATCATGAGAAGGAGAGGAAAGCGATTTGCAGCATGGCAAAGTGAGAAGCAGTTTGGTGTAGCGGATAGAGCACCCATTCTGGGAGTCAATAGGTCATAGATTCTAATCCCAACTTTACTATACATCTGCTGTGTGACCTTGGACGGGTCACTTTACTTTTCTGTGCCTCATCTACCTCATCTAAAAAATGGGAATTGAGACTGTGACCCCCACGAGGGATAGTGACTATATACAATCCGATTGGCTTGTATCCAGCCCAGAGATTAATACATTGGCTTAAACAATTAGAGTGTGACTAGAGGAACGATATTGTGGTGACATTTGTGGATAATTTGATGGTGGAGCTCCTTTGCAGGCTCCTCCTTTGCCTCCCACATCCTAACAGTGAGGGTCCCTCAAGTTTCAGTTTGGATCCCCTTCTATTCTCCATCTAAGCCCACTCCCTTGGAGAACTCATTTGTTCCCATGGCTTCAATGACCATCTCTATGCAGATGGTACCCAAATCTACATCTCTAGCCCTGATCTCTCACCCTCTCTCCAGTCTCACATCTCCTCCTGCGTTCAAGACATCTCTACTCGAATCTCCTTCTGCCACCTCAAACTTAACATGTCCAAAACAGAGCTCTTTATCTTCCCATCCAAACCCCCTACTCCTCCTGACTTTCCTAGCACTGTAGACACCATCCCTCCTGTCTCAAAACTCCATTTCCTTGTTGCTATCCTCGATTCCACTCTCTCATTCGACCCACCTATTCAATCTGTCACCAAATCCTGTCTGTCCCACCTTTACAAAATTGCTAAAATCTGCACTTCCCCCCCCCATCCAAACTGCTACCATGTTAATGCAATCACACATCCTACGCTGCTTGTATTACTGCATTAACATCCTTGCTGATTTCCCAGCCTCCTGTCTCTCCCTATTTCAGTCCATCCTTGACTCGGCTGTTCGGATCATATTTTTACAAAAATGTTCAGGACACATCACCGCCCTCCTAAAAAAAATCCAGTTTTTGTCAATCCATCTCCTTATCAAAAAAAAAAACTTCTCACCTTTGGCTTTAAAGCATTCCATTATCTTGCCCCCTCCTACTTCACCTCACTTCACCTCACCTCACCTCACCTCACTTCAACTATATATATTTTCATTACCCTATTTATTTTGTTAATGAAATGTACATCGCCTTGATTCTATTTAGTTGCCATTTTTTTTACAAGATGTTCTTCCCCTCGACTCTATTTATTGCCATTGTTCTTGTCTGTCCATCTCCCCTGATTAGACTGTAAGCCTGTCAAACGGCAGGGACTGTCTCTATCTGTTGCCAACTTGTTCATTCCAAGCGCTTAGTACAGTGCTCTGCACATAGTAAGCTCTCAATAAATACTATTGAATGAATGAATGAACCTCGCTTCTATCCTTCTACTACCCAGCCCACACACTTTGCTCCTCTACTGCTAATCTTCTCACTGTGGCTCGATTTCACCTGTCTCACTACCAACACCTAGTGCATGTCCTGCCTCTGGCCTGGAATGCCCTCCCTCCTCAAAACCGACAATTACTCTCCCCACCTTCTTTTAGGCTTATTGAAGACACATCTCCCCCAAGAGGCTTTCCGAGACAAAGCTCCACTTTTCCTTATCTCCCACTCCATTCTGTGTCATGCTGACTTGTTCCCTTTGCTCTTCCCCAGTCCCAGCCCCACAGTACTTATGTATATCTCTGTTATTTTATTTTATTTGTACTGATGTCTGCTCTCCCCCTCTAGATTGTAAGCTCAGTTTGGGCAGGGAATGTCATTCTTTATTCTTGTGTTGTACTTGCCCAAGTACTTAGTAAAATGCTGTGCACACAGTAAGTGCTCATTAAATACAATTGAATGAATTAATGAATAACATCTTGAACACAGTTAGAGATTAATCCAGTGGTAACCACCTGAGACCAATTCACTGGGGCACAATTCCACTACCAAACACCCTCATCTCCCACTCTCACCCATATCCCACT
The DNA here is from genome assembly GCF_004115215.2 of Ornithorhynchus anatinus. Lineage (NCBI taxonomy): Eukaryota > Metazoa > Chordata > Mammalia > Monotremata > Ornithorhynchidae > Ornithorhynchus > Ornithorhynchus anatinus. The sequence continues at coordinate 32,580,278 of NC_041735.1, forward strand.
TCCTACTGCAGACTCATGCTCATTCCCAAGCAGTCAGTTTGGGATTGGGTGGATGTGTGTGAGAGTGTGGGGCGAGACACTCTCCCATTTTGTATCCCTGATTCTTTGATCTTGTGTTCAATACAGAAGCAAGAATATTAGATTGAGATTGGAATTCAGAGTGTATTTTAAGCGTTGCAGCTGGGTAAAAGTTATGTCCATTTCACCCAAAGACTTAATCCCAAAGCCAGACCCCAAACAATACAGAACTCTGATGACAGAGACAGAAAATAATGAGGGTTCACCGGAGGAGACCCTAGCTGTTAAACAGAGCCTGTGGGTTACTGAACTCTCTCTTTCACTCTAAGTTATATAGTTCTATGAAAGAGAGAGAGAGTGATAATAAAGGAGAGAACTGTGGGTAGGGAAATGTTGAGAGTGAAAGGTTTAATGCAAGCATTATAGCAAACTGCTTCTACCAATGTGTGGACCACATCATTGTGGAGCTGAACCTACTGAAAGCTAGAAGTACCAAATAAACGATGAGAGACCAGATAAGAGACAAGAGAGAAGTTGCCCACTTGGACAGATCGAGGAGACAAAGCTAGCGAAATCCAGATAGAACCACTATCTTGGTTGAGTAACTTGGAGGGATGGGACATAAGTCCAGGCTGCTTGCTGGCATAGCAGTCTGCAAGGTCTGCTGATAGAACATTTATTGTAGGCAATAAAGCCCTTCTCGCTTGAACCCTCAGTATTTTCTGTCTCAGTTGTCAGAAATATGGCCTCCTATCCCCATTCTAGGGGACAGTCCACTGAGGGTTAGCACTAATAATTACTTCCACTATTTCTACAATTGTTACTATAACATGTCCAATCCCCCACTTATTCATTCATTCTTTCAATCATAATTATTGAGTGCTTACCGTGTGCAGAACACTGTACTAAGAGCTTGGGGAAGTAAGATACAACAGTTAAACAGACATTCTTTGCTCACAACAAGCTTATAGTCTAGAGGCAGAGAGACAAACATCAATACAAATAAATTAGAGATATACACATAAGTGCTGTGGGATTGGGCGAGAGGAAGAACAAAGGGTTTAATGCAAGTAGAATGATGAAGAAAGAAGTGGGAGATGAGGAAAGGTGAGGCTTAGGCTGAAAAGCTCTCTTGGATGAGCTGTGCCTTCAGCGAGACTTTGAAGTGGGGCAGAGTAATTGGAGAATAGAAGAGAACCCTGAACTGAATATTGAAGGACCCCCACAGTTGGGGGGGGGGGAACAGTGCACTATTCCTGGATAACAGGCCAATTTCATAAACTTTAAGTTTATTTTAGCCTGCTTTAACTCTGCCCTCTCCTTTGCCCTGCAAAATTATTTCTCCATACTTATTGAGACCCATGTCCATTGCCCTCATCCGTCATTCCAGATGTTTAACTCTCCCCTCAAACCTGCTGTTCCCTGGCCACCCCCATCCCTTGTCCCTAATGATCTGGCCACCTTCTTAATTGAGGAAATTAAAACTATCAGGTGTGAGCTTCCTAAAATCTCCCCTGTCCCTCCTCAGTTCCTTCCCACTCAAATCTGGCTTCAGTCCCCTTCATTTCACAGAAACCACCCTTTCAAAGGATACCAGTGCTCTCCTTCTAGCCAAACCAAAGTCCTCTACTCCATTCTAATCCTTCTCAAACTCTAAACTGCCTTCGACAGTGTGGACCACCTTCTTACACTGTCCTCTCCTGCTTCTGTTCCTATTTCTCTATTTGTTGATTCTCAATTGCCCCTCAAGGTTCAGTTTTGGGTCCCCTTCTATTCTCCACCTGCATCCACTATTTTGGAGAGCTCATTCACTTCCACGACTTTAGGATGTTAAAATTTGCAGGGGCAGATTGCCAGGAAGAATTTGGAACAATTATAATTGATACTGACTGAGGATTAAACACGGTTTCAACTCCCACCTCTATGTGGATGACTCCCAACTCTCCTTGTCCAGCCCTGATCTCTCTCCCTTTTGGCAGTCTCACATTTCCTCCTGGCTTCAAGACATCTGTACTTGGATTCATTCAATAGTATTTATTGAGCGCTTACTATGTGCAGAGCACTGTACTAAGCGCTTGGAATGTACAAATCGGTAACAGATAGAGACAGTCCCTGCCCTTTGACGGGCTTACAGCCTAATCGGGGGAGACAGACAGACAAGAGCAATAGCAATAAATAGAATCACGGGGATGAACATCTCATTAAAACAATAGCAAGTAAATAGAATTAAGGCGATGTACATTTCAATAACAAAATAGATAGGGTAATGAAAATATATACATTTGAGCAGAAAAGTACAGTGCTGAGGGGATGGGAAGAGAGAGGGGGAGGAGCTGAGGAAAATGGGGGGAAAAGAGGGTTTAGCTGTGAAGAGGTGAAGGGGTGCTGTAGAGGGAGTAGAGGGAGAAGGGGAGCTTAGTCTGGGAAGGTCTCTTGGAGGAGGTGAGCTGTAAGTAGGGTTTTGAAGAGGGGAAGAGAATGAGTTTGGCGGAGGTGAGGAGGGAGGGCATTCCAAGACCACGGGAGGGCGTGGCCCAGGAGTCGACGGTGGGATAGGCAAGAACGGGGGATGCTGAGGAGGTGGGCGGCGGAGGAGCGGAGCGTGCGGGGTGGGCAGTGGAAACAGAGAAGGGAGGAGAGGTAGGAGGCGGCAAGGTGATGGAGACCCTTGTAGCCTAGAGTGAGAAGTTTTTGTTTCGTGCGGAGGTTGATAGGCAGCCACTGGAGGTGTTTAAGAAGGGGAGTGACATGCCCAGAGCGTTTCTGCAGGAAGATGAGTCAGGCAGCAGAGTGAAGAACAGACTGGAGCGGGGAGAGACAGGAGGAAGGGAGATCAGCGAGCAAGGCAGGGAGATCAGAAAGCATGATGATGTCCATGATGATGATGTCCATGATGATGAGCAGAGGATGTCCTGCTCTCACCTCAAACCTAACATGTCTAAAAAAGAACTCCTAATCTTCCCACCCAAATTCTGTCCTTCTCCTGACTTTCTCATCACTGTAGATGGCACCACCATCCTTTTTGTCTCCCAAGCCCATATCCCTGCTGTTGTTCTTGACTCCTCTCTCTTGTTTAACCCACACATATTTAATTCACCACTAAATACTGTCAGTTCAACATTCAAAGCATTCCTAAAATCCATCCTTTCCTTTCCATCCAAACTGCTACCATGTTAATCCTAGCAATTTTCCTATCCTGCCTTGTATCAGCCTCCTTGAAGACCCCACTGACTCCTGTCTCTCCTCATTCCAGTCCATACTTCACTCTGCTGTCTGGTTCATTTTTCTACAAAAGCTTTGTGTTCATGTTTCCCCACTCTTCAAGACCCTCTAGTCTTTTTGCATCCACCTCTGCATCGAACAAAAGCTCCTCACCACTGGCTTTAAAGCACTTAATCATCTTGCCTTCTCTTCCCTCACCTCCTTACTCTCTTACTACAACCCAGCCTGCATACCTCATTCCTCTAATGCTAGCCTTCTCACTGTACCTCAATCTAGTCTATCCCACCACCAACCACTTGCCCACATCCTACCAATGGCCTGGAACACCCTTCCTCCTCATATCAGGCAGAAAATTGCCCTTCCAAATTCAAAACTCATTGAAGGCACATGTCTTCCAAGAAGTCTTTTCTGACTAAGCCCTCCTCTCTCCTTCACCTATTCCCAAAGGCACTGTGACTTACTTGCTCCTTCATTCATCCTTCCTCTCATCCTCACAGCATATATATATATATATATATATATATATATATATATATCTGTAATTCATGTATTTATTCATTTAGGTGAGACAGTGAGGCCAGGGATGGAGCCCATATCTATTTATTTATTTCTATTAATGTCTGTCTCCCCCTCCAGACTGTGAACTTTTTGTAGGCAGGAATATGTCCTTTTGTAGTTATATTATACTCTCTCTTTGCACACAGTAAACTCTCAATAAATATGATTGAAGGATTGAATCTCACCTCTACACTCTCACCCACATCCTGGCTCTGGCCTGGAATGCCCTTTCATTTCACATCTCTCTCCCCATCCCCTTCAAAGCCTGCATACTACAACTTACTCCATACAACATACTCTAAGATACCTTTCCTTACTAAGCCCTTTTTCTCTTTTCTTCCAACCCCTCCAAGTTGCCCTGACTTGCTTCCTTGATTCACCCCACTACCCGGCCCACAGCACTTATGTACATATCTGTAACATTTATTTGTATCAATGTCTGTCTTCTCTACTAGCTTGTTGTGGGCAAGGGAATGTGTCTACTATGCTGTCATATTGTAATCTTCCTAATACTTAGTACCTAGCTCCATACACAGCAAGCACTCAATAAATTCAACTGAATGAATAACTAACCAATATAAGATCAACAACTAGAGTTCATTTGCAAAGGAAATCCTGTCTTTGAATTAGTTATGTATTGCTTGTTAAAGTTCAGAAGTGAATGTAATTATGTTCTACACATAAGATAAAACGAATACTTACTTCCAAACTTGGGCTGCCTTCGACATGACATTATTAAAAGATCGAATGCTCTTTAAGCAGCTGATTTTCACAGTCAGAATGAGGCTTCCAGCAAATTTGGAAACTAAACTAGTAGAGTAGAAGATGGTGAGCAGAGGTGGGATGAGAATGCTGTGGTATGACCAGATTGCCAATAATTTCTTTACCTGGTTTAACCTTTTTTGAATACAATCAGTGTATATAGGGGGAATAAAGTACTACTTTGGGAGATGGCCTCATGACTTTAGGATGTTATAATTAGCAGGGACAGATCATCAGGAGGAATTTGGAACAATTATAGTTGATACTGACTGAGGATTAAACAGCAGATGTAAAGGACAAGGATTTGGGAGGAACTGGATTCAAGTTAAATGAGGATGTTCCACATCCTGGTGGAGCACAGTGCAAAAGTAAAGAAGTAAATAGGGAGAAGTGGGTTTTTTGAAGATAAAACAGCAGCCTGAAAGATCATTCAAATCCAGTTCAACATCTTCAATGCAAGTGTTAAGAATATTAAAAAATTAAATTATTCTTATGGAGATTTGAGGAAAATTTAATTAAGTTAACTCTTCAGGGACTAGATTGCTTCTCCCAAGTCATGAATGAAACCTAAATTGGTTTGCCAAGTTCCTAGGAACGTGTGTGTGTGTGTGTGTGTGTGTGTGTGTGTATCTGTCTGTCTGTCTTGGAGAATTATGGGGAGAAAATTTGCCGTCAAGAGAGAAAGGCAGGAAAAATCTTTGTATTTCAGCAAAATACCCATCTAATGCTCCTCAGCCCCATCCTGTTACCCTGACCAGCTTGGGTAGTGGAGACAGCTACCTCACTGTAGTGCCTAGTGGAGACAGCTCTACAGCTCCAAGACCAGGAGTGGACTTGGTGGTGTGAGAAAGGGGTGTCCCAACTATGAACTGGAGAGACCTGCTGAAAGGTGTGTGTGTCTGTGGCAGAGGGTGGGGGGCTTGGGTGATGAAGGAGCCGGTTTGTTCCTATGCTGAGAGTTCCACAAGACTGGTAGGCAGAAACCAGTGCTGAATATACAGCTGGGAGGCAGGAATAGGAATGGAGAAAGGGACTCAGCATATGGCCAAGAGCAGGGAGCTATTTTACTACAGCTTAATGAGTAGGGGGACTGAGGCAGGGTGGGAAATTCAACTCATTTGTGTGGGGGCTGGGGTTGTCTTATGGTCAGGATGTGAGGGAATGACCACTTCTAACAGTCATGTTCCCTTATGATCCTGCTGACCAGTCCTCTCTTGGTCCAGGTTTCCAACGTCCTTCTGGCTTACCAAAAAGATGATCTCCTCCCTATTCTGACCATAGAGTCACCAACAATCAGTGAGGCCTAATGACAAGGAGCATTGTCTAGTGGATAAAACACATGCTGGAAAGTCAGGATGTGTATTCTAATCCCGACTTCACCCCTGCCCCCTGGATGACCTTGGGCAAATCACTTCACTTCTCTGTGCCTCAGTTTTCTCATCTGTAAAATGGTGGTTAAGACTGTGAGACCTGTGACCAACCTGATTAGTTTGTATCTACCCCACTGCATAGTACAGTTCCTGGCACATAGCACTTTATATATACCAATAAAAACAAAAAGAAGACACTCACCAACCTGCACTAGGATTCTGGACCAGAGTCACTTTCACCCCTCTGTAGTAGCCACATTTATAAGGAAAATTTCATGTTCTCATCTCCTTCCAGCCCAGTGATTTTCTTGTCACTAGCAGAATCCTGACACTTTCAGGGGAGAGCAGTAGATGACTCGTCCCCCAGTGACCAGAAACCACTTGTGTCAGCCCATCATAATAACAGGCCAGGAGCAGCTGGGCCACAACTCTTTTCTCACTTTCTGGACTCCTCCCTCAGCAATAATAGAAATAAGAAGAAGAATGATAATAATAACAATGATAATTGTGGTATTTGTTAGGCTTTTTCTAAGTGTCTGGCAATGTATGAAACATTTGAAGAGATGCAAGATTGTCAGGTGGCACATAGCCCCTATCCTATAAGGTTCTAACAATCTAAATAGGAGGGATAACATATATTAAAACCCATTTTACAGATGTGAAATCAGAGGCAGAGATATATTACATGACCTGCTCAGGTTCACAGAAAAGGAAAATGGCAGTGGGAGGATTAGAACTCAAGCTGTCTGACTCCCAGTCCCAGGCTCTTTCCTCTAGGCCACACTACTAGGCAGATAGTAAGTGCTCAATGTATTCCATTGACTGATTAATTGATTGGGATAATTGCAATCAGTTGGAAAAGGACTTCTAGGAAACTGATTCTCTATTTCCCCACCATGCAGATATATGGATGTATATTATTGCCATTGTTAATATACTCATTGACTCATATTGCTATATATATATAATTTTATTTCTCACGTAAATGTATACCCTCTCAAAGGAATAGTATAATATAGATTCTATATTATCTCTTAAAGGGTTTGAGATTTGAATATGTTGAGATATATATGACATGCATGATATATTCATGATGTAATTTGTCATATTGTGATTCCTTTATGAGATAATGGAATAGAGCAGCATGAAGAGGGAACTTCCAGCCAATTCATGTATGAATGGGTGAGAGCTCTGAATGAATGAACTGTCTTTTCTACTCCAATATGAGAAATCCCGGGCACTCTTCCCTTGCACTCTGATGGCTTGTTTCCAGTAATCTTCTCCCTAGAATTCCTAATAATCATAATTCTAATAGTGGTATCTTTAAACAATTTTTATGTGTCAAGCACTGCTATAGACACTGGATATAAGTAAAAATGAGTTAATCAGGTCAGAAGCGGCCCTTGTTCTACAGTCTAAGAAGGAGGAAGAACAGGTAATCTCATCACAGCCTGGAAGTGGAGGGAGAGTGAAGATTTCAGGTTAAAGGACCCCTTGGCCAGCCAAACCTACAGGTTTAACTCCCCTTGTACAGATGAGATAGCTGAGATACACAGAATTTAAGTGACTTGCCCGAAGTCTCAGAGCTGACAAGTGGAAGAGCCATGATTAGAACCCATGTCCTCCATTCCCAGGCCCAGGCTCTTTCCACTTTTACATCCCCATTTTACAGATGAGATAACTGAGGCACAGAGAAGTTAAGTGACTTTTGCAAGGTCACACTGCTTGTTGATGTTGATGTTGAGTATGGTTCAGACATTATACCAACAGAACTGCTCCAGGAGTTGGATGAGTCACTTATGGAAGGACCATATGCCATGACCTTATGGAAGTTTGGACTCTGCTACACTTCTGTGGATCTTCAGTTTGGGTGGAAGTGCAGTATTTCATGCTGTTCTACCTCATTATCTCTCATAGAAATAGGGATATATTCTTTCTCTTTCAAAATCCCCATACATCCAGAAAAACATGCACACATATATCTCTTCAATAGGCATATACTATTATATATGTATAATATACTTATATTTGTGCTCATATATTTCTAGTCCCTGGAGATTTTTATAGGTCAGTATGAATGAATGAGTGCATTAACCATATCAGTAATATGTCTCCATGCTTGCATATTGGGAAAATAGAGAATCGATTTCTCAGATTTGCTGTTCCAACGGAATAAAAACTCCCCAATCAATCAGTCAGGGAGTGCTATTTATTGAGTCCTTACTATTTGCAAAATGGTGTTGCCTAGTGGAAAGATCCCGGGTCTGGGAGTCAGATGATCTGCGTGTCAGGGAGTCAGAGAAGCAGCATGGCTTAGAGAAGCAGCGTGGCTCAGTGGAAAGAGCACGGGCTTTGGAGTCAGAGGTCATGGGTTCTAATCCCAGCTCGGCCACTTGTCAGCTGTGTGACTTTGGGCAAGTCACTTAACTTCTCGGTGCCTCAATTCCCTCATCTGTAAAATGGGCATTAAGACTGTGAGCCCCACGTGGGACAACCTGATTCCCCTGTGTCTACCCCAGTGCTTAGAACAGTGCTCGGCACATAGTAAGCGCTTAACAAATACCAACATTATTATTATTATTATCTGGGTTCTAATCCTGGCTCTGCCGTTTTCCTGCTCTGAGACCTGGACAAATCACTTAATTTCTCTATATCTCAGTTTCCACATCTGTAAAATGGGGATTCAGTAACTGTTCTCCCTCCTAATTAAACTGTGAGCCACATGAGGGATGAAGGCTGTGTTTAAACAGATTATCTTGTATCTACCACGGTACTTAGCACAGGGCCTGGCACCCAATAAGAGCTTAACAGACATCACTGTAATTATCACTGTTAATAATGGTAATAATGATGGTAGTTATTAAGTGTTTACTATGTGCCAGGCACTGTATTCATTCATTCAATAGTATTTATTGAGCGCTTACTATGTGTACTAGCACTTGGAATGTACTCTTCGGCAAGGGATAGAGACAATCTCTGCCCAATCACGGGCTCACAGTCTAACCAAGGGAGATAGACAGCAAAGCAAAACAGAACAAAACAAAAACAAGACAGCATTATCAAGATAAATAGAATCAAGGAAATGTACACCTCATTAACAAAATAAATAGGGTAATCAATAATATATACAAATGAGCACAATGCTGAGGGGAGGGGAAGGGGAAAGGGGAGGGAGCAGAGGGTGAGGATAGAGCAGAGGGAAAGGGGGGCTCAATCTGGGAAGGCCTCTTGGAGGAGGTGAGCTCTTAGTAGGGCTTTGAAGAGGGGAAGAGAGTTAGTTTGTTGGATGTGAGGAGGGAGGACATTCCAGGACAGTGGTAGGATGTGGGTCATACTGTACTAAGCATGGGGATGAAAACAAGCAAATCAGTTTGGTTACAGTCTCTGTCTCAAGTGGGGCTCACAGTCTCTACCCCCATTTTACAGATGAGGTAACTGAGGCAAAGAGAAGTTAAGTGACTTTCCCAAGGTCACACAGCAGACAGGTGGCAGCCTTGGGTTTAGAACCCATGACTTTCTCATTCCCAGGCCTGTGCTCTATCCACTAAGCCATGCTGCTTACTCAAAGTATTACCATTATTATTCTTACTATCATAATTATTATCCTGGGTTATTATTATTGTGTGTAGAAAGCCAGAAGAGTTGAGGCCTAACTGCATTTGGCCTGTTGCTATGATACACTGACACAGGTGGTTTCTGGGCACTGGGGACTACTCATCTCCCACTTACCCCTGACAGTGTCAGGATCCTGCTGGTGAAAAGAAAATAACTGGCCTGAAGGGAGAAGAGGACATGAAACCCTTCCCTGTATATGTCACCCTGGCCACCCCACAGGGCCAAGATAAGCTCCGGTCCAAAATTAAATCACACCATGGTAAGTCTCTCCTTCTTGCTGACTCATTGGTCAGAAAGGAGAGGTGATCATCTTTTTTTGTGAGCCAAAGGGGTCATGGACACCTGGACCAAGAGAAGACTGGTGAACAAGATCAGTAGGAAACATAACTGTTAGAAGTGGCCCTTCCTCCACTATTCTACTGGGATTCTATTCTTCATATTCTTAACATTTGCATTTAAGATTTGAATAGATTTGAACAATCTTTCAGGTTGATGTTTTATCTGAAAGAATCCACTTTTTCCTCTTTCCCTCCCCCTGCTTATCCTGTGCTCCAGCAGGTGTGGAATAACATCACTCATTATCCTTGAATCCAGGTCCTTCAAAGTCCTTGTTGTCTACAGCTCCTGTTTAAACTTCAGTGAGTAACAGTTTTAAATGTTTCTGATTCCTCCTATTGACCTCCTCCTCCATATTGTAACATCCTAAGGACATGATGCCATCTCACTAAAAAGCCCTTTATTTCTCCTCTGTATATTTCTTCGAATTCAAAAGAGGTTCATCCAACAAGAACAAATTGTTGGCCAGCTGGTCATACCACGGCCTAGCCTAGGCGGTGGGACTTCTGGAGGGCTCTGATCTTACCTATTTGGGGCCAAGACACTCAGTGGATGGGGTTCTCCAAAAGAGTTTGAGTAAGCCCTGGGAGGGAGTTGGTGCCTTCTCCCGGCAGAAGTTCACCCTGGGGTTGCTTGGGACCGAGGGCAGAGTGGTGGGAAGAGAAGGGTTGGCATGCTGCTTGAGAGTCTCCTCTGAGAAACAGATGCAATCTCACTCAGCGGGTCAGTGGCACTTGTCTTCCTCTTCTCCATGCTCCCGCCAGGGTTTTTAGATGATGTCTTCTGCAAGATATCCAAAATTCTCTGCACCAAGAAATTGCGGTCCTTTAGATTGGCGAACAGGAAAGTCATTTAATTTTTGGTGCTAATAGATGGGGAGCTGAGCAAAACACTGGAACTGTAGCTTTTTTGAGAGTTGTGATCTCCCTCAGAGGGATTAGGATAGTAGGACATATTATTGGCAAACCAGATGTAATTGTTGGAGACTAAGTACAGTACTTTGCATGCAATAAGTACTCATAAATACCAGTTACTGATTGATTTGATTGATTATCTGGATCTAAATGATTTTAAAATAATAATAGTGGAAAGAGTCCGGACTTGGGAGCCAGAGGTCATGGGTTCTAATCCCAGCACTGCCACTTGTCAGCTATGTGACTTTGGGCAAGTCACTTCACTTCTCTGTCCCTCAGTTCCTCACCTGTAAAGTGGGAATGAAGACTGTGAACCCCATGTGGGACAACCTGATCACCTTGTGTCCCCTCAGCACTCAGAACAGTACTTGGCAAATAGTAAGTGCTTAACAAATACCATGATTATTAATTTATTGTTATTATTTATTAATATCTGAACCCACATTCAATTTCATCTTTCTCCACTTCTCTCTATCACATCTTTACATTGTCTCATTTCTCTGCTTGTCAGCACGTCCCAATGCAAACATCCTCTTCCTTAATTGGTTGGATTTCTGCATAAATCGATATACCTAAATTTCTTTCCCTTATTCCACTCCCCCTCAAGATGTTTCCTCATTTCTAGCAACTGTTCCCTTCAACGATGCTTTTAAAATAATTTTGTGTTACAGAGTTGCCTGCCCTGTATCTCACACAAATTCCTTAGGATCACTTTAATTTTCCACTTGGGCCACCCTTTAGGGTATCTCCTAGAATGAATGGTAAAATGCATCAACCCATCAATCAGTGGTATTTAATGAGTGCTTACTGTAAGCAGAGTACTGTACTAGGTACTTGGGAGAGGACAATACAATAGTCTAGAGTAAGAGAGTACTGCACTTGAGTCCAGAAGTGTGTGGACTGCTGGTAAATCAAGGATCTGTGTCCACATATCCACACACACTCCTTGGCAGTTCAGCTTTGGCTGAGGTTAATTCGTTAATGTTAATTTAATGGTGTTTGTTAGTGCTTACTGTGGGCCAGGCACTCTACTGAGCACTGGAGGAAATACAAGATAATCAGGTTGGACACTGTGCATGTCCCACATGGGGTTCACTGTTTTAAAACCCAATTTACACATGAGATAAGTGAGGCACAGAAAATTGAAGTGACTTTCCAAAGGTCACACAGCCAAATGGTGGACCTGGGATTAGGACCCAGGTCCTCTCATTTCCAAGCCTGTGTTCTTTCCACTTGGCCATGCTGCTTCTGTCCTTATGTTCCCTCCCTAGGTTGAGACAATCAACATACTATTCACAGAAGGTGGGATAGTTTTGTATCCTCAGCAGCTCAGGGTACAATGTCCCCTGATTTTCACATGGCACAAAAAGAGAGACTCCAAGAGTTAATCTCCCAAACTGAGCCAAGGTCTGTTGGAGGCCTCAAATCTTCTTTATTGCATCTTTCAACTGACCCTTCAACTTCTCTCTCTCGCCTTGTCCCATAACTGTGGAGTTATCAGAACAACGGTCATCACCAACAGACTCATGACTGCCTGCTGGGCCTCCTTAAACTCCTGGAGGGCCCGTCCTCTTCCTTTAAGACTGTGATGCTTATCCATATGGCCTCATCTTCCTCCCAGAGGACACTTATCCTTTCTAGTAATGCTTGAAATGGAAACCTCTCCTAATTTTCTGAGAATTTTCTGAGGCCAAGGCAAAAGCCTCCAGATGGACGCCTCACTCCTCAGGGACGCTAACCTTTCTACCCCAACAGGGAAGTCAACATCTCCTATCCCCTCCCTCCCCAGGATTGCTCAGTCCTGCCTCTAAAGTCATATGTTTGCGGGGTTTAATAAATTTTAGGCCCACAGAAAATCATGTGCTGGGAGAAAGACAGGCTAGGGTCTGTTAAGCAATCAATCAGGGGTATTGATTGAGCACTATTCTGAGTGCATGTTATGGGTCATTTTGTCCTACTCATGTTCTTTGAATTGACCATTCAATATTCGGTTGTATGTTAAGCAGTGGGCATAATATGTTGAGATATTAAAAAGGCTTTTATTAGTATCATGATTATTATGGTATTTGTTAAGTGCTTCCTGTGTGCCATTCACTGTACTAAGCATTGGGGTGGATATGAGCAAATCGGTTTGGACACAGTCCCTGTCCCGCATTGGGATCACGGTCTTATTCCCAATTTTACAGATGAGGGAACTGAGGTAGATGGAAATGAAGTGACTTTCCTAAGGTCACAGAGCAGACAAGTGGCGGAGCCAGCATTAGAACCCCTGACCTTCTGACTCCCAGGCCTGTGCTCTATCCACTACACCACACTGTAGGGGATGAAAACGGACTGTAGAATAACAGAGTAAATGTGACCTTTCCCTACCAATTTGATTGAGATACTTAATTCATTTGGGATCCTTTGCAAGTTTTCTTTTCATCCCCAGAATCTAATTCTCATAGTCTATGGTCCATCTTGCTTCAGCCAGTGGTGCTGCGGAAATTTGTATCAGGAAATGATGATCATTGATGTGGCTCAGGATGTCTGCTTCCTCTCTTGGACCGGAGTAGGTATCATGGAGAACTCTCTCTTCATCACATTTTGCCTCACTTTGTTTCTCCTGGGTTCCAAATTAAAGCCCACAGATCTCAGCATCGCACCCTTGGCCTTGATCCACTCAGTGATGTTTCTTACAAGGTGGATCTTCATAGCAGCAGGGACGTTGGAGCTGTAACTCATACAGAATGATGCTGGATGTAAGCTGTTAGCCAATGTCCACTGCATCACCCAGGGCCTCTCCATCTGCACCACCTCTAGCCTCTCACCTGTGTGTGACCCAGGCCATCATGATCAGTCCTAGCATGTCTTATCTATACAGCTCCAGGTTCAGACACCAAACATCACCTTCCTGGTCTTAAACGTTTTATAGATTCTGAACATGCTGATAAGCACCAACCTTCTGTTTCAAGTGGTTGCCTCCCACATTACAATCGACACTGATACCAATTGTTACTTGGTGCCTATAAACACATCCTCCAGGGGCTGATTCTCAACTTCGTGACTGTTCACTAGTTCCTCTCTCTAGGGCTTATGAGCTGCTCCAGTAGCTACATGGTCCTTCTCCTGCATCAACACAAGCTCCAGATCCAGCATCTTCACAGCCCTGGCCAAGCCCCCGAAGCATTGCCAGAGAGATGAGTCACCCAAACCATTATACTGTTTGTGAGCTGTGTTGTAGTCTTCTACTGTGGAGACCTTGTTTTTTCCCTATTTCTAGGGACATCCATGAAGAAAAATGTCACCCTATTGAATACTAACATGTTTGTGGTCAGTGGATATGCCACCTTCAGGCCCTTTTTGTTGCTCACCTTTGACCCAAGAGTCATCAGGTTCCTAGGTGATTTTCTGCGGAAGAAGACCCTAGAGTCCTCTCAGATCATGCTGCTTTCTGCAAGCCCTATTTCATATGGAAGCACAAGTGAAGATCTTCTGTACTCGAAAAGGAAATGGAACTAAAAGGCAGTGAGGATTTGAACCCAAGGTGGTGACGCAAGCAAGGAAAGTAACACTCAGAGACAGTGTTGGATAGATCAGAAAAGGGAGGAAGGTGACCGAGTGCCCATTCACCTCCGGAGAGGTACGAGTGACACAACGGCACCCCTCTCCTGTTTGGCTGTGCCTTTATTTGCAATGTATAGGAGAAGTAGCCAATCCCAAAGAACTCGGACAAGTGTGTTTTCTTCAATGACAAAAGAGACTCTTCAAGCAGGCCTTATCTGTTTTGGGTAAGAAGCAATCTCCTGTCCAAGCAGGCCTTATCTGTTTTGGGAAAGAAGCAATCTCCTGTCCCCCGGAATTTGGAATTTGCAGATGTGATATACATCCCACCTGAAATGGGGGACTTCCTGAGACAAAAACAGAGTCATTTAGATCAAGAGCTGCTATGCTCAGAATGCTGTTTTTAACATCTTCTTTCACAAGCAAGGAGATCTTGGAAGAACAATATCACCATCAAACCAAGGACATTCCTAGCTGGAATTCCTGGCAGTATCTGGAGATTATCAGGGTGCCATTGGGGAGTGAGTGATTGCAGAAATAAGGATTTCTACTCCAGACATCCGTCCTCTGGAACTTTTCCCATTCTCTTAGCTATGATCCCTCCAGCAGCTCTAGCAACTCCCACAGTGCTTTGCTAGATCTCTCTATACCACCCATTGGTTGGGTCTGCCCTCCATTTATCTTTATGTGGGAAGCAGAGAGGACTCGTGGAAAGATCACGGACCTGGGATTCAGGGGTCCTGGGTTCCAATCCCAGTTCTGACAACTGTCTGCTGTGTGACCTTGGGCAAGTCATTCACTTCATTGTAGCTCCATCCCCTCAACTGTAAAATGAGGATTTCATACCTTTTTCTCCCTCCTACTTAGACTGTGAGTCCCCTGTGGGACAGGGATTGTGTCTGACTTGATTAACTTGTATCTATCTCAGCACATAGAATGGTACTGGAAACATAGGTAACTCTCAACAAATGCTTTTATTATCATCTTAATTGTTATTATCATCATTATTTTTTTAAGAGTCCAGCTGAGACCCATCGAGTCCCCAGATTCACATGCTCTCCTATTTCTCTTCATCCTGAGTGTATCTCACTCAGGGAGATACAAATTCTACAATACACTCTACTCCATTAGTCATCATTCTGAACAGATAGTCTTTTGCCTGGAGACAGGACAGGTCTGCGGGTTTCCTTTCCTAGTACCTTTTTTGTCTGCTTAGTTTAAACACTGATATTTTGACCTGCTGAATATAAGATTTAGTTTCTTTGGGGGTTTTGTAGTCCACCATCATTGGTTTGTATAACTGTCTACCATAATATGGATTGCAATACATATGTAATTTGTCTTGGATTTGTTCTAGCCTAATGAAATTAATTATAAGAACAATTGTGGTGTTTGTTAAGTCATTACTCAGTGCCAAGCACTGGGAAGTATTGCATCCTGGAATCTCAGGGTGGAAAACTTCCCATTGGAGGGATGTTACAGCAGCAATTTCTTACATTTTTCACCCCTTAATGAAACCCACCTTATCTTCAGGGGACAAGACCAATCAATCAATCAGTGGTGTTTCCTGAGTGCTTATTTTGTGGAGAGGACTTTCTTATGTGCTTTAGAGAGCAGAGTAAACACAGTCCCTGCTCTCAAGAGGCATGCAATCTTGTGGACCAGATATGTTCTTCAACAGGAGCAGATAATATTCTACCATAATATCTTGAGTTAGCTTGTGTGAGAGCTTCACAGAGCTCCTGGGGTGAAGAAAAGGGCTTGCACATAGCTACTGGATCTGTATAGATATACAAATTACCCAGAAATTGAATGAGAAAATGATAATAATAATTATGGTATTAAGCACTTACTATGAGCCAGGCACTGTGAAGGTACAGGGGAGGGAGAGACTTTCAAGAGCCCTGGGCTGTTCAATGTGCCACTAACTCACATCAAAGCAGGAAGTGACTCACCTGGAGGTTCCATAGTTCTTTGAGATATGACACAGTATATGGTCTGTGCAGCAAGGGGCAGGGGGAAAGCACATGACATGTCGTCTATGGTGATAGGATAGTTGCGGGGAGGACAGGGAAGTCTGTGAGGGAAGATATGGAGCTCTGTTTTGGATATGTTAAGTTTATTGGTGATAGCAGGATATCCAAGTATATCTGCCTTGAAGGCATGAGGAAATGTGAGACTGAAGGGAGGGAGGAGATTAAGACTGGAGATGGAGATTTGGGAATCATCGAAGCCATAGGACCCAAGGAGTTCTTCAAAGTACTGGGCGTAGATAGTGAATCAAAGAAAATTCTGAACTCAACCTTGAGGGACTCATAGTTATGGGGTGGGAGGTAGAGGTGGAACTCACAAAGCAGACTGAGAATGAACGGCCTGAGGTATAAGAGGGGAACCTGGAGAGGACGGTGTCAGTGACGCCAAGATTACATGATGTTTCCAGGAGAAAGGGGTGATCACAGTGTCAAAGGTAGCTGAGAGGTTGAGGAGGATTAGGATGGAGTAGAGGCCATTGAATTTGGCAAAAAGGAGAATATTTGTGATCTTTAGATGGCCATGTCTGTGGAGTGAAGGGTACAAAGCCAAATTGGAGGGGGTCGAAGAGATAATTGGAGGAGAGGAACTTGAGAGAGTGGGTATAGCCCACTCATTTAAGGAGTTTGGAAAGGAATGGTAAGAGGGGGATGGAGTGATAACTGGAGGGAGCAGTGGAGTCAAGGGAGGGTTTTTCAGGATAAGGGAGACATAGGCATGTTCGAAAGCAGTGGGGAAGAAGACACTGGAGAGTGAACAGAGGAAGATGGCGGTCAAGGAGAGAAGACAGAACAGGACAGGTGTTTTGATAATGTGTAAAGGGGTGGGATCGTTTGAGCAGGTGGAGCGGGTGGATTTTGATAGAAGACAGGAGATCTGTTCTTGAGATATTGCCGGGAAACATGAAAGAGTGGAAGAAGGAGTGGAGAATGGAGAGGGACAAAGGGAGATAAAGAGAGATCATGTTTATAAGTTACAATTTTCTCAATAAAGTAGGTAGCCAGGTCATTAAGGGCAGGACATGGGGGAGGCGGGGACAGGGGATTTGAAGAGGGAGTTAAACATCTAGAACAACTGGTGAAAGCAGTGATCTCTGTGATATTGCCACTCTGATTCACTAGGCCCCCATGCAAAAGCCTCTGTAAATGCCAATTTTTTATTGCGTGAGCACTGGTGCCTGGGGGATTGGGGAACTGACATGTCTGATTTAGTCTCAGGATTCATTCATTCCAAGCATTTAATGTACAGAACAATGTTTAGGAGAATGAAAAAAGTAAAATTCTGTCCCTGTTCTCAAAGGGTTTACAGGGTAGACCAAGAAACCTAAATTGAGGAATAGAGTGATATTTATTTGTAACAGCATTGACGTGCTAAATACTGGCTCGTTGTGGTGTGGTCTGTTGGCCTAGAGGAAAGAGTACATGTCTGGGAGACAGAGGACCTGTTTTTTAATCAAGGCTCCCCATCTTAGCTGGGGTGTGACCTTGGGCAAGTCACTGAATTTTTCCACCCCTCCGTTCCCTCACCCGTAAAATGGAGATTCAAAATCTGTTCACTCCCCTATTTAGACTGGGAGTCCCATGTGGGACCTGATGATCCTGGATCTACCCCTGCTCTTAGTACAGTGGTTGGCACATAGTGAGTCTTTTACCAATACTGCAATTATTATTATCATTATTACTACTGTTATTGTTATTATCATTATCATTAGGCCAAGACAGATTACTCACATGAGGCACAGAATTTATATATTCAACAGTGATGGTGGGTTACAAGACAAACTTAAATCGTAAATTCAGCAATCCAAAATATCAATGTTCAAACTCAGTAGCTAAAAATGGTACTGGGAAGGGAAGCTCTCAGGCTTCTCCTTGCCCCAGACAACAGAGTAGATTTTCAGAACAACTATCCAAGCAGCTGAGTGTTTTGAAGAATTTGTGAAGTCCTGAGTGCTTAATCATTCATTCAATTGTACTTATTGAGCATTTACTGTGTGCAGAACACCGTACTAAGTGCTTAGAAAGTACAGTTCGGGAAAGATAGAGACAATCCCTTCCCCAACAACAGGCTCACTAGGTATGTAAAAAGCTCTGAATAAATACTATAATTAACTAACTTGGAATGAAAAGGTTGGAAGCATGGAGAGTGAAGAGGTTCACTAGTACTATAGTCCAGAGTTAAAGAAGGTTTCTTGCAAGTTGATTGCCATAATGTTGGAGACTAAAGGCAGATCCAAAATACCAGATTCCAGATTTTCTCAGCTCCCTTGGAAATTCTGAGCTGCTCAAGGGTTTTCGATAAATCCCTCCAGTTTTCTCCATGAGATAGTGAAAGAACAGTGGCAAAAAAGAATCCATTAACCTCTACAGCTGGACACTCACTGGGTTGGTACCTATGGTACTCATAGGGACGGGTGTCTTAGGGGAAACAACACAGAGGAGTGGATAAAGGTTAATCAGGTTAGACACAGGCTGCCTAACATGAGACTCACAGTCTAAGTAGGAGTTGAAAAATGGTATTGAATCTCCATTTTATATTGGATGAAGCAGAGAAACAGAAGTGTTAAATGATTTGAAAAATGGGTATTAAGACTGTGAGTCCCATGTGGGACGGGGACTGCATTCACCCTGATAAGCTTGTATCTACCCCAGTGCTTAGAACAGTGCTTGGTGCATAGTAAGTGGTTAACAAATATCACAATCAGAGTCCAGATGCTCTGAATTCATTCATTCATTCAATAGCATTTATTGAGCGCTTACTATGTGCACAGCACTGTACTAAACACTTGGAATGTACAATTTGGCAACAGATAGAGACAATCCCTGCCCAATGACAGACTTAGTCTAATTGGGGGAGGCAGATGGACAAAAACAAGACAACATAATCATGATAAATCTGATTTAATAAATCTGACAAATCTGATAAATAAGAGCTGATTCCCAGCTCTGTGTTCTTTCCATGAGATCTCAGTCTTATT
Organism: Ornithorhynchus anatinus; assembly: GCF_004115215.2. Taxonomy (NCBI): domain Eukaryota; kingdom Metazoa; phylum Chordata; class Mammalia; order Monotremata; family Ornithorhynchidae; genus Ornithorhynchus; species Ornithorhynchus anatinus. The sequence goes on from NC_041735.1 coordinate 32,599,624, forward strand.
CACAAAAAGATCAACAGAGGAGATAGAACATGCTGTGTACAGATCCAGCCACTGAACGATACATAAAGAACTAGCAAAGCAAAATGGAGATGGAGGGACCATAACCAGGAGTCTTGGAAAGCTTCCAGAGGAGAGATGTCTGCAGTAAAAATTATCATGGCTGTAAACCATCACCCCCTCATGAAATCCTGATTATCTCCAGGGACTATGGCTAGGAATGTCCTTGATTGAGTGGTGATAGTGCTCTTCCATGGTATTCCTTGGTTGAGATACAAGATCTTCACAGGGGTTCCCATATCAAAGAGGTTTTGCAGATAGCAGTGTGGCCTGAGAGGTCTTTAGGGTTTTATTCCCCAGAAGATCACCTAGGAACTTGATGACTCTTGTGTCACAGGTGAGCAACACAAAGGGGCTGAGAGTGGCATATCCACTGACCACAAACATGTTAGCATTCAAGAAGGAGGCATTATTCTTCATAGATGTTCCTAGAAACAGGGAAAAGACAAAGTCTCCACAGTAGAAGACTACAAAGCAGCTCACCAGCAACAGAATGGTCTGGATGGCTCATCTCTCTGGCGATGTTTCAAGGTCTTGACTGGGCCCGTGAAGATGCTGGACCTGTTTCCTGTGTTGGTGCAGGAGAAGGACCATGTAGCCACTGGAGCAACACATGAGACCCAGAGAGAGGACATCACAGAGAGCCATAAAGGTAAGAATCAACCCGTGGAGGAATGTGTTGATGGGCACAATGTAACAATTGTTATTAATGCTGCTTGCATGAAGGGAAGCAGCAACTTGGTACAAAAGGTTGGTGCTTATCAACATGTTTGGAATCCACAAATTGGCTAAGACTGGGAGGATGACATTTGGGACCTGAAACTTGATCTGGAACAGATAGGAGGTGCTAGGACTGATAGTGATGGCCTGGACCATGCTCAGAAGGGAGGTAGTGCAGATGGAGAGGCCCCTGGTGATGCGGTAGACATAGGCAAACAGCTTACACTCCGCATTGGTCTGTAAAACCCGCAGCCCCAATATTCCTGCTGCTATAGTGATCCACCTGGTGAGAAGCATCGTGGTGTGGACAAGGGCCAGGTGAATGATGATTAGGTTTGTGGGCTTTGGTTTGGAACTGAGAAGGAAAGAGGTGAGGTACAGCACGATGAGTAAGGAGTTCCCCATAATACCTACTCCAGTCTGGGAGAGGAAACAGACTTTCTGAGCCACATTATTGCTCATCTTTCCTGATACAAATATCTGCAGCATCACTGAAGGAAGAAGGTTGGGCCAGAGACTGAGAGAATTTCATTCCTGCAGCTGAAAAGAAAATTGACAAAGATTCCAGAAAGAATTGAGTATATCAGTCAAATTGGTAGGGAATGGTCACGTTTACTCAGTTATGCCACAGTCCATTTGCATGTAAACCGTTAGTGTCAAAGCCCCTAAGAAAATCTAAATTTACTGTTTACTGGTCAATTCAAAGAACTCCAGCCAAGTAGTAGGGCACAATTTCGCCTTAACAGTAGCCATGTTGACTTACCCCCTGCAGAGAGTGATTTTCCATGGGCCCACTGGACCTCAACCTTCTTACAAACTGCACTGATGTGCCAGGGTGAGGGAGTCACTCAAGCTAGCCTCATAAAAAGTGGTCAGAGCAGAAGATGGTCAGAAGTTGCTAGTGCTTTGTAGTAGCTCATTCCTGAGGACCTCCTGCCTGAGGGACAGGTAATTGAACTTAGTAAGAGGAAAGAGGTAAGAGGTATTCAGTAAGATGGTAAGAACCATCCCAGGAGAAGGCTGAGAAAAAAGGAAGGGGCTAATTCATTTGGATGTCCCTCAAGCATTTTAAGTTAGAAATGGAACTGAGACAGGAGACAGAAGAAGTGGTTTTCCACATTGGAGCTCAGAGATTAAAATACCTGAGAAGTGAGGCAACTATCCCAGGGGCAGGAAAACAATCCTGTGGGCCAGAAGGCCTTTTGTCCTGGCCTCAGAAAAACCTGGCAGAAGAATCAGGAGAGGGTGGACTGGAGACCTGGGATTCTTTGAACAGCTGAGGGGCCAGACACCACGATGCATACAGGAAAAGTAGCATCCTGGTAAAGGGAAATGTGTGAGATATAAGCTCATTGTGAGCAGGGAATTTGTCTGTCAACTCTCTTGTATTTTACTCTCCCTAGGGCTTAGTACAGTGCTCTGTACATAGTAAGCACTCAAGAAATACAGTTGATGATGTTGGAGAAAGGCCCAGGCACTTTCTATAGGAACAATTTTGTATTGGTCATTGCATTTGTTAAAGATCCTTTCAATTTGAGTGTTAGAAATCCAGTAATGTTCTAACGCTTTTGCGCATCTGGGGTAATTTTTCAGTTAGCTCTTGGGAGTCCAAAGAACAAATCTGCTTAGACAGCCAAGGGACATCAGAGAAAGAAGGCTCCTCCAGACTTTGGGCATCCAAGGAAGGAGGATGACTAACAGAATCTTAAATGATCCAATTACTGTTTGGGGGTGCTCTTTTTGACAGCCACTGGGTGGTAGTGGTGGTCTAAGGAGCGAAGGAATTGAGAATCGCTTGATAGGATCCCTGATTCTGGCCCCTTCTTGAGAGGGAAACACTGTAGGGCTTTAGGATGCAACCGACATTATCTGGCATTTGACCCCTACAAAAATGACTCTGGATGACCATTCTGGCTGGGGAAAGAGCTGAGGAGATTCCAGTCAGTCACACAAAATGTGATTCACTTATTTAGCTTTCGAGATAAAATATACCAACTGAATTTAATACAGATAGTGAGCCCCATCCCTTTACCATTCATTCATTCATTCATTCATTCAGTTGTATTCATTAAGCGCTTACTGTGTGCAGAGCACTATACTAAGAGCTTGGGAAAGTACAGTTCAGCAAAACAGAGTGATAATCCCTCGGGGGCAGTGGTGACAGATGTCAATACAAGTAAACAGATATCAACATAAATAAAATTATAGATATATACATGAGTGCCATGGGGCAGGGAGAGGGGGAAGAGGACAAGGAGACTCAGAAGGGAGTGGGAGATGAGGAAAAGTGGGACTTAGTCTGGGAAGTTCTTTTGGAGGAGATGTGCCTTCAATAAGACTTTGAAGGGGTGGGGAGTAATTGTCTTGGATTTGAGGAGGGAAGGTGTTCTAGGCCAGAGGAAGGACAGGGACCAGGGGCTGGCTGCAAGACAGGCAAGATTGAGGCACAGTGAGAAGGTTAGTGGTTGTTGAAGGAGAGAAGTGAGGTGAGGTAGGAGGGGGCAAGGTGATGGAGGGCTTCAAAGCCAAGGGTGAGGGGTTTTGGTTTGATATGGAGGTGGATAGGAAACCACTGGGGATTTTTGAGGAGGGGGTGACATATTCTGAAAGTTTAAGTTCTTAAATTCTGAATTAAGGATAATGCCAAGACTACAGGCTTGTGAGATGGGAAGGATGGTGGTGCCATCTACAGTGACAGGAAAGTCAGGGAATGGATAGGGTTTGGTTGGGAAGATAAGGAGCTCGGTTTGGGATATGTTAAGTTTGAGGTGACAAGAGGACATCCAAGTAAAGATTCCTTGAAGGGAGGAGGAGATACAAGCCTTGGAGAGAGGGAGAAAGATCAGGGGAGGAGATGTAGATTTTCATACAACATTTAAGAAATTTGGCAGTGGAATTCGATTTCCTTCTTCTTTTTCACATGTCATCAAGCTGCATCTGACCCATAACGACTCCATGGACAAACCATCTTCAGAACGTTCCATCTTCTGTCATCAAGTCATTCTGGTATGTGTATCCATAGAATTTTCTTGCTAAAGATAAGGTAGTGGTTTACCACTCCCTTCTTCCATGCAGTAAAAACTTGAGTTTCTGCCATTGCTATGATCAATGTTTTGATTACTTGATCATCTGCCTTTGACTCTATCCCATGCCCTGCTGCCCAGCACAGGTGAATAGACTTTGTCTGATGTTTAGGCTTCGATCTTTCCATTATGGATAGCCATATAACAGCTCTAAGGTTCATTACTGCACGCAAACTCTCCTGATACAAGAAGGCTTTGATTCCCTCAGCCAAATGAATTAGCCTCAAAGGGGGGCAAAATAATTGATTGAGCGGCCATTTGGAAATCAAAAGAGTCATTTGAAGGTCTGTGCTGTCTGGCAACTGCAGCCCTGAAGTAGGAGAATTATGAGCCCCACTCCCTTGGTGATCAACCTGACCTCTGGGGCCCACTGCCTAGGAGAGAAGGTTCCCAACTCTCAAATGCAGCTCCTTTCAGCCCCTGCTCCAGCCCCAGAAGGAGCCAAACAGAAGCAGCAGAAGTGGGAACCCTCCAACATCGCTGGTGGCTGTCCCACCCCCATAACCCCAGGGCTCCCCCCCATCTCTATCATCTATACACTTTATCCCCGATTCTTAGTTCATCTTTAGGACTCAGATTCATGGAATTTTGGGAGTAGCAAAAAAAGGGTAATGTTCTAATACTGAGTACGATCAGGATAAAATTATTTCAGATTTTACTGCTCTTCTAGGTACCTGACACTCCAGGGTATTTTGCTTCCTAGCAATTATTGGATTAGGAATGTACCTTCCTAAGATTTCACTGCACATTAGGGAAGGCAGTGAGACACTCTGCTTTAACAGACAGTTCCTGCTAAATCATCATTAGGGCCATCTTCAGCCTGATCTGGGATGTGAAAACTTCAGGAAAGATCCCTGCAGATCTCCTGGTCCAGAAAAGATGGGCATTGCCATCATCTGGAGAAAGGTGGGGACTTCAAAACCACGAGAAAGCTGTGGTGCAGAAAGGATAAAGTTTGGGCCTGGGAGCCAGAGAACCTGGATTCAGTGGCAGAGCCACTTGCCTGCTGTGTGACCTTGGGCAGTCCCTTAAATTTTCCACGCCTCCGTTTCCCTAACAGCAAAAAATAGGGATTCACTACCTGATCTCAGGCCTACTTGACTGTGAGCCCCAATTGGGATAGGGCCTTTTTAATCTGTATCTACAGCAATGCTTAGAATGATGCTTGTCACCCACTGAGGGCTTAGCAAACACCATTTAAAAAAAGATATTTTGTTGGCTCATTTTTGGTTCATTTCATATAATTGTTGTTGGGTCTTCACTGTCCTACAATGTGAGTTGGAAGGATCAGAGACCCTACAGGGGATTTGCTTACAATCTTGTTGGAGTGGGGTGCAAAGGGCCACAGGACTAGATGATGGGGAGGAGAGGAAAGTGATTTGCAGCTAGGCATGGTGAGAAGCAGCATGGGGAAATGGATTAGCGCACCCAGCCAGAGAGACAGAAGGTCAAGCATTCTAATCCCAGCTCCATCACAAATCTGCTGTGTGGCCTTAGAGAAGTCACTTTATTTCTCTGTGCCTCGGTTACCTCATTTGTGACATGGGAATTGAGACTGTGCACCCTATGTGGGACTGTGACTATGTACAACCTGATTGGCTCATACCCAACCAAGAGCTTAGTATGGTGGTTTAAGCAATTTGAGCATGACTGGAGGAACAATATGTTGGTGACATTTGGTGGCGATAATTTGAGCACCTTCACGGGCTCTTCCTTTCCCTCCCAACCCCCTAATTGTGAGGGTCCCCCCAAGGTTCAGTTCTGGGTCCCCTTCTATTCTCCAACTACACCCGCTACCTTGGAGACCTCATTCGCACCCATGGCTTCAACTGTCATCTCTATGCAGATATACCCAAATCTACATCTCCAGCCCCTCTTTGCTCTCTCCAGTCTTGCATCTCCTCCTGCCTTTAAGACAACTCTACTTGGATGTCCTCCCATCACCTCAAACTTAACATATCCAAAATGGAGCTCTTTATTTTTATTTTAACCCAGCCAGCACAGGTCACTCCTCTAGTGCTCCACTGCACCTTGAAAAATAAATACTAAACAAATAATGATGGTATTTCTTAAGCGTTTACTATCTGACAAGCACTGTTCTAAGCACTGGGGTAGATACAAGGTAATCAGGTTGTCCCACGTGGGACTCACAATCATAATTCCCATTTTAACAGATGAGGTAACTGAGGCACAGAGAAGTTAAGTGACTTGCCCAAAGTCACACAGCTGACAAGTGGCAGGGCCAGAATTGGAACCCACAACCTCTGACTCTCAAGCCTGTGTTTTTTCCACTGAGCCACGCTGCTTCTCAATTTCAGTCTAACCTATCTCACTGTCAACCCCTAGCCCACATCCTTGCCTCTGGCCTGCTACACCCTTCCTCCTCAAATCCAACAGACAATTACTCTCCTCTGCTTCAAAGCCTTATTGAAGGCTTTTGCATCCAAGAGGCCTTCCCAGAAAGGTCCCACCTTTCCTCATCTCCCATTTCCTTCTGCATTGCTCTGACTTGTTCCTTTTGCTCTTCCCCCCTCCCAGCCCCACAGCACTTATGTATGTATCCCTAATTTATTTATTCGTATTGATGTCTTCCTCCCTACCTCTAGACTGTAAGCTCATTGTGGGCAAGGAATGTGTCTGTTTTGTTGTGTTGTACACTCCCAAGTGCTTGGTAAAGTGCTCTGTGCACAATAAGCACTCAATAAATAGGATTGAATGAATGAATAAGTGGGAGGTTGGACGTGTTATGGTAACAGTTGTAGAAATAGAAACAATACTACTCTATTTAATATAGTATTAGTAATAATTTTAATAGAAAAATAGTAGCTCTAACCCTCCGTGGACTCTCCACTAGAACTGAATAATAATGTTAATTCATTCATTCATTCAATAGTATTTATTGAGCGCTTACTATGTGCAGAGCACTGTACTAAGCGCTTGGAATGTACAAGTCGGCAACAGATAGAGACAGTCCCTGCCCTTTGACAGGCTTACAGTCTAATCAGGGGAGACAGGCAGATAAGAACAATGGCAATAAATAGAGTCAAGGGGAAGAACATCTCATAAAAACAATGGCAAATAAATATTCATTCATTCAATAGTATTTATTGAGCACTTACTATGTGCAGAGCACTGTACTAAGCGCTTGGGATGAACACGTCGGCAACAGATAGAGACAGTCCCTGCCGTTTGACGGGCTTACAGTCTAGAAGCAGGGTGATGTACATCTCATTAAACAAAATAAACAAAATAAATAAGGTGATGAAGATATATACAGTTGAGCGGATGAGTACAGTGCTGAGGGGGTGGGATGGGAGGGGGGAGAAGAAGAGGGAAAGGGGGGAGAAGAGGGTTTAGCTGCGATGAGGTGAAGGGGGGGTAGAGGGAGCAGAGGGAAAAAGGGGGGAGCTCAGAACAGAATTAGATTGACGGAGGTGAGGAGGGAGGGCATTCCAGGACCGCGGTAGGACATGGCCCAGGGTTCGACGGCGGGATAGGCGAGACCGAGGGATGGTGAGGAGGTGGGCGGCAGAGGAGCGGAGCGTGCGGGGTGGGCAGTAGAAAGAGAGAAGGGAGGAGAGGTAGGAAGGGGCAAGGTGATGGAGAGCCTTGAAGTCTAGAGTGAGGAGTTTTTGTTTTGAGTGGAGGTTGATAGGCAACCACTGGAGGTGTTTAAGAAGGGGAGTGACATGCCCAGATCGTTTCTGCAGGAAGATGAGCCAGACAGCGGAGTGAAGAATAGACTGAAGCGGGGTGAGAAAGGAGGAAGGGAAATCAGAGAGAAGGCTGACACAGTAGTCTAGCCGGGATATAACAAGAGCCTGTAGCAGTAAGGTAGCCATTTGGGTGGAGAGGAAAGGGCGGATCTTGGCGATATTGTAAAGGTGAGACCAGCAGGTCTTGGTAACGGATAGGATGTGTGGGGTGAACGAGAGAGACGAGTCAAAGATGACACCGAGGTTGCGGGCCTGAGAGATGGGAAGGATGGTTGTACCATCCACGGTGATAGGGAAGTCTGGGAGAGGCCTGAGGTAAGATGAGGAGCTCAGTTTTGCTCATGTTGAGTTGTAGGTGCTGGGCAGATATCCAGGTGGAGATGTCCTGGAGGCAGGAGGAGATGTGAGCCTGAAGGGAGGGGGAGAGGACAGGGGCAGAAATGTAGGTCTGCATGTCATCTGCGTAGAGGGTGTGAGTCTACAGTAGTAAGTGGGATATGGGCTAGGATGGGAGATGAGGGTGGGTGGCTTCTAGTAGTGGAACTGTGCCTCAGTGAACTGTACTCAGATGGTTACAGTTGGATTGATCGCCAACTGTGCTCAAACCGTTATACATTCATTCATTCAACCGTATTTATTGAGCACTTACTGTGGGCAGAGCACCCTACTAAGTAGTTGGGAAAGTACAACACAACAATAAACAGATACATTCCCCACCCACAAAGAGTTTACATTCTAGAGGGGAGAGACAGACATCAATACAAATAAATAAAATTACAGATATCTACATAAGTGCTATTGGGCTAGGATGGGGGAAGAACAGAGTTAGCAAGTCAGAGAGAGGCAGAAGGGAGTGGGAGATGAGGAAAAATTGGCCTCCCCCAATTCAAAGCCTTATTGAAGGCATCTCTCCTCCAAGAGGCCTTCAGTAGGAGGAGGAGGAAGAGGAGGAGGAGAGGTGCCTTCAGTAAAGCTTTTGGTGGGGTGGGGGAGAGGAAGTGTCTGTCATATTTGAGAAGGGAAGGCATTCCTGGCAGAGGCTGAGTGTGGGCTAAGGATCGGCAGCGAGATAGGTGCAATAAGGTGTGGAGGAGGAGAGGATGGTCGACAGTGTCAAAGGCAGCTGAAAGGTCAGGTATTTGTTAAACACTTACTATGTGCAGAGCACTGTTCTAAGGGCTGGGGTGGATACAGGGGAATCAGGTTGTCCCACGTGGGGCTCACAGTCTTCATCCCCATTTTACAGATGAGGTAACTGAGGCACAGAGAAGTGAAGTGACTTGCCCACAGTCACACAGCTGACAAGTGGTAGAGCCGGGATTTGAACCCATGACCTCTGACTCCCCATCCCGGGCTCTTCCCACTAAGCCTCGCTGCTTCTCCAATAGAATAGAAGGCATAGAAGTAATAGAAGACCAAAGTTCAAATGAGGAGGCCTTCATTGTCTACCGGCAGTAAATTGTCTACTGGCAATAAATGGTCTACTGGCAAGGAGCGTGGCCTTAAATCCCATCCCTTCACCATGCCTCCAAGTCACTTGACCAAGATAGTGGCCTAATCTGGATTTGACTAGCTGTGTCTCCTCAATCTGTCCAACTGGACAACTTCTCTCTTGTCTCTTATCTGATCTCTCATCATTTATCTGGATTTTTCAGCTCAAAGTTGGTTCCTCTCCAAAGTGACTTGGTCCACAAATTGGTAGAAGCAGTTTGCTGTAATATGTGCATTAAACCTTTCACTAGCAACATTTCACTACCCACCGCCTTCTCTTTTATTATCTCTCTCTCTTTTACTCTCATAGAGCTATATATACCTTAGAATGAGAGAGAGAGAGTTCAGTATCTCATAGGCTCTGTTTAACAGCTAGGGTCTCCACCAGTGAACCCTCAATTTTTTTCTGTCTCAGTTGTGAGAGGTCTGCATTGTTTGGTGTCTGGCTTTGGGATCAAGACTTCGAGTGAAATGTGCATGACTTTTCCCCAGCCGCAAGTCTTATAATACAGTCTCAACTCCAATCTCAGGCCCAATATTCCTGCTTCTGTAATGAACACCAGAGCAAAGAATCAGGGATACAAAATGGGGGAGTGTATCTCCCTATTCTCTCACACACATCCCCCTAATCCCGTTCTTTCCTTTCCATCCAAAAGTCTACCATGTTAATCCAAACAATTTTCCTATCCTGCCTTGTGTCAGCCTCCTTGAAGTCCCCACTGACTTCTGTCTCTCATTGCTCCAGTCCATACTTCACTTTGCTGCCTGGATCACTTTTTTACAAAAATTTTGAGTCCATGTTTACCCACTCCTCAAGATCCTCTAGTCACTGTCCATCCACCTCCACATCAAATAGAAACTTCAACATACTCAATCACCTTGGTCCCTCCTACCTCACCTCACTAGTCCCCTACTACAACTTGGCTCTTCTAATGCTAAACTTCTCACGGTACCTGAATTTCATCTATCTCAACTCTTCCCTCTCACCCACTTCCTGCCTCTGGTCTAGACTACCCTCTCTCTTCACATCCGACAGATAATCACTCTCCCTGCCCCCTTCAAAGCCTTATTGAAGGCACATCTCCTCCAAGACATCTTCCCTGACCAAGCCCTCTTTCCCTTTAATTCCATCCCTTCTGTGTCACCCTGACTCGCTTCCTTTATTCAACTCCCTCCCAGGCCCACAGCACTTATGTACATATCTATAGCATTCATTTAAATTAATGTCTGTCTCCTCTTACAGACTGTAAGCTTCTTGTGGCCAAAGGAATGTCTGCTATGTTGTTATATTGTAATCTCTCAACCACTTGCTTGACACAGAGTAACTGCTCATGAAATACAACTAAGTAACTGACCAATGGAAGATCAAGTAACACAAACTAAAGTTCATTTGCAAAGGAAGTCATATCTTATGTATTGCCTGTTACAGTACAGAAGTGAGTGTAATTATGTTCTACACATATTATTATAAAGATAAAAAGCATACTTTCTTCCAAAGTTGGCCTGCTTAACACATGGCATTATTAAATGATCAAAGTGCTTTTTAATCATTTGGATGGTCATGGTCAGAATGAGGTTTCCAGCAAATAGGGACATTAAACCAGTGGAATGGAAGATGGTGAGCAGAGGTAGAATGAGAAAGCTGTGGTATTGCAAAATCACAAATAATTTGTTTACATAGTTTAACCCCCTTTGAGTATAATTGAGGTATTTGGGGAAAATAAAGGCCTTTTTTTGGGAGTTGGCATCATGACTTTAGGACATTATAATTTCCAGGAGGAATTGGGAACATTTAAACTGATACCGAGTGAGGATTAAATGAAAAAGATTTGGGAGGAACTGGATTCAAGGAAGATAAGTGAGGATCTTCCTCATTTTGCTGGAGGAAAGTGCAAACAGGGAGAGGTAAATAGGGGAAATGGAATTTTTTAAGAGAAGAAATCAGACTGAAAGATTGTTTGAACCTAATTCAATGCTTTCAATGCAAGTGTTAAAAATATAAATAAATAATTTTCATGGAGATTTGGGAAGAATTTAATCTAGTGACCTGTTCAGGGACTACATTTGTTTCTAGTGGGAGATGAATGAAACCTAAATTGGTTTGACAAGTTCTCAGGGCCATGTGTGTGTTTCTGTGAGTGAGACTATGTATGTTGGAGAATTATGGGGAGAATGTTTGCCTGCCTCTCAGGGGTGAAGAGAGAGAAAGGGAGGAAAAGTCTTTTTATTTCTGCAAAATACCCAGTGTAGTACCCCTCAGCCCCATCCTGTCTACCTGACTAGCCTGGTGTCAGCTCCAGCAGAGACAGCTCTGCAGCTCCAACACCTGGAGGTTGATAGGGAGATGACCCTGTTCTGAGACCTTTCCAAATCTGGGAGGCAGAAACCTTTGCTGAGTATCCAGCTGCGAGGCAGGAATAGGATGGTGAAAAGGACTCAGCATATGGCCAGCAGCGGGGAGCTATTTTACTACAGATGATGAGTAGGGATAGTGAGGCAGGAAGGAAAATTCACCTCATTTGTAAGGGGGCTGGGGGCTTCTCATGATCAGGGTGTGGGGGAATGGTCACTTCTAACAGTAAGGTTCCCTTCTGATCCTGCTCTCCTGGTCCAGGTCTCCATTGCTCTGGCTTTCAAAAAAGATGATCTTCTCTCCGTTCTGACCAGTCAGCAAGAATCAGTGTGGCCTACTGAGAAGCAGCATTGTCTAGAGAATAGAGCACAGGCCTGGAAGTCAGAAGGATTTGGATTCTAATCCTAACTCCATTACTTGCCGATTGAGTAACCTTAGGCAAATCACTTCTTTTCTCTGGGCCTCAGTTCCCTCATCTATAAAAGGGATATTAAGACTGTGAGACCCATGTGTGACATGGACTGGATCCAACCTGATTAGCTTGTATATACCCCAATGCATAGTACAGTACCTGGAACATAGTAAGCACTTAATAAATACCCAGTGTACCCTGTCCTTAATAAGCCCTGTCCTCTTCCTGACTGCTCTGTCACTGTGGATGGTACGACCATCCTTCCTGTCTCTCAGGCCCGCAACCTTGGTGTCATCCTTGACTCAGCTCTTTCATTCACCCCACACATCCAATCTGTCACCCATGCCTGCTGGTCTCACCTTTACAATATCGCCAAGATCTGCCCTTTCTTCTCCATCCAAATGGCTATCGAGTTGGTACAAGCTCTCATAATATCCCAGATGGATTATTGTGTCAGCCTTCTCTCTGATCTCCCTTCCTCCTGTTTCTCCCCACTCCAGTCTATTCTTCATTCTGCTGCCCAGCTCATCTTCCTGCAGAAATGCTCTGGGCATGTCACTCCCCTTCTTAAAAACCTGCAGTGGTTGCCTATCAACCTCCACACGAAACAAAAACTTCTCACTCTAGGCTTCAAGGCTCTCCATCACCTTGCCCCCTTCTACCTCTCCTCCCTTCTCTTTCTACTGCCCATCCAGTAGGCTCCGCTCCTCTGCCGCCCACCTCCTCACTGTCCCTCGTTCTTGCCGATCCCACCATCGAGCCCTGGCCCACATCCTCCTGCTGTCCTGGAATGCCCTCCCTCCTCACCTCCGCCAAACTAATTCTCTTCCCCTCTTCAAAACCCTACTGAGAGCTCACCTCCTCCAAGAGGCCTTCCCAGACTGAGCTTCTCCTTTTCCCTCTGCTCCCTCTGCTGCCTCTCTGCCTCCCCCTTCACCTCCCCTAAGCTCAGCCCCCTTTCCCCCCCTTTCCCTCTGCTCCTTCCCCCTCCCTTCACCTCCCTTCAGCACTGTGCTAGTCTGCTCATTTGTATATATTTTTATTACCCTATTTATTTTGTTAATGAGATGGACATTATTGCTATTGTTTTTGTCTGTTTATCTCCCCTGATTAGACTGTAAGCCCGTCAAACGGCAGGGACTGTCTCTATCTGTTGCCGACTTGTTCATTCCAAGCGCTTAGTACAGTGCTCTGCACATAGTAAGCGCTCAATAAATACTATTGAATGAATGAATGAATGCTCTGCACATAGTAAGCACTCAGGAAATACTATTGAATGAATGAATGAATTAATAAATACCATTAAATAAGAAAGAAGGAGACACTCACCAGGCTGCACTTTGATTCTGGACCTGAGTCACTCTCACCCCTCTGTGGTGGCTAGGTTGACATTTATAACAAAACGTTTTATGTCCTCATCTCCCTCCAGGCCAATGATTTTCTTGTCACTAGCAGGATCCTGACATTTTCAGGAGAGAGCAGGAGATGACTTTTCCCTAGTGTCCAGAAACCACTTGTGTCAGCCCATCATAGTAACAGGCCAGGAACACCTGGGCCACAACTCTTTTCTCACTTTCTGGATTACTCCCTTTGAGATAATAAAAATAATAACAAGAATAATGATAACCATGGTGTTTGTTAAGCTCTTCCTAAGTGCCAAGTAATGTATTCAACATTTGGAGAGATGTAAGATCATCAGGTGGGATTTTGCCTCTGTCCTACATGGGGCTAACAATCTAAGTAGGAAGGTTAACAAGAATCAATACCCATTTTACGGATGTGGAAATGGAGGCACAGAGAAATTAAATGCTCAAGTTCACGCAAGAGGAAAATGTCAGTGGCAGGATTAAAACTCAAGCCATCTGACTCTCAGTCCCAGGTCCTTTCAACTAGGCCACACTGCTCTGCAGACAGTAAGTGCTTAATATATATCATTGACTGGTTGATTGAGTGGGAAACTTGCAATCCCCTGTGACAGCAGGTCTAGGAAACTGATTCTACATTTCCACACCATGCAGACATATGGATGTATTTCACTGCCACTGTTAATGTGCTCATTGACTAATACTGATATAGATATTTGTTATATATTTGTATATATATTATTCTATTCCTTACATAAATGTGTAACCTCTCAAAGGAATAGAATAATATGGATTAGATATTATCTCTCAAAGGAAATGAGATACAAATATATTGAAATATATGTTATATGTATGATATACACATATATATGATGTGTATGTTATATTGGCATTCCTTTGACAGATGAGATAGAGCAGCATAAAGAAGTAACTTTCTGCCCATTCATAGATGAATGGGCGAGAGTTCTGATGAATGAATTATCTTTTCTACTCCACTATGAGATATCCCATTACTATTCCTTTGCACTGACTGTTTCCAGTGATCTTTTCCCTAGAGTTCCTAATAATCATAATGGCATTTTTAAATACTTTCTATGTGGAATGTACTGCTCTAGGCCCTGGATACAAGTAGATACAAGTTAATCAGGTTGGAACAGGTTGGACTGTTACACAGTCTAAGAAAAGGGAGAACAGGTAGTCTCATTAACTATTAGCCATTTGTCAGCCATGTGACCTTGGGTAAGTCACTTAACTTCTCTTTGCCCCAGTTATCTCATCTGTAAAATGGGGATTAAGATTATGAGCCTCATGTAGGACAGGAACTGTGTCCAGTCTGATTAGCTTTTATCTACCCTAGGGTTTTGTACAGTGCCCAGCATGTAGAACGCACATAACAAATACCACACACACACACATGCAAAAATGTGCAGACCCGAGCTGAAGAGGGTGGACCCTCCCAAGTGGTATGCACATCCCAGGGATGCCTAGGGACATCCCTGCCCTGAGAACAGTGAGTGGGAAGGGGAGCAGAGTTTTGTGCCACTCAGGTAGGCCTTCTCTGTCTCAGGCTATGCCAGCCTCTTCTTATAGATAACAGGGTTACCAGAGGTCAAAGCTTCAGGGCTGGGGTTGTTCCATGCAGGCAGCACCCTGCAAGAAGGGAGAGCGGTCACTAACGAAGGCAGAGTCCTGGTGATGACTGCCATCCAGAAATACCTGGTGTGTGCTTTTGGGATGGCCAATAAAGGACTTGCAGAGATCAAGTTTGAGGGGGGAATTTTTAGGAAAGACATTTGTTATCGAGAGATAGCTTTCCTCAAGAAGCCCAGGTTAAAAAAAAACACACAAGAAAACTGTCAGAAAGAGGGAGTCTCAGTAATAATAATAATAATAACAATGATGGCATTTGTTAAGCTCTTACTACATACCAAGCACTGTTCTAAGTACTGGGGTAGACACAAGGTAATCAGGTTGCCCCACGTGGGGCTCCCAGTCTCAATCCCCATTCCACAGATGAGACAACTGAGGCACAGAGAAGTGAAGTGTCTTGCTCAAGGTCACACAGGAGACAAGTGGCAGAGCCAGGATATATATGATACAGAATAACATACATCTGCTTTTAGCCCCCTTAGCTAAGCTTCAGCAGAGACATCACGCAGAACTTGCATTGTTAACCTTTAACATAATGGAAATTTAATATTAAAGACCCTTTGAACCAATTTAACCAGCAAGGATGAATGAACAAACCCCATTTTTGGTACCTTCAATTTGTAATATTCAGCAATTAAATCAATACTTTGTATGCAGCTGTCCCCTTATAGGACTCTTTAGCACCAGTGGTTGACAAAGTTTGTCAGCCTAAGCCTATTTTAGTTAACTTCTTAAAATCCATTTAAGGAGAGGAAAACTCCAGATTCAATTATCATTCCAAGTTTCCCTTCTAATAATAATGGTATTTGTTAAGCGCTTACTATGTGCCAAACACTGTTCTAAGTGCTGGGGGAGATACAAGGTAATCAGGTTGTCCCATGTAGGACTCACAGTCTCAATCCCCATTTTACAGATGAGGGAACTGAGGCACAGAGAAGTTAAGTGACTTGCCCAAAGTCACCCAGCTGACAAGTGGCGGTAGGGATTAGAACCCATGATCTCTGACTATCACACCTGGGCTCTTTCCATTACGCTACACTGTGGTATTTGTTAAATGCTTACTATGTGCCAAGCACTGTTCTAAGTGCTGGAGGAGGAACAAGGTAATCACGTTGTCCCACGTGTCCCACAGTCATTCATTCACTCTTTCATTCAATCATATTAATTGAGAGCTTACTGTGTGCAGAACACTGTACTAAACACTTGGAATGTACAATTGGAGACAATCCCCACCCAACAACTGGCTCACAGTCTAAAAAAGTGAGACCACAACAAAACAAAACAAGTAGTCAGGCATCAATACCATCAAAATAGATAAATAGAATCATAGATAGAGACACATCATTACAATCCCCATTTTACAGATGAGGTAACTGAGGCACAGAGAAGTGAAGTGACTGGTCCAAAGTCACACAGCCGAGAAGTGGCAGAGTAGACTTTAGGACTCATGACCTCTGACTCCCAAGCCCAGAATCTTTCCACTAAGCCATGCTGCTTCTCCAATCTTAGTACTACCTTTACCAACGATATTCCTTTACACCAAATTCTAATATTCCAGTTTATTAGAAATTATACAAAAGACCAACCTGTCTTCTATATGCTTTTCACCACATTTTTGGTTAATTCCCTAGTGAACATGTTGAGGCAAGCTTCCTCATTCAAACCATCGCATTTATACCAGATACATATATATATATATATATATATATATATATATATTGCATTATATATATGCATTATATATGTATGTATATATTCCAAATGTATCAAGATGACAATTTGATTTGCTTGTATGCCAGACAGATAGATAGATAGATAGATTACAAATGTATGAAGATGACTTTGATTTGCTTATACAAAAATGATGGCATATTTTAAGCGCTTACTATGTGCAAAGCACTGTTCTAAGCGCTGGGGAGGATACAAGATGATCAGGTTGTCCCACGTGGGGCTCACAGTCTTAATGCCCATTTTACAGATGAGGAAACTGAGGCACAGAGAAGTTAAGTGACTTGCCCAAAGTCACACAGCTGACAAGTGGCAGAGCCAGAATTTGAACCCATGACCTCTGACTCCCAAGCCCGGGTTCTTTCCATTAAGCCATGCTGCTTCTCAGCCAAGGGTAAGTATTTTCTGTTTGATGCAGAGGTTAATGGCTAACCACTGGATGTTCTTGAGAAGGGGTGAAACGTTCATGGACTGAACAATTTTGTAGAAAAAGGAAAGGAAGATAATTTGCAGGATTCAACTGTTACTGTTTTGTGAGGGAACTTTCCTTCTTTTAAGCAATGATAATGATATTTTAATAGTTGTTAAGCACCTACAATGTGCCAGATGCAACCTAGTCAGATAATGAATAATTGTCATGTTTGTTAAGCCCTTTCTATGTGCCTAGCACTCTCCTTGGCACTGGGTTAGATACAAGATCATCATTTTGGGCATAATGTCAGTCCCAAATGGGTCTCACAGATTGAGTGAGAAACAGTAATCTCCATTTTACAGATGAGGAAACTGAGGAATATATTTCCTTTACTGATGTTTTTGCATCACATTTAAGGCTTAAAGCAGAGTCCAGTAACGACAGAGTCAGGGTCTTCTGTCATCACCCAAGGCCTGCAGCGTGGCCTAGAGGATAGAGAATGGGCCTGGGAGTCAGAAAGGCCTGAGTTCTAATCCCAACTCTGAGGAATGTCTGCTGCGTGACCTTGGGAATGTCACAACTTCTCTGTGTCTCACCTCATATGTAAAAATGGGGATTAAGACTGTGATCCCCATGTGGGACAGGGACCGTGTCCAATCTGATTAGCTTGTATCTACCCCAGTATTTAGAGCAGTTAGAATAATCCCACTAGATTATTTTGTCAGCCTTCTCTCTGATCTCCCTTCCTCCTGTCTCTCCGCACCCCAGACTCTTCTCCTTTCCGCTGCCCGGATCATCTTCCTTCAGAAATGCTCTGGGAATGTCACTTCCCTCCTTAAAAACCTCCAGTGGTTTCCTATCAACCTTTGAACGAAACAAAAACTCCCCTCCCTAGGCTTCAAAGCTCTCCATCACCTTGCCCCCTCCTATCTCATCTCCCTTCTCTCCTTCTACTACCCACCCTGTACACTCTGTTCCACTGCTGCTCACCTCCTCACTGCCCCCGCTTCATGCCTATCCCACCATCAACCCCTGGCCCATGTCCTACCGCTGTTCTGGAATGCCCTCCCTCCTCACCTCCGCCAAACTAATTCTCTTCCCATCTTCAAAGCCCTATAGAAAGCTCACCTCCTCCAAGAGGCCTTCCCAGACTGAGCTCTCCCCTTTTCCCTCTAATCCCCGTCTATTTTCTGCTCCTCGCCGTTCCCCCTTCACCTCTCCTCAGCTGAGCCCCTTCCCCTCTGCTTACCCTCCCCTCCCAACCCCACCTCTGCTCCTCGCCCTCCTCCCTTCCCCTACCCGCAGTACTGTTCTCATTTGTATATATTTATTACCCTATTTATTCTGTTAATGAGATGTACATCCCCTTAATTCTATTTATCATGATAATGTTGTCTTGTTTTTGTTTTGTCCTGTTTTGCTTTGCTGTCTGTCTCCCCCAATTAGACTGCCATCATTGGGCAGGGACTGTCTCTACCTATTCCCGAATTGTACATTCCAAGTACTTAGTACAGTGCTCTGCACGTAGTAGGCACTCAATAAATACTACTGAATGACTAAATGAATGAATGAACAGTGCTTAAAACATAATAAGCGCTCAGCCAATACCATCAATATCATTATCATTACCTGGAGAAAATCTTGGGATATTCAATTAATTGCTAGTCAGATGAGTACCCAGCTGGGTCAGACACATAGACATAAATGTGATCAATCATATCTTCCAGATTGTTACCCCTGTGTTATGACTTCTGATAGCCAGCAGCCCCAAATAACTCCTTCTGCTGGTCCTCATCCAACCAGCTTTTCAACAGCAAGTGACCCACTTTGGGTGAATAGAACTGTTTATGGTAGGGGTCCTCTGCAGACCCTTGTCCTTGGCTGGACACCCCTTTCTTCCAGAAGACTTCAGAGACCAAAGTGGTTCAGAACCCCAGTACCCAAGCCTT
Source organism: Ornithorhynchus anatinus (assembly GCF_004115215.2). Taxonomy (NCBI): domain Eukaryota; kingdom Metazoa; phylum Chordata; class Mammalia; order Monotremata; family Ornithorhynchidae; genus Ornithorhynchus; species Ornithorhynchus anatinus. Next base: position 32,618,559 of record NC_041735.1, read on the forward strand.
GGTACACAAACTCCTGGGTAAAAAGGCCCCTGTCCTGTCCTCACCATCACATTAAATCTCACTCAAGTTGTGTGAATGCCATCTAGAGGGAGGAGCGAGAGTGGGTCACTTCCTCTCTCCCTATCTTGTCCGCTGCATACCATATCCCAATCAGTCAATCGAGCAATCACATTTATTGAGTGCTTACTTTGTACAGAGCACTGTCCTGAACACTTGGGAGAGTATAATATAACACTATGACAGACACATTCCCTGCCCACAGTAAGCTTTTAGTCTAGAGGGGGAGACTCAAGTTAACACCATCCTTCCCGTCTCTCAGGCCCGCAATCTCGGTGTCATCCTTGACTTGTCTCTCTCGTTCACCCCACACATCCTATCCGTTACCAAGACCTGCCGGTTTCACCTCTACAATATCGTCAAGATCCGCCCTTTCCTCTCCACCCAAACGGCTACCTTACTGTTACAGGCTCTCGTTATATCCCGGCTAGACTACTGTGTCGGCCTTCTCTCTGACCTCCCTTCCTCCTCTCTCGCCCCGCTCCAGTCTATTCTTCACTCCGCTGCCTGGCTCATCTTCCTGCAGAAACGATCTGGGCATGTCACTCCCCTTCTTAAACAACTCCAGTGGTTGCCTATCAACCTCCGCTCCAAACAAAAACTCCTCACTCTAGGCTTCAAGGCTCTCCATCACCTTGCCCCTTCCTGCCTCTCCTCCCTTCTCTCTTTCTATCGCCCACCCCGCACGCTCCGCTCCTCTGCCGCCCACCTCCTCACCGTCCCTCGGTCTCGCCTATCCCGCCGTCGACCCCTGGGTCACGTCCTCCCACGGTCCTGGAACGCCCTCCCTCCTCACCTCCGCCAAACTGATTCTCTTTCCCTCTTCAAAACCCTACTTAAAACTCACCTCCTCCAAGAGGCCTTCCCAGACTGAGCTCCTCTTCTCCCTCTACTCCCTCTGCCAACCCCCTTACCTCTCCGCAGCTAAACCCTTTTTTTCCCCTTTTCCCTCTGCTCCTCCACCTCTCCCTCCCCATCCCCACAGCACCGTACTCGTCCGCTCAACTGTATATATTTTCATTACCCTATTTATTTTGTTAATGAATTGTACATCGCCTTGATTCTATTTAGTTGCCACTGTTTTTACGAGATGTTCTTCCCCTCGACTCTATTTATTGCCATTGTTCTTGTCTGTCCATCTCCCCCGATTAGACTGTAAGTCCGTCAAACGGCAGGGACTGTCTCTATCTGCTGCCGACTTGTTCATCCCAAGTGCTTAGTACAGTGCTCTGCACATAGTAAGCGCTCAATAAATACTATTGAATAAATACTATTGAATAAACAAATGAATTATGGATATGTACGTAAGTGCTGTAGTGCTGGGGTTGGGGAATGAATAAAGGGAGCAAATCAGGGTGATTAAGTAGGGTGTGGAAGAAAAGGAAATGAGGGCTTAGTCAGAGAAGGCCTTTTTGAAGGAGATGTGCCTTCAATAAGGGTTTGAAGGTGGGAAGAGGAATTGTCTTTCAGATAAGTCAATCGGGAGCAGGAATGGGGAGTGTTCCTGATAATCTCCTCAACCTCAACCCCTTATGGGGATCCCTGAAAGAGAACTCACTAAAGCCACAACTGGCCCCAGCATCCCAGCGTGGTTACCAAAAGGCAAACCAAATTTTCCAGAAGGTGTCCATGGCCATTCCGCACTGGCATGCTCACTGGTGGCTACGTCCTTGCACCCACAAAGTCCTCTATACTCTTTCCACCATTCTACTATCCTCCCTGGTTCCTCTCCCAAGACAGGTCTCCTCTGATGTCATCTCTTGGTCGTTCTGGGGTGTACTGATGCTTTTCTTCACATTTTGGGACATTCCTGCTTGGTGGTCACAGGCAGAGGAGGTGGGTATGATGTCATCTTTTCCCATCTCCCTCCTCGGAGATTCAAAAGGTCACTGTTGGTTCAGGTGCTCTGAACCCCCTTATCTCACAGTGTAGGGAGGGGGCCTTCAATCTTTCCTGTTTCCTTTAAAATTGCTGTCCCCTCCATTCTGCTACTTTGGTTCTTAATCTATACCCTTAAACCCCCTGCCCACTTTTCTGCTCCCTTTGTTATTGCTACCCTCCCTTCACTTGAAGATAATCTCCTCATAATTTTTTTAATAGTATTATGTGTCAAATGCTAGGATAGATACATGTTAATCTGATGGAACACAGCCTTGCCCAACATGGGACTCATAGTCTAAATTGGAGGGTGGAGGATTCAATCCCCATTTTACAGATTAGGTAACTGAGGCACAGGGAAGTTGAGTGATTTGCCCAAGGTCACACAACAAACAAGTGGTGGAGCCAGAATTAGCAACCAGGTCCTTTGACTCCCAGGCCTAAGCTCTTTCCACTAGGTCCTGCTATTTCCCAGCTCAGAATCACTGCTTCTTTAAGGTCATTCCTAAATCCCAACCATTTGACTCACAATCTATTACCTCACACCCCTCCCCAACCTTTCAGGCCCCAGTGGAACCCAAATATCCCAAACCTTATAGCACAAGTCACACACCCTCCCAACCCAGTCCCACACTTATGTACAAAATTGTAATTTATTCATTGGTATTAATACCTGTCTTCCCCTCTAGACTATAAGCTCCTTGTGGGCAAGGAATGTGTCTATTATTGTAATATACTCTCCCAAGTCCTTATTTCAATGCTCTGCACACAGATATGATTGATTGAATGAATGAATATTCATTTGGAATGGTATTTATATACCAATTCCTGGCTAGAACCAGCATGGCCTATTGGCCTAGTGGAAGGAGAATGATTCTGGGAGTTAGAGGACCTTGGTCCTTGTCTCTGCTTTGTACCTATTTGCTGTGTGACCCTGGTCAAGTCACTGAATGTCCCTGGGTCTCAGGGAACACTGCAAAATGGGGATTTAATATTTGTTCTCTCTCCTACTCAGACTGTGAGCCCCATGTGAGATCTGATTATCTTATACTTTCCCCAGCACTTAGCAGAGTGCTTGTCACAGAGTAGGAATTTAACAAATACCACACTTGTTATTATAATCATTTTTATTAGACTAGTGTAAATCCAATACAGATTACAACCACAGGGCTCACAATCTAAATTGTGGTAGGTAGCTATGTAGAGTAATGATGGTGTATTACACAAAAAATCAAATTGAAAATTTGGCAATTCAAGATATTTAAGCCAAGTAGCTAAAAATGGTATGGAAACCCTCAGACTCCTCCTGGCTCCAGGTAACAGAATAGTGATTCATTTAGTAGTGTGCATTATAGAATTATGTCTCCCTGAGTGCTTAGCACAGTGCTAGTCTCATAGTGAGAACTGAAAAAAATACTATAACTACTTAACTCTGGAGCTGGTCACTAAAATGTTTAGTGCCTCTCATTCTCCCTATCTTCATTACTCTGTTTAGGGGAGAGGACTTGCTGCATGGCGTAACAGAAAGAGCCTGGGCTTGGGAGTCAGAGATTGTGGGTTCTAATCCCACCTCTGCCACTAGTCTGCTGTGTGACCTTGGGCAAGTCACTTAACTTCTCGGTGCCTCAGTTCCCTCATCTGTAAAATGGGGATTAAGACTATGAGCCCCATGTGGGAAAACCTGATTACCTTGTATCTACCTCAGTGCTTAGAACAGTGCTTGGCACTTAGCATTTAAAAAATACCATATTCATTATGATTATTATTAGGACCTCAGGGTCCTCTTCTGATGGCTCCAGAACCTGCTTAGTGTGAGTCCTGTAGATCCAACTCAGCTGTCCTTGACATTTTACTACAGTTCTCATAATTAGCAGCACCTGATATGGTCCCTTCCACCGTGGCTCCAGGGCGTGCTTTTTTCTGAAGGATTTAAGAAGTACCCAATCACCTGGTTTGAGTTTGTGGTTTTGGTTCGATTCACGTTTTGGCAGGGCTTGTTGCACCTGCAAATATAAGGCTTTGCAACAATTAACAAGTTGTAATAATTCAACTAGGCATCATCATTAAGGACTACGTTCCATGTTTCCCAGGCCATAGGTGGGGACATAAGGAGGTGCGTGGGCCTCCCATCAGAACTTCATGGGGGCTAGAGTGTTTCAAGACCAAAGGGGGCCAAGTGAAGACATTCTGGCCATATCAGTACAATGTCAAGGCATAGTTTTGCTAATCCTCAACCCACCTTGAGAAAGTATCCATTATAGTGAGAACAAAACCAAAAACCCAACAGCCTAAGCATTTGAATAAAGGGAACCTGAATGTTAACAAAGGGATCCTACAGGGGGCCTATTTCAGATAAGTGTTCCCAGAGCCATGAGGAAATCTTGTTGTTTCCAGAGGGAACCAAAATAATACACAACCCCAAATTCATACTGGGAGTCGGTACAGATTGTTGTGCTCTGCCAGGAGGCCAGAACTCAGGCCCAAGATGATCAACTAACTCAGCCTATTGTGCTGAATATTGTGAAGGCGGGGCCTGGCATTCCAGAAAGCAGAGTCAGAGCAGACCACATAGTCTGATTTGAGCTACCCTCGATCACCCTGAAGGCAAGAGCTCTCAACGGATAAGAACAGATCACGGTTTTGCATCGGCTGGTGCTGCAAATCTGGCTGCAGTCTTACCAGCAGATAACAGCAGCCACACAGTTAGTGGATTTCCTTAGTCCTCAGTTAGAAGCAGGGTAGCAGGACTTAGAGTTGTGCAATGAGTCAGGGTAGCCAGACCTGGTCCAAAATAATTCTTCACAGACAAGGAGGCTATCAAGGGGTATTCTTAACACCCTTAAGGGAGGCAAGTCCAGGTATACTGGTGGCCTGATATGTAAATTATTTCATGATGTTAAGTGCACATCGGGTCGACCACAGCAGGGATCAGTTGTTACGTCTGGTGCCCATCTATATGCATACCCACACAGATATCTGTGGGTATGAAGGAAACAGGTACACAAGGGTTGCCTTGGATTATGCCTTGGGGAAAATACATGCACATATAACATAGGGTGTTATTTGTTAGAGTAGCAGCCTGAAAAGTATTGGCCTTCCAGAATTCGAGTCCATAAGTTAAGAGAATGTTTATATTTATAAATGACTTACAAAAGTTTCTTACTTTAATTTTGTTTTAGTTAACTCTTATTAGCCATTTTGAGAGCTGGGGTTTTAGGGGACCTGAAGTCCCTTTGTCAAATAAGGAGATGTCCCTCTCCTGGGTCCTTCCCCATGAAATTTTCTTCAACCTGGTAAACCTCCTAGTGCCTAACACAAATTTCTTAAGTTCTCTTTTACTTTCCATCCAGGAACAATCCAAACTCAATTATTCCAAATTTTCCCCTTTCAATCTTAGTATTACTACATTTTGTAACCCAGAAAAACATTTCTTTACACCAAATTTCCATTTACCCATTTATTCAAATTGATGAAAGAAGGGAACATATATGTTTTCTTTACATTCCTTTTTTTCCTTACACATTGTTAGTTCCACACTGAACAACAAAACAAGATAAATTTCTTTACTCAGGCCATCTGGCCAGATATAAAGATTAAAGTTGTTATTCAACTTATCTATATATCCCTTAACCAAATTAGTAAAATCTACAGTTAACACAGTAGAATCTCTGACAGTATTTGAAATAACCACCCTATAGGCTAAACTATCACCTGCTTTGCATTTTCATGCTTAACCAATTGAGAACTCACTTTTCCCTTCATGAGATCCATACTTCACAATAAAGTGAGCTAATCACGGTTCGAAGGAAGAGCCTTCACACAAAGAAATTCTCCCTTTTAAGCTTCTAAAGTGGTAGCTCCAACCACACTCTCAAGCTGTGGAGCTACGCAAATTTCGTTATAAATTCTTCCCCACTCCCATACAATACACATCTCCACAAAGACACTCGGTTTCAGTCGATCCTTCCTGTCAAATGAGAATCGCCCTAGGGTTCCACCCTGGTACTCCTCCGCAGGGAATTCCTCACCCACCTCTGGACACGGGCCATACAGCCCAGCCTCCCCTTTTCCTCTTTTCTCTGGAGGCTTTTCTTGCCTCGGGCCAAATTTTTCTGGGCTTTGGGAACAGAGTCCCCAGCCCGCAGAACATCACCATCTGTGGCGGGCTCTGGGGACAGAAAGTGCTGGGGCCCTTCATATTTCTCCCCCTCTTCCATCTTCTCCTCCTCCTCTTCCTTCTTGTCTTCCTCCTTCTCCTCCATCTTCTCCTCCTTCATGTCTTCCTTTTGCTCTGTCTTCTCTTCCTTCTTGTCTTCCTCCTCCTCCTTCTTATCTTCCCTCTCCTCCTCCGTCTTCTCCTTCTTCTCATCTTCCTTCTTCTCTTTCATCTTCTTCTTCTCCTCCTCCTCTAGTATTTGGTGTAAATTTTGGAGAGTCCCATCGATTACGATGTATGCCCTATGCTTGTAAGTGTGGTGGTCAGAAGGACAAAGAATTAGGGACTGGGAGACTCCTGGCCTCCTCCCTCCACTGCCCCCATCTCCAGCCTGACCTGGGCAGAGTCTCTCTTTCAGCCCCCTGCCTGGCCAAAGACATATCGGACTGCTCCTCTGTCCCACATCCTAGTAGGCCGTGCTGTCCTGCCCTTCCTCCTTTCCCGTGCCCAACGCCTTCCCCAGAGCCCCTCCACCCTCTCTCTGACTCTATTACTTCCTGGGGCTCTGCCAGGCTCCTTGTCTGACTCTCTCTGGTCTGATCCTCCCCTGTCTGACTCTCCTGGATTCAACTCTCTCTCCATCTGATCTTCCCTCCATTTAATTCTCCTCTAGTCTGACTTGCCCCATCTGCTCTCCCTCGTATGACCTTCTGCTCTTCTGACTCGCCCATGTCCGACCCCCCTCCCCCGAGTATGGCTCTCCCTTCATCTGACTCTCCCCCATCTAACCCTCCCCAATCTGACTCTCCCCCTTCTGACACCACCCCAAAAGACTCTCTCCTTATCTGCTCTCCCTGGTCTGATTCTCCCCCTCCTGACTCTTCCCTCAACTGGTCTTATCACCTCCGTCTGATCCTCCTCCATCTGACTCTTCAAACCTCTGACCTCTCCCCTACTGATTCTCTCCCCTTGTCGTTCTCTTCACTGGGCCTAACCCTTCCCTCTGGCTGACTCTCCCCAGGAACCCTGTCAGCTGAGGGTACTCTGGGGGGCTGGGGGAGCGATCTGTATACTTCTGCGTACATAGTGAGCACTCAGTAATACCTCGAGGGAATGGTTGAAGGAGAGGATGGGGGTCCGGGACACCTCCCTCACTTCGACTCTCCCTTCCTCCCAGGTATGGGGCGGCTCCAGGCCTTGCCTCCTCCCAGGACTTACCGCCTTCTCTGCTGGTACTTGTGTAATTTCTGCCAGTCGTACTCCACCATGGGAACTCTAGAAAGAAACAGACTGGTGGGAAAACCTACCATCGGGGGGACGGGCGGTGGCCCCTCGCTCCCTGTCTCTTTTCTCCCTCCCCATGTTGTATCAGTCCCCGCCAAGGCTCACCTTGGGTTGTGCTTTATCATTTCGTCACTCCCCATGTGTCTAGCCCAGGCCTCTCCCTCGCTGAAACTGTTAGACCGGAAGACCCCAAGGGGCAATGATCGGGTCTGATTCCCAGCCAGGAGTGCTTTCCCAGCGCTCAATTCAGTGTTCTTTCAACAGGAAGTGCTCCACTGATGTCTTCCCCACCTTGTCGCTCCTGCATAGGGAACACTGGCCTTTAAACCACAGGTCCCAGAGAGGCCCGGGCAGAGACCCTGCCCCATCCCGCCAACCCGGGGACCCGACCCCGACTCTGAGGCCCCCCTTTCCAACCACTCCCTGGGACCCTCCCCACCCCCAAACACATTGATGCTCCTGACCAGGGCCGGGATGGGTCCTGGACTCTGCGCTAGGCACGAAAAAGTCAAGACATGCAGGTTTCACTAAACCACCATGGGTCCCGACATGAGCCTACTAGCAGCAAAGCTGCTAATAAGGCTTTCTCAGAAGGACAGGGCGCAGTGGGGTGGGGTCGGAGGGATGGGGTTCCGTAGCCGTGGATATCATTGTTTGGGGGGCGGCTGGGTCAGATGGGGGAGGGGCTTATCATGAGTGGGTGGGGCATCACTTGATCTGGACACCCGAAATATGGCTAAAGAACCCAGGCCTGGGGGTCAGGGGACCAGGACTCTAATCGCGGCACTGCCACTGGTGTGCTGTGTGAGCTTGGGCATGTCACCTCACTTGTCTAGGCCTCAATTCCCTCATCTGTAAAATGGGGATTCAACTATGAACCCCATGTTGGTCAGGGACTGTGTCTGACTTTTTGATCTTGCATTTACTCCAGTGCTTGGTAATAATGATGGTATATGTTAAGGTTGGTACAGTGGTTGGTGCATAGAAATGCTTGATAAATACCACAATCATTGTTATTATTATTATGTCATTATATAATAATCATTATAATAATAATAAAGAGGTTCGAGCAGCCTGGGGAGGGACTGTGGACCTCCTAGCCAGAATCCACATAGGGAATTTCCCCTTTCCCACCCAGACTCTTCCTTCCCTCCCCACTTCTCGTTTGCCTCCTCTACTCTGGAACCCAACCAGACCAGATCACTGAGCCACCATTAATATGGTCATCACAATCCTATCTTTAAGATTTGGTAAGTATTTATAGTGTGCCAAGCAATGCACTAATCACTGGGATAGATACAAAGGGGCTCAGCGGCTGAGGAGGAAGGTCCGGATTTGAAACCCCTCTTGACAGATGGGGAAGCTGAGGTACAGAGACGTTAAGCAACGTAATCGAAGTCACTGAGTGGGCAAGTGACAGAGCTTGGATTGGAAGCCCAGGCTCCTGACTCCCAGTTCTCTGTAATGTCCACTAGGCTAAACTACTACTACTATGCTATTACAACTGCTACTATGGCCATAAATGCTTCTATTATTAGTATTACTGCTAAGCAGCGTGGCTTAATGGAAAGAGCTCAGGCTTGGGAATCGGAGGTCATGGGTTCTAATCCCTACTCTGCCATGTCAGCTGTGTGACTTTGTGCAAGTCACTTAACTTCCCTGTGCCTCAGTTACCTCAACTGTAAAATGGGGATTAAGACTGTGCACCTCGTGTGGGACAACCTGATTACCTTGTATCTACCCCAGGGCTTAGAATAGTGCCCTGCACATAGTAAGCGCTCAATACTTTTTGAATGAATTATTTTGCTACCACTCTCAGTGAGGTGTAGCGTACAGAAGAGAAACACCAGAGCTCGCTCCAAGTCAGTCACTTTTAATCCCACTTCCTCCTGGGAGGGTTCAGCACAAGATTGCCCGTATAGGCACTGAGCAAACCTCAGACAAAGAGTGGGCAGGCTGAGCGGTCTACATACTGATCGTGAGGTTTTAACACGTCCTTTCCTTTGAATCAGGCCGCTCCAGGCTGACTCGAGCAACTCCCCTTGGCCCGCCCAAAGATGCTCCCATAGGAGCGAACCCTCATTAGTCCCCGTGCTGTCCGTCAGATTCCTGGGAACGAAATGGGCATCACTTGTTCTCCAGTGGTCTCCATTCTTCACTCTTAGTCCCTCCTTCAACGGTCTATCAATCTCTGGCTCGTGGGCCGGTCTGCCATCTTAGTGCCATGTGGCCTGGCTGGGTGGAGTCGCCCCCTCCGTGCCCTACACGGCAATCTTGGACCTTACGGGAAACAAGGCAACCCGAATCTCCCTCCCCTCACTTCAGCAGAGGTTAACCCTGACCGCGATTTGCAGTCAGGGAGGGGAAGGAACAAGGAGGAAGAACCTTTTGCCTTTGGGCGGGGCTCCCTGTTGGAAGCCCCCTGGGGATGCCTCGAGGCAGCAAAGGTTCTCTGCCTGAGGCTCTGGGTTAGGGACCAGGTGGCGCTCACCTCTCTCACCCAGAGCACAAGCCTGAGGAGGGGAACGGTAACGAGGTTCACCACCAAAGAAGAAAGGGGAATAGGGCATTAGCGGCAGACATGTGGCAAAGATCAATCAAAGAATACACAGGCACTTGTCGGCTGTGTGACCTTGGGCAAATCACTTTACTTCTCTGTGGTTCGGTTACTTCATTTGAAAATGGGGATTTATAGTGTGATCCTGATGTGGGACAGAAACTGTGTCCAACCCGATTTGCTTGTATCCACTCCAGTGCTTAGAACAGTGCCTGCTAAGTCCTTAAACATTAAAAAACACCATTATTATTATTAGTTTTTTTCAGGTGGAATTAGACACAGTCCCTGTCCCTAGCTTATTGTGGCCAGGAAGTGTGTTTGTTATATAATATTGTGCTCTCCCAAATGTTTAGTTTGCCATTCTGAACAAGCACCTAATAAATATGACTGAGTGAGAAGGGACTGGAGACAGGCACATCAGGAATGATGAAATACATCAGTAATGATGAAACAATCATACACAACCCAGACAAATATACCAAATAAAAACAAAACCATTAGGGGACTGTGACTAGAGGAGTTTAATTTCAGGCTCCTTGTTGTGTTAGAGTTTCTTGATGTTACCTCAGATCCATCAGTGGTCTTTAGTAAGCACTTAGTGAGTGCAGGGCACTGTATTAAGCATTTGTGAGAGTATAATATAACAGAATTGGTAGACACATTCCTTGTCTACAGCAAGTTTATGAAAATATTAAAAATCACTGGAAAGACAAAGGTAGATGGAATGGGAATGATTTGGAGATTGTTACTGAGTTAAGGGCTCCTCAAAGCTCCACATCCATCAGTCAAACAAATAGTCGCTGTCACTTAGTCAGTCATAGTTATTAAGCACTTACTAATAATAATAATACTTGTGGTATTTGTTAAGCATGTACTAGGTACCCGGCATTATTTTAATCACTGGGATAGGTACAAGGTATTTGGGTCAGACACAGTTCATGTCCCACACTGGGCTCATAGTCTTAATCCCCATTTTACAGATGAGGTTACAAAGGCCCAGAGAAGTGAAATGACTTGCCCAAGGTCACACTGCAGGCAAGTGATGGAACTGGAATTAGAACACAGGTCCTAATGCTCCTTAACTCGTGCTTTGTCCACTAGACAGAGCACTGTACTAAGCGCTTGGGGATAATAGAACAATATGTAACACCCATCCCAACATTCTGCACATGGAGGAAGCCTCAGGCGGCTGATGGGGGAAGGGCTGGAGGTTAGTCCCAGTGGTGAGGAAAGGACTGGAGCTTCACTCTGTAGCAGTCCTTGACACCCAACTAATTCCAAAATGTCACCAATAGAGTCTTCTTGAGGGGGGCTCCCAAATGATGTGGTGCAGTAGTTCGTGAATGAAGCTCCATATCTGTTGAGAGAGGAATGCACCTGAGTTTGTTTCATTCATTCATTCATTCATTCATTCATTCATTCATTCATTCATTCATTCGTATTTATTGAGTGCTTACTGTGTGCAGAGCACTGTACTAAGCGCTTGGAATGTACAATTTGGCAACAGATAGAGACAATCCCTGCCCAATGACGGGCTTACAGTCTAATCGGGGGAGAGAAACAGACAAAAACAAGACAACATAATCACGATAAATAGAATCAAGGGGATGTACACCTCATTAACAAAATGAATAGGGTAATAAAAATATATACAAATGAGCACAGTGCTGAGGGGAGGGGAGGGAGGGGGTAGGAGCAGAGGGAAAGGGGGGAAAAGGGGCTTAGCTGAAAGGAGGTGAAGGGGGAGCAGAGAGGGAGAAGAGGGAAAAGGGGAAGCTCAGTGTGGGAAGGCCTCTTGGGGGAGGTGAGCTCTCTGTAGGGCTTTGAAGAGGGGAAAAGAGTTAGTTTGGCAGAGGTGAGGAAGGAAGGCATTCCAGGACAGCGGTAGGACGTGGGCCAGAGGTCGACGGCAGCAGGATAGGTGTGAACAGGGGATGGTGAAGAGATGAGCGGCAGAGGAGCAGAGCGTGCTGGGTGGGCAGTAGAAAGAGAGAAGGGAGGTGATGTAGTAGGGGGCAAGGTGATGGAGAGCCTTGAAGCCCAGAGTGAGGAGTTTTTCTTTAGTGCGGAGGTCGATAGGCAACCACTGGAGGTTTTTAAGGAGGGGAGTGACATGCCCAGAGTGTTTCTGTAGGAAGATGATCCAGGCAGCGGAATGAAGAATATCCTGGAGTGGGGAGTGGGGAGAGACAGGAGGAAGGGAGATCCGAGAGAAAGTTGAAACAATAATCCAGCCGGGATATTATGAGAGCTTGTACAAGTATGATAGCTGTTTGGATGGAGAGGAAAGGGCGGATCTTGGCAACATTATAAAGGTGGAATCGGCAGGTGTTGGTGACGGATTGGATGTGTGGGGTGAATGAGAGAGCAAAGTCAAGGATGACACCAAGGTTGTGGGCTTGAGAGACGGGAAGGATGGTCATACTGTCCACAGTGACAGGGAAGTCAGGAAGAGGACAGGGTTTGGGAGGGAAGATAAGGAGCTCAGTTTTGGACATGTTTCCCAATCTGTCTTTCTTAAAAATTTATCCTCCTACATGATATTTGATATTTAAGTGAGAACTGTAAAATAATGAAGTTATGAGGGCATAGAATAGCTTTCCAGCTGACTTGAGATCATTCCATCAGTGAGGCTATGCCTTTTAACCCCGCAATTTATATTCATTCATTTATTGATGATGATGATTCATTCATTCATTCATTCATTCATTCAGTTGTATTTATTGAAAGCTTACTTTTGCAGAGCACTGTACTAAGCGCTTGGAAAGTACAATTCGGCAATAGGTAGGGATTGTCTCAACAGTGGGCTCACAATCTAGAAGAGGGAGGCAGCAAAACAAAACAAAACTAGTAGACAGGCACCAGTACCATCAAACTAGATAGACTCATAGATATATACATATCATTAATGAAATACATAGAGCAATAGATAAATAGATTTATAGACTCATAGATATATACATATCATTAATGAAATAGAGTAATGAATACTTACAAGGGATGTGGGGAGGGGAAGGGGGTAGAGCAGAGGGAGGGAGAAGGGGCAATGGGGAGGGGAGGAGGAACAAAGGGAAAGGGAGGGCTCAAATTGGGAAGGCCTCATAGAGAAGGTGAGTCCTCAGTAGGGCTTTGAAGAGAGGAAGAGAGTTTGGCAGATGTGAGGAAGGAGAGCATTCCAGGTCAGAGGTAGGACTTGGGCCAGGGGTCGACGGCGTGACAGGCGAGAAGGAGGCCCACTGAGGAGGTTAGCCGTGGCAGAAAAGAGGAGTGTGTGAGCTGGGCTGTAGACCGAGAGAAGGGAGGTGAGGTAGGAGGGGGCAAGGTGATAGAGAGCTTTGAAGACAATATTGATTTGAGGTGTTTTGAAGACAAAACGATTGCGCTGGGACCTCCTCTTCCTTGGAGCCGCTCCCTGGACCGCCGGTCCCCCCGTTCCTGGTTGGATCTGTCTCCTCTGGACACCGACACGGTTACGCTGAGATCTCTCTTCCCGAGAAGCCTGAGCTATCAGACTTCAGTGACCTGCCTCCGGGCTCATGGTCATCTCCCCGTCCCCGACATCTGCACCCCCGCTTGAGGACTCCGACACCGAAGACCCACCCCCCCACAGGCCCCGCAGCCCCCAGAACCGCATGTAGCTTCCAAACCATCCCCCATCTCTCCGCTGACCTTCCTACTTCCTAACTCCCCTGGTCTAGCACCCCCTTTGAAGCCTGTCCAGGTAGCCAACCTGGACCGTGGGACACTTTATTCCCCATCTCCTCCCCTCTCACCCCCCGCCAGAGTCGTGGGACATTGTGCTCCCTCCTCTCCCCCAGCCACCGGGCCGTGGGACGTTGTGCTCCCCAGCCCACCCCCAACCCCCGGGCGCTGGGACATTGTATTCCCCAGCTCTCCCCAATCCCCCAAGGCCATGGGACATTACATCCCCAACTGCCTCCAACCCCCAACCCCCACCCAGAGGCGGCCATCCTTTGGGGAGCCCCCATTCCTTCCTCCCCAGTGCTCTGTCTAGAGGTGAATGATTTCGCCCGCCCTCCCCTCCTCCCCGTGCAACATTGGCCTTGTTCTCACTGTGTTACTTTGAGCTCCTTCCTGCGTCCACACCTTGTTCTCACTGTGTGACTTTTAGCTGCTACCTGAGCCCGCACCTATGCACCCCGCCCATGTTCCTTGGTTATCTACTCCTCTCCCCAAGAGTTTCCTCTCCTCTGCCCCCATAACAGCTCCACCCTTCTCCAAATCAGCCATCCAGAGGGCTCCCTCCCCCGCCGCTGAGACATTTGGGCCTGAGCCTCTGGACTCTCCTTGCCACTAACCTTTTGACTTTGATTTGATAGACCCATGGCCAAGTCAACATTCAACCCTGGGCATCACCCGTTTATTGATAATATTATACTGTATCTTATTATTATATTATTGCTATCGCATGTTAATTGTTAACTGTTCTCAGTGCTGTCACTTACCTCACTGACTTCACCATGACCTTCCGACCCCCCTCTTCCCACTGCCCTTCCCAATTCTCACCTTCCCCTTCCTCTCTCCCGCCCTGCTCTTTCCCTCACTTTCCACTGCCTCCTCCCCTCCTCCTCCTCCCTAGAATCCCACTTTACCAGGGCCAACCCTCATCCCCTTCCCCTTGTGCTCTTCCCCACTGAACCCCCTCCTCCCACCCCCTTCCCTTCCCTCTCCCCTGCCCAAATCCCATCCCAGTTTTCCTGTCCCATCGCCACCCCTCATCCCCTTCTCTCTGCCCAGGTCACCGCCATCTCATTCCCATCCAAACCCTCCCCTCCCCCAGCTCCCTTCCCCTTCCCTCCTCCTCCTCCACAGCTGCTGCCAAGTGTGGCCTATGGAACCCCCACTCCATTATAGGTAAGCTCCCTTTCATTCTTGACCTTTTCCTTTCCCCCTCTCTCCTCCTCCTCGCCCTTACGGAGATCTAGCTCATCCCTGAGGACACGGTCTCTTCTGTGGCTCTCTCCAGTGGAGGCCTCTTCCTCTCCCACTCCCCCCAGACTCACCGGGAGAGGAAGAGGCGGGCTTCCTTCTCGCACCCCAATGCCGCTTCCGCACTATTCCCCCTCCCCCTTCCTTCCCCTCCTTTGAAGCCCATATTATTCGCCTTTGTCACTCCCTCCAGATTCTTGTAGCTGTCATCTACCGCCCCCGCGGTCTCACCTCCAACTTCTTTACCACCTTGACCCCTTTCTCACCCTCCTTCTCTCCTCCCTGCTCACTCTAATCCTCAGAGACTTCAACATACACATGAATGTACCCAGTGACTCCTCTGCTGCCCGCCTGCTATCACTCTTTGACTCTGCCAATCTCCTGCTCCAACCTCCTGCTCCACCACACCTCGCCCAATCACCAACCTGGTCACACCCTCGATCTCATCTTCTCTCACCGCTGCACTATCTCCATCCTTACCAACTCTGAAATCACTCTCTCTGACCATTACCTTCTCACCTTCCTCCTCTTTCACACTCCCTCCCCCTGCAAATCTGTATTGCTCCCCCACAGAGACCTCTACTCTCTTGACCCCATCCGTCTCTCCCAAGGCATTTCACCCCACCTAGCCTCCCTATTCTCTCTTCCCACTTTCGATGGTCAGTTTACCGCTCTCAACTCCACCATCTCTACTGAACTCAACTCTTTCGCTCCCCTTTCCCTCCGCTGCTCTCAGTCCACTAACCCACAGCCCTGAATCTCTGTCTCTGTCCCCCTCCTTCACGCTTATGCTCGAGCTGCTGAGCGCTGCTGGCAAAGGTCTAAGCACCAAACAAATCTTACTCACTTCAAGTTTATCCTTTCCTGCCTTAACTCTGCCCTCTCCTCTACCAGGCAAAACTACTTTTCTTTCATCATTGACGCCCATACCCATCATCCCTGCCAATTGTTCTGGACTTTTCACTCTCTCCTCAGGCCCCCGTTCTGTCCCCCATCCCTCACCCGCAACCATCTGGCCACCTACTTGATTACGAAAATTAATACAATCAGGTCTGTGCTCCCCAAAGTCACCCCTCTCCCTTCTCCATTCCTCTCCCCCCCCAGCTCCCAACCCTCTCCCCTACTTTCCACTCCTTCCCTGCAGTATCCTCAGAGGACAACTCCTCCCACCTCGCAAGTGCCACCCCCTCCACCTTTGCTTCGGACCCCATTCCTGCTCACCTTAAAAAACTATTGCCCCTTTCCTCCTTCCCACCTTAACTTATATGTTTAACCACTCACTCTACAATGGCTTCTTCCTCTGCCTTCTAACATGGCCATGTCTACCCCATTCTAAAAGAAACCCTCTCTCGACCCCACTTCCCCTTACAGTTTTCATCCTATCTCCCTCCTACCCTTCCTTTCCAAACTCCTAGAACATGTCTTCTACACTCGCTGCCTTGAATTCCTCAATTCCAGCTCTCTCCTGGACCCCCTCCAATCTGGCTTCCATCCCCTCTACTCTACCGAAACTGCCTCTCAAAGGTCACCTATGACCTCCTTCTTGCCATATCCAATCCTCCTCGACCGCTCAGTTGTCTTTGACACTGTCGACCATCCCCTTCTCCTCCACACCATATCTCACCTTGGCTTCACGGACTCCATCCTCTCCTGGTTCTCCTCTTACCTTTCTGGCCATTCATTCTCGATCTCCTTCGCGTGCTCCTCCTCTCCCTCCCATCCACTAACTTTAGGGGTTCCTCAAGGGTCAGTTCTTGGCCCTCCTATGTTCTCCATCTATACTTACTCCCTTGGTGAACTCATTCGCTCTCACGGCTTCAACTATCATTTCTACGCAGATGAAAGCCAAATCTGCATCTCCTCTCCTGTTCTCTCCTCCTCCCTCCAGTCTCGTATCTCCTCCTGCCTCCAGGACGTCTTCACCTGGATGTCTGCCTGCCACCTAAAACTCAACATGTCTAAAACTGAGCTCCTTATCTTTCCTCCCAAACCCTGTCCTCTCCCTGACTTCCCTGTCACTGCAGCATGACCACCCTTCCAGTCTCACAGAACTGCAACCTTGGTGTCGTCCTTGACTCAGCTCTCTCATTCACCCCACACATCCAATCTGTCCCCAACACCTGCAGGACTCACCTTCATAATATCGCCAAGATCTACCGTTTCCTCTCCGTCCAAACTGCTATCGTGCTGGTACAAGCTCTCATAATATCGCGACTGGATTATTATGTCAGCTTCCTCTCAGATCTCCCTTCCTCCTGTCTCTCCCCACTCCAGTCTATTCTTCATTCCTTTGCCCGGATCATCTTGCTATAGAAACGCTCTGGGCATGTAACTCCCCTCCTCAAAAACCTCCAGTAGTTGCCTATCGACCTTCTCACGAAACAAAAACTCCTCACTCTTGGCTTCAAAGTTCTCCATCACCTTGCCCCCTCATACCTCACCTCCCTTCTCTCTTTCTACTGCCCACCTCGTTCACAACGCTCCTTTGCCACTTACCTCCTCACAGTCCCCCATTCATGCCTATCCCGCTGTTGACCCCTGGCCCACGTCCTACTGCTGTCCTGGAATGCCCTCCCTCCTCACGCCTGCCAAACTAACTCTCTTCCCCTCTTCAAAGCCCTACTGAGAGCTCACCTCCTCCAGGAGGCCTTCCCAAAGGAGCCCCCCTTTCCCTCTGCACCATATTTGTATATATTAGTTATTACCCTATTTAGTTACTAAGGTGTTTATCTCCTTGATTCTATTTATCTTGATTATGTTGTCTTGTTTTTGTTTTATTCTGTTTTGCTTTGCTGTCTGTTTGCCCTGTTTAGACTGTGAGTCTGTCATTGGGCAGGGATTGTCTCTATCTGTTGCCGAACTGTACATTCCAAGCACTTAGCACAGTGGTCTGCACATAGTAAGCACTCAATAAATACCATTGAATGAATGAATAAGCAATGACCTTCACTCCCTTGGTAAATGGGCAACTTTGAAACTATAAGTTGATTCCCCACCACCTAGCACCTGGAAACTCTCCCCACAGTGTTTAGCCAGCAGCCCATCGTACCATGTCTTGTGTTTTCCACCTGCCCCTTCCTGCACCGCCCAGAAAATGAGCCAAGTCCCAAAGAATTATGGGAGTTCCAGGTTAGTCACTTCCTGTTCCGCTGTAAGCTAGTGCCACATTCAACAGCCCACAGAGAGCCCAAGACTCTTGAAAAACTCCCTTCCCTCTCTTATATCTTCACATCTCTCATTCAGTTCCTATCAATTTTTTTATATGTGTACAAATCCAGTAGCTATTACAAACCCTTTTCATCTAAGGAACTTCGTGAAGTGTCTCCACAATCACACTCAGGATACAATGGTAGACCATTATGTGCCCCTGATGAAGAACATATCTGGTCCACAGGAATATATGCTCCATGAGAGCAGGGACAGTGTCTGCTTACTCTATAGTACTCTCCAAAGCACAGAGTAAAGTGCCCTGCACACAATAAACACTCAGTAAACACCGCTGATTGATTGGTCTCAACCCCTGGAGATAATCAGAGTTTCATTAATAGGTGAAAGTTGATTGCTTAGTTTCAACCCCTGGAGATAATCAGATGAAAGAAATTGCTGCTGCAAATGTCCCTCTACTAAGAAATTTCCCACACTGAGATTCCGGGATGTAATTCTTCCCATCACTCCAGCAACTCTCCTAAATCACTTGGCTCGTTCTCCTGGTTGTCATCTTGAGTTGAGTCTGTGAAGATCTCTTTTTGTGTCCTCTGTATAACACAATCAGCTGAGATTCCATTTCTCCCATATTTTCTTCATTTAATTTATACTGCCCGACAAAGATATGACATGGCTGTACTCAATCTTGGGAGTAGCCAGTGCAACAGAATTGGTAGACACGTTAAATGCCCAGAAAAAGCTCGCAGTCAGGAGGGTATTTACTCTTCTCTACTGGCCACCTATCTACCCCTCCTAGTCCCCCTCACATGTCTGTACCCTGTCCATTCCCTCTCTCAGCAGGTTAAAAACCATTAAAGAATTATTATTATTGTTATCATGGTATTTGTTAAGCAGTTTGTGCTAGGCACTGTTCTAAGTGTTGGGGTGGATTCAAGAAAATAGGGTTGGACACGGTCCCTATACCACATGGAGCCCACAGTCCATGCGGTAAAATCCCCATTTTAATGATGAGGTAACTGAGGCCCAGAAATGTGAAGTGACTTGCCCAAGGTCACCCAGGAGACAAATGGCAGGGCCAGGATTAGAATCCATGACCTGCTGACTCTCAGGCCTGTGTTCTATTAATTATGTCATGCTGCTTGGAAAGTGCAATAGAGTAAGTAGACAAAGTCCCTGCTCTCAAGGAGCACACGATCTTATGGCCCCAGTATGTTCTTCGTCAGCAAACAGAAATCAAGAGAAGTGCCATAATACAGGACACACTGGCAAACACCTTAACCTGCTAAATACTTCATCATCTGAAATGCTATCCCCATTTGATTTGAGGACAAGAACTATAAAATGGGTGTGAGCTACCTCTTCGGTTCCCTCCCTACCCTGCCACTGACCTCAATATTTAGTACAGTACCTGGAGATATTGTATGTCCATAGGCAGGTTCTGCCAGGGCACCTATTGGCAGTGTCTTCTACTTGTCTTCCTTTGTCTTGAGCTCCAATTTAATGAAGTGAGCATCGAGTCACTTCATTCACATAGCCTATGCCAACGAGATATGCCTTCAATAAGGCTTTGAATGTGGGAAGAGTTAGAGAGAAAAGGGGGGCTTTACAAGCCAGTGGCAGGATAGGAGCAAGAGGATGGCAGCTAGATCGATGAGGTCTAGATACAGTGCATATCTTGGCATGAGAGAAACGAAGTGTGGAGGCTGGATTGTAGTGGGCCAGCAGTGAGGTAAGGTAGGAGAGGGCATGGTCATTGAGTGCTCTGAAGTAATGGGTAAGGATTTTCTGTTTGATGTAGAGGTTGATGGGCAATCTCTTTGTGTGCTTGAGCATTTTTGAAGAAAAGGGAAGGGAAGATAATTTTCAGGATGCAGCTGTTATTGTTTTGTGAAGGCACCGTTCTTCTTCCAAGTAATGAAAATGATATTTTAGTAGTTGTAAAACACTTAAAATGTGCCAAGTGCAGGATTAAATGTGATCTAGTTAGATAATGAATAAATTTCATGTTTTTTAGCCCTTACTGTACATTATGCACTGTACTAAGCAATGGGGCACATAGTTAGTTTTTAACAAGTACCATAAGAAAAAGAGAAATGAGAGAGTATGTAAATCTGGAGATTTCATGGACATCAACTGGACTTTTAAATAATGATAATAATAATAATAATGATGATAACCTTTTTAAAAAAATGATGATAGTATTTGTTGAGTACTACCAAGGTGTCAGGCACTGTCCTATGAAGTGGGGTAGATAAAAATTATTCAAGTTGGGCACAATCTTTGTCCTACAGGGGACACACAGTCTAAGTAGGAGGGAGAAAAGGGATGGAATTCCCATTTTACAGTTGAGGGAATGGAGCTACAGTGAAGTAAATGACTTCCTCAAGGTCACACGGAAGACATGTAGTAGAGCTGGGATTGGAACCCAGGGCCTATGAATCCCAGTCCCCTGCTCTTTCCACTGGGTGGCTCTGCATCTCACGTAAAGATGAATGGAGGACCGATCCAACCAAAGGATATTACAGAAAGATATAGCAAAGCACTGTGGGAGTTGCTAGAGCTATTGGGGGGATCATAGCCAAGAGACTGGGAAAATTTCCAGAGGAGAGATGTCTGGAGTAGAAATTCTCAGTGCCACAACTTCTCATCTCACAGTGAAGCCCTGATTATCTCCAGGGTCTGGGGCGAGGAATGTCTTTCGTTTAATGATGATATTGTTCTTCTAATATCTCATTGCTTGGGAAACAAGATCTTCACTTGGGTTCCCGAATCAAAGTGGGCTTGCAGATAACAGTGTTGTCTGAGAAGATTTAAGGGTCTTATTCCCCAAAAAATCACCTAGGAACTTGATGACTCTTGTGTCACAGGTGAGCAACACAAAGGGGCTGACAGTGGCAAATCCACTGACCATAAACATGCTAGCATTCAAGAGGGTGGCATTGTCCTTCATGGATGTCCCTAGAAACAGGGAAAATACAAGGTCTCCACAGTAAAAGACTACAAAGCAGCTCTCAAGCATCGCAGTGGTCTGGGTGGCTCGACTCTCGTGCGAGGTTTCAGGGGCTTGGCGGGGGCTGTGGAGATGCTGGATCTGGCACCTATGTCGGTGCAGGAGTAGAACCATGTAGCAGTACAACAGCTCATGAGGCCCAGAGAGAGGACATTATGGAGAGCCATGAAGGTGATAACCAGCTCCTGGAGGAGTGTTTAAAGGCTCCATGTAACAATTGGTATCAATGCCAGTTGTACTGTGGGAGATGACCATTTGGAAGAGAAGGGTGGTGCTTAACAGTGTGTTGGGAATCCACAAGATGGCTAAGACCAGGAAGATGATGTTTGGGATCTGAACCTTGAGATGGAAGAGATGGGAGGTGCTAGGACTGATGGTGATGGCCTGGACGACGCTCAGGAGGGAGGAGGTACAGATGGAGAGGCCCCAGGTGATGCGGTAGACATAGGCAAATAATTTACACTCCGTATCATTCCGTACAAGTTGCAGCCCCAATATCCCTGCTGTTGTGATGATCTACCTTGTAAGAAGCATCACAGTGTGGACCAGGGCCAGGTGGATGATGGTCAGGTCTGTGGGCTTTGGTTTGGAGCCCAGAAGGAATGAGGTGAGGTAGAGTGTGATGAGGAGAGAATTCCCCATGATACCCACTCCAGTTTGGGAGAGGAAACAGACTCCTTAAGCCACATCAGTGGTCATCACTTGCTGATACAAATTTCCACAGTTCCACTGGAAGAAGCAGGATGGACGAGAGACTTTGAGAATTAGTTCCTGGAGTTGAAAAGAAAACAAAGAAAGGAGGCAATATGATTGAGTATCTCAGTCACATTGGTAGGAAATGGTCTCGTTTACTCAGTTATTTCACGATCTAATTTTATCAACCACTGGCACCAAAATACTTTTGACAGTTTCAACATATGGGCCTAAACATTATTACCCACAACTCTCAACCATGGCTCACAAAAGCCCCTGTTGCAACCAGGGAGTATTCAAACAGTGGTAGCAATGTGACTCATCCATGATCACTGGAGGCTACTCCATCTCTAAGGTTGCAAGGCCCCCATCTATATGATCCATGAACTTTCCCCCCAACATTTCGCACAGTATTTTGCACAAAATAAGTATCTAAAAAGTATGTAAGAGATAATGCTGTTGGGAATGAAATGTTGAGAGCAAAAGGATTCATATGCATATTATGGCATACTGCTTCAGACTACATGAAGATCAAATCATTGTGGAATGAAATGCTCCCTATGCTGGAAGGACTGGATAAGAGACAAGATAAATCTGATCAGAGACAAGAGAGAAGTAGACTGGGTAGACAGGTTGAGCAACCAAATCTACAAGGCCACTACCTTGGTGGAGTACCTTGAAGACAGGGAGAAGTGATGGGATTTAATGACAGGCTTTATCCCGGGACAGGTAGCCTGCTGAAATACTCCATTTGGCAATCAAGTCCTGCTTGCTGGAACCATGGACTCCTCTTCCTGGACCAGAGGAGGGTACACTGAGAATCTGGACTAAAATCTTGGACTGTCAGCAAGATCTGGAAATGTAAGACCCAGACTCTGAACTGATCACCCGGTGAGGATGGCCAAGACCACAGGCTGACCACCAGCCCTGCAGGCCAGGATCTTCAGTGGTGAGTTTATTGTCAAATATATTTGGGATGGGGTGGGCTTTTCAAGGGCCCAAGACACCCCAGGAGATCAGATGAAATGTCAACCTACTACCTAAAGAGGCTCCAAAAAGGGGCCAAAAGTAGTCAAGAGGTGGTCTGAGGCCTGAGGAGATACTTACTGAGTTTTACTCACCAGTTTTGTCATTAATGAGAACAGCAAGGACAGAAAGGGGCATTATATTTCAAGCATTCCTGGAAAGGATGAGTCCTCTTGGAGGAAAAGGAGGCCACGTGCATGGAACTGGTGCATGGAACTGGTTTTCCTTCTATCTTTCTGGATGCTCAGTCTTGGTCTCTTTCGTGGGCTCCTCCTCTGCTTCCCACTCCCTAACTCTGGGTGTCCCTCATGGTTCAGTACTGGGTCCTCTTCTATTCTCCATCTACACCCACTTCCTTGGAGAATGCATTTGCTTCTATGACTTCAAATGCAACCTCTATGCAGATGATACCCAATTTACATCTCCATCCCTAATCTCTCTCCCTCTCTGCAGTCTCACATTTTCTTCTGCCTTGAAACATCTCTATTTGGCTGGCCTCCTTTCAGTGCAAACTTAACATGTTTAAAACAGAAGTTTTTAATCTTTCCATCAAAACCCTGTCTTCCCCATGATTCCTCCATCACTGTAGACAGCACCGTCACCCTTTCTGTTCCACAAGCCCATAACCTTGGTGTTATCCTTGGCTCCTTTCTCTCATTCAACTTGCATATTCAATCCACTATTAAGTCCTGTTTGTTCCACCTTCGCAACATGGCTAAAATCCTTTCATTAATTCATTCATTTAGTGGTATTTATTGAGCACTTACTTAGTGTGCAGGGCACTGTACTAAGCGCTTGGGAAGTACAATTCAGCAACAGATAGAGACAATCCCTACCCAACAACGGGCTCACAGTCTAGAAGGGGGAGACAGACAACAAAATAAAACAAGTTGTCAGGCATCACTACCGTCAAAAGAGATAAATGGAACCATAGATAAATGCACATCATTAATAAAATGAATAAAGCAATAAATATGTACAAATATATAGAAGTGCTGAAGGAAGGGGAAGGAGGTAAAGCAGAGGGAGGGATTGGGGCAATGGGGAGGGGAGGAGGAGGAGAAGGAAAGGGAGGGCTCAGTCTGGGAAAGTCTCCTGGAGGACATGAGCTCTCAGTAGGGCTTTGAAGAGGAGAAGAGAGTTAGTTTGGAGAATATGAGGGGGGAGGGCATTCCAGGCTAGAGGTAGGACGAGGGCCAGGGGTCAATGGCAGGACAGGAGGGAACAAAGCACAGTGAGGAGGTTAGTGGTGGAGGAGCAGAGTGTGTGGGCTGCGCTGTAGGAGGGGAGAAGAAAGGTAAGGTAGGAGGGGGCAAGGTGATAGAGAGCTTTGAAGCCAAGAGTGTGGAGTTTTTGCTTCCTGCAAAGGTTGATAGGCAACCACTGGAGATTTTTTAGGAGGGAAGTGACATGCCCAGAGAATTTCTGCAAGAAGATAATCTGGGCAGAGAAGTGAAGTAGAGACAGAAGCGGGGAGAGACAGGAGGTTGGGAGATCAGAAAGGAGGATGCAGTAGTCAGCGTGGCTCAGTGGAAAGAGCATGGGCTTGGGACTCAGAGGTCGTGGGTTTGAATCCCAGCTCTGCCACTTGTCAGCTGTGTGATTGTGGGCAAGTCACTTAACTTCTCAGTGCCTCAGTTACCTCATCTGTAAAATGGGGATTAAGACTGTGAGCCTCACTTGGGACAACCTGATTACCCTGTATCTACCCCAGCACTTAGAACAGTGCTGTGAACATAGTAAGCGCTTAACAAATACCAAGATTATTATTATCATTATTAGTCCTGTCGGGATATAATGAGAGATTGTACCAGCAAGGTAGCTGTTTGGGTGGAGAGGAAAGGGCAGATCTTGGCGATGTTGTGAAGGTGAGACTAGCAGGTTTCAGTGATGGATTGGATGTGTGGGGTGAATGAGAGTGAAGTCAAGGATGACACTGAGGTTGCAGGCTTGTGAGATGGGAAGGATGGTAGTGCCGTCCACAGTGATGGGAAAGTCAGGGAGAGGACAGGGTTTGGGAGGAAAGATACGGAACTCAGTCTTGGACATGTTGAGTTTTAGGTGGTGAGAGGACACCTGAAGATGTCCTGAAAGCACGAGTAGATAAGAGCCTGGAGGGAGAGAGAGAGAACAGGGGAGGAGAGGTAGATTTGGATGTCATCTGCTTAGAGATGATAGTTGAAGCCGTGGGAGTGAATGACTTCACCAAGGGAGTGAGTATAGATGGAGAACAGAAGGGGACCAAGAACTGACTCTTGAGGAACCCCTACAGTTAGGGGATGGGAGGGGGAGGAGGAGCCCATGAACGAGACTGAGAATGAACAGACAGATAGATGGGGAGAACGAGGAGAGGACATAGTCCATGAAGCCAGGTTGGATAATATGTTGAGGAGGAAGAGATGGTCGACATTTTAAAAGGCAGCTGAGAGGTCGAGGAGGATTAGGACAGAGTAGGAGACAGTGGACTTCCTCCCTTTCCTCTCCATCCAACTGCTACCACATTGGTACAACCACTTATCTGATCTTGCTTCGATTACCTCTATTAGCCTCTTTGCTCACCTCCCAGCCACCTGTCTCTCCCCACTCCAGTCCATACTTCACTCTGCTGACCAGATCTTTTTCCACAAAAACGTTCAGGGCATGTTTCCCCACTCCTCAAGAAATTCCAATGGGTGCCCATCTTCCTCTGCAGCAAATAGAAACTCCTCACCATTGCTTTCAAAGCACTTAATCAACGTACCCACTCCTACCTCACCTAAGCACTCTCCTACTACAACCCAGACCACACACCTCACTCCTCTAACGCTAACCTACGTATATATGAATATATCTATAATTATATTTATTTATATTGATACCTGTTTACTTGTTTCAGTGTGTATATTTCTGTAATTATTTATATTGATGACTGTTTATTTGTTTTGATGTCTGTCTTCCCCCTTCTAGACTGTATGCCTAATGTGGGCAGAGATTATCTCTCTTTATTGCTGAACTGTATTTTCCAAGAGCTTAGTACAGTGCTCTGCACACGGTAAGTATTCAATAAATGCCACTGAATGATTGAATGAATAATCTTCTCACTGTATCTCGATCTTGTCTATCTTCCACCAACCTCTCACCCACACGTTGCCTCCAGCCTGGAACACCTTCCTGCCTCTAATCTGACAGACAACCACTCTACCCCACTTTCAAAACCTTACTGAAGGCACATCTCCTTCAAGAGGCCTTTCCTGACTAAACCCTCTTTTCCTTTTCTTCCTCTTCCTTCAGCGTGTCCTAAATTTCTCCTTTCCCAGCTCCACAGCAGTTAAGTACATAGGTGTTATTTATTTATATTCATGTCTCTCTCTTCCTCTAAATTATGAGAAGGTAATGTGTCTGGTATATTGTTCTATTGTCCTCTCCCAAACACAGTTAAGTGTTTAATAAATATCACTGACTGACATCACAACCTTAAAGGAAGAGGGTCAGGTCCTCCATGATGTTTCGGTGGTCCAGCAGGCAGTCATGAGTAGGTTGATGATAGCTCTGAAGCTGATGACTGTACAGTTACAGGAAAAGAAAAAGGAGGGCTAGAAGTTGAAGGGGCAATTGAAAGGTGCCATGGAGAAGATCTGAGGCCTCTAAGAGACTTCAGCTCAACTCTAGGGATTAAATCTTGGAGAACATTCCTTGGTGCCATCATAAAAGCAGGACATTGTATCTGGAGCTGCTGAGGGCACAGAACGATCCTGCCTCTGTGCATGGCACGGTAATTGTCCCAATCTAGAGGGAGCGTAAGGATAGAAGCAGCCTGACCAAGTGGAAAAGGTGCATGCTTGGGAGTCAGAGGACCTGGTTTCTAATCCCAGCTCTGCCTCTTGTTGGCTTTGTGATGTTTGGAATGTCACTTCATATCTCTGTGCCTTAGTTACCTCGTGTAAAATCTGACTGTGAGCTGTGAGCCCCATGTGAGACATGGACTATATCCAACCTGATTATCTTGTATATACCCCAGCGCTTAGTACAGTGCCTGGCACACAGTAATTACTTAACAAATACGATTAAATGAATATTATCAAATTAATCTCAGCCCAAGCTAAACTGCCAGGAAGTGTCTGGGTGGACATGTGGACACAGACCCTTGATTTACCAGTAGTCCACACACCTCTGGAGCCAGGGCCAGTATTCATTCTCCCACTGTAGAAGGTTGTATTGTCCTCACCCAAGTGCATAGCACAGTACTCTGCATACAGTAAGTGCTCAATAAATACCACTGATTGATGGGTTGATCAATTTTACCATTAAACTTAGGAGACACTTGGAGGGGTAACACAAGTGGGAAATCAAGAGAGTTTAAGGAATTTGTGTGAGATGCAGGGCATCACAGGGAAACCCAAAGTTATTTTAAAAAGACACCTTAATGGTAGTGTTTGCTGGAAGTAAGAATACATTTTGAGAGGGAGTGGAATAATGGAAGAAAATAAGGATACATCGATTTATGCAGAAATCCAACCAGCTAAGGAAAAAGAGGACATTTGCATTAGGGAGCACTGACAAGCAGATAAATGAGACAATGTAAAGACAGGATAGAGCAAAGTGGAGAAACATGAAGTTGAACAGGATTCAGGTGTTATTTAAATGGAGAATTGTACTTTTTCATTTAGACCCATGTAATCAATCAAATCAATCAATGGTATTTATGAATATTTATTATATGCAAAGCACTGTACTAAGTGTTTGGAGGATTACAGTAGAAATAAATTGGTACACATATTCCCTACCCACAGTGAGCTTACATTAACATTAAAATGTCTAATAAGAGTTAACTGTAGAAAAGAACCTTATATCAGATAAGGTTGCAGTACAACACAGGGAGGGAGATTTCAATGACAAGCACTACAAATAAAATCAATGTCAAAGAAAAATTCCGTATACTTGCTTATCACAATTGTGTTTTCTTCTGAAGAGATTCAGGAAAGCCTTATTATTACCATAGTAATTATTATTATAGTACTTGTTAAGTGCTTACTGTGTGCCAAGCACTATTCTAAGTGCTGACGTAGATGCAAGTTAATCAGGTTGGACACAATCCTTCACAGTCTTAATCCCAATTCCCGTTTTACAGATGAGGTATCTGAGGCCCATTCATTCATTCAGTAGTATTTATTGAGCGCTTTCTATGTGCAGAGCATTGTACTAAGCGCTTGGAATGTACAATTTGGCAACAGATAGAGACAATCCCTGCCCAATGATGGGCTCACAGTCTAAACAGGGGACACAGACAGCAAAGCAAAACAGAACCAAACAAAAACAATACAGAAAAGTGACTTGACCAGAGAAATGACGTGACTTGTCCAAGGTCATACAGGAGACATATGATTCTAATCCTTTAAAATGTAGGTCTTTCTGACTCTCAGGCTTGGGCCCTATCTACTAAACCATGATGCTTCTCTAGGACTTGGATTCCTAGGATTTAGGCAGTCGCAACAGAAGGGTCATTTTGTGATATGGAGTATGATCATGAAGGAGTTGTTTCAGATTTTACCAACTGTGTCTGAGTACCTGACCAGGCTGGACCTTTTCTGACTAGCAATCATTTGTTTAGGATTGAACCTTCCAAGGATTTTACAGGATGTCAGGGATGGCAATGGGGCACTCTGCCTTAACAGATAATCCCAAGTAAGTGATCATTGGAGTTACCTTCAGCCTGAGCTGGGATATGAAAACATCAGGATAAGGGGTGTACTCCGGGCAGATCACCTGGTCCAGGAAAGAAAAGGCATTGGCATTATCTGGAAAAAGATGGGGACTTCAAAACCACAAAGACATATTTTATTGTTGGTTGGATTGCTTTAGATAATTATTGGTCGGTTGTTATTGCCATAAAATGTTTGCGGGATGGATCAGAGAAGGGAAGTAGAATGGCTTAGTGGACAGGTCATGGGGCTGGGAGTTAAAAGGTCATTGGTTATAATCCTGGCTCTGCCACCTGTCTGCTGGGTTGCCTTGGGCAAGTCACTTCACTTCTCTGACTCAGTTACCTCATCTGCAAAATGGGATTTAAGACTGTGAGCCCCATGCAGGAGAGGGACTCTGTCCAACCTGATTTCCTTGTATTCACCCCAGTACTTAGTAAGATGCCTGGCACATAATAAGCACTTAAAAATACCATGATTATTATTATTGCTATTATCAGAGACCCTGTATGGGATTTGCTTGGCATCTTGCTGAATTGGTCAGCAATTAGACACAGGACTGAGATCAAAGGGAGAAGAAGAAAGTGATTCATCTCAAACAATTTGAGCTTGACTAGAAGAATGTTTCGGTGGTGACAGGTGACAGTGAAAGCACAGTTGGGGATTAATGTAACTGTAGCAGCCTGGACACCATTCAGTGAGACACAATTCCACTTCTAGAAAAGCTATCCTACTATACCCATATCTCACTTTTGATGGAAAGGTCACTACTGTAGGCTTAGATCCAAGTGGCCAGTTTGGGATTTGGAGGTAGGGTGTGTGAGGGTGGGGTGAGACAAACCCAGTTTTTTTTCTTCTGATTCTTGGCTCTGGCATTAAATGCAAAAGTAGAAATAGAAGCCACTCTTGAACTTGGATTTTAACACTTTATTCATTTCTCCCTCAAGATCATGGCACTTTTATACAAATCTATAATTCAATTACATTAATGTCTGTCTCCCCTCTTGACCGTAACTCAAAGTGGGCAGGGAACGTGTCTATCAGCTGCTAATTATACTCTCCCAAACACTTAGTACAGTGGTCTGCCCACAGTAAGGGCTTAATGAATGTGACTGATAAATCAATTATTTCCCCAGCCACAATCCTGAGAGGCCACTCTCACTTCCCATCTTGGGGCAAAGTCATGTACATTTCACTTAAAATCTGGATTCCAAAGCCAGGCACTGTTTAGTGCAGGTTTCTGACAACTAAAACAGATTACTGGAGAGTAATCCTAGTTGTCAGATGTACTTACAGTGCCTGTGGGATACTGAGCTTGCTTTCTCTCCAAGAGGCCTTCTTCTCCAAAAGGTCTTCCCAGACTGAGCTCCCCCTGTTTCCCTCTGCTCCCCCTCCTCTCCCATCCCCATCCCACCCTCCGCTCCTCCCCTCTCCTCCCTTCCTCTCCCCTCAGCGCTGTGCTCATTTGTATCTATTATTTATTCCCCTATACCTTTTGTTAATGATGTGTATATCTCCATGATTCTATTTATCTTGATGATATTTTGTTTTGTTCTGTTTTGCTTTGCTGTCTGTCTTCCCTCTTTAGGCTGTAAGCCTGTTATTGGGCAGGATTGTCTCTATCTGTTGCCGAATTGTACATTCCAAATGCTTAGTACACTGCTCTGCACATAGTAAGCGCTCAATGAATACTATTGAATGAATGAATGATCTCTCTTTCTCTTTCTCTTTCATCCTTTTCAGTAGTGTAGCATGACTCCGAACTCCACAGAGCTAACACCACTCCTAGAACACTCTGTGCTCATTCTCCACCACAATTCCAGGACAAATGCCATAATTGTTCACTGTTATTATATCACTCCAATCTGGCCTGCATCATTGGATGCCATTTTCTATGTAGTACTGACTTATGACTAAAGGGACAGCCAATCTCAGAAAGTTTTCTGTCCCCCCATGTGTTCAATCACAAGACCCCAGGACATACCAGAAAAAAAGTCATAGAGACTTCTAGGCTATATAAGAAATACGATTTAAAAAGCATTTTGTAAAAGGTTAAAGTTGGGCCAAGCATTAAGTAAAATCATAAATATCAATCTGAACTGAATAAGGTTTTATAACAAAGCAAGGTTGCACCAATTCAAGATCAACGAACAGAAACTAGAGTTCAGGTACAAAACGAATCCTGTCTTTGACTCAGTCATGTAGTTCCTGGTACAGTTCAGAAGTGAATGTAAATATGTTCTAAACATATTATTAAAAAGATAAAAAGAATACTCACATCCAATATTCACACACATTGCCCTACTGAGAACTCACCTCCTCCAGGAGGCCTTCCCAGACTGAGCCCTCCCTTTCCCTCTACCCCTCCTTTCCTACTCATTCCCCCTACTCCCTCCTTCTGCTCTACCCCCTTCCCCTCCCCACAGCACTTGTGCATATTTGTATATATTATTCATTACTCTATTTTGTTAATGATGTATATATATATATATATATATATATCTATGATTCTATTTATCTTGACTACTTATTTTGTTTTGTTTTGTGGTCTGTGTTCCCCTTTTAGACTGTGAGCCTGTTGTTGGGCAGAAATTGTCTCTATCTGTTGCCGAACTGTACAATCCAAGTGCTTAGTACACAGTAAGCTTTGCACACAGTAAGGGCACAATAAATATGATTGAATGAATTAATGGCATAATTAATTTATCAAATCACTCTTTAAGCAGTTGGATTGTCATCAGTAGTCAGAATGAGGCTTCTATCAAATCTAGAAATTAAACCAGTGGAATAGATGATGAACAGAGGCAGGATGATCAGGCTGTGGTATGACCAGATTGCCTGTAATTTCTTCAAATTAGATTAACAATTTTTGAGTTAATTGGAAAGTATTGAGGAGAAATAAAATCCTTTTTCGGGAGCTGGCATCATGACCTTAGGATGTTATGATATGTAGAAGCAGATCAACAGGAGGAATAAGAAACAGTTGAAATGGATATTCAATGAGGATTAAACAGATGTTGACAACAAGGACTGAGAAGGAACTAGATTCAAGGGACATTAGTGAAGTTATTACACACCTGCTGAAGCCCAGGGTAAACAGGGGAGAAGGAAATAGGGAGAAGTGGATTCTTTAAGATAAAACTGCAGCGTGAAATATTGTTCAAATCTATTCAAAGCCTTTGATGCAATTGTTAAGAATATTAAAAAATGGATCTTTCTTATGGAGATTTGGGAATAGTTGAATCCAGTGAACTGTTGGGGGACTTAGTTAATTCTGGTGGGGGATGAAATGAGATGGTAATTGGCTTGCTAGAGTCCTAAGGATATTATGTGTGTGTATGTGTGTGTGTGTGTGTGTGAATTTATTTCTGGGTGAGAGTGCTTATGGGTCAGAGTTTGTGCCTCAGGGGTCGAGAGAGGGAAAAAGGCAGCAATAACCTCTTCTTTTCAGGAAAAGACCCAATCTAATGGCCTTACTCCCCTCTCGGGATCGTACCTGGAGAGTTTCCAGTACTCTACTAGTCTCGGCTACAGGAGGGAGAATCAGGCAGAGGCATACCCATTCCATTCTTAGCTTGTGCAGTGGCCACAGAGTAGAAGGCAATCTGCTACAAGTCAAAACTCACGTGTGATGGACAGCAGCAGCATGGGAGAGAGTAAAAGGCAGAGATTTAGGTTTACTGTGTGGAAGAAGGCAATGGTAAACCACTTTCGTATTTTTACCCAGAAAACTTAATGGATACAGTACCAGAATGATTGCAGAAAGAAGTGGGGCTTTCTTGGAGAGATGTGTTCAAGACGTCACTATGGATGGGAGTCAACTTGTGGCAGTCCCAGTGGAGGTGCCCCTGCAGCTCTGGGACAATCAGAAGTACAGGGAGATGTGAGAAACTGGTTGTTTCAACCACATACTGGAGAGAACTGCTGAAAATCTGGAGGGCATAGATATCTTGGGACCAGGGCTGGATCTCTGCTGAGAAGTCCCCAGTTCTGGGAGGGAGAAGCCTGTGTTGAATATATAGGTGGGAGGCAGGAAAATGATAAAGAGGCTCAGGAATCAGCCATAAGCAGGGAGCTTGCTCAATATGGCAGGCCAACTGCTAGAGAGTAGAGGGACCAAGGCAGGATGGGAAATCTTCTGTCTGGTGAGGGAGCCAGGGTAGTGTCATTGTCAGGGTGTAGAGGTACTGCCAGTTCTAACAGTCATGTTCCCTATTGATCTTGTAGACCAGTCTGCTCCTGCTCTAGATCTCCATGACCCCTTTGACTCCCCAAAAAAGATGATCTCCTCTCCTTTTCTACCAGAGAGACAGCAAGAAGGAGAAACTCACCATACTGTTATTTGATTCTGGAATGGAGCTACTCTCAGTCCCGTGTGGTGGCCAGGGTGACATTTATAGGGAAGGGTTTAATTTGTTCATCTCTCTCCAGGCCAGTGATTTCCTTTTCACTAGGAGAATCTCGACACTGTCGTGGCTGAGCAGGGGATGGGTAGTCCCCAGCAAACCAGAAACCACCTGTGTCGGTGCATCATACCAACTGGCCAGATGTAGCCAGGCCACAACTCTTATGGCTTTCTGGACCCAATCATAATACCATTGATTGGTTGATTGACTATGGAATTTGCAGGCAGTTGGGAAAGCAGATCTGGGAAACTGATTCTGTATTTCCCCACCTTGCAGACATTAAGACTTATTACAATAATAATGATAAGGATGATAATTTCAATAGTAATGATAATAATGATAATTCTAATAATAATTATAGTGTTCTCTGTTAAGCTCTTACTAGGTTCAAGGCACTGTATTAAGCATTGGTGTAGATATAAAATCATATGGTCAGACATAGCCCATATCCCACATGGGGTTCACAATCTAAGTAGGAGGGAGAATAGATATTGAGGCCCCATTTTATAAATTTGAAAACTTAGTCATAGACCAGTTAAGAGGATTTGTCCAAGGTCACACAACAGGAAAATGGCAGTGCTGATGTTAGAACCCATGTCCTCTGACTCCCAGAGCTGGGCACTTTCCAATAGGCAACACTGCTTTGCACATAATAAGCATTCAATAAATACAGTTAATTGGTTAATTGGTTGATTAACTGATTGTGGAATTGGCAGGCAGTTGGGAAAGCAGATCTGGGAAACTGATTCTATATTTCCCCACCATGCAGACATGAAGATATATAATGATATTGTTAATGCACTCATTGCTTTATACCAACCAGATAAGGCCACTATGTAGCTAGGTAATCTGGGGACACAGAGAAGGGGTGGGATATAGTGCTGTGCTGTGTCCCAGGATAGAAAACCTGCTGGGATACTCCATTTGGAACCATGGGCTCCTCTTCCTGCTCTGGGGGAAGGTCCACTGGGGATTTGTGCTAAAATCTTGGCACTCTAAGCAAGATCCTGAAACTTAAGACTCAGGTTCTGAACTGATCACCCAGTGAGGATGGGCCAGACCACAGGCTAAACACCAGCCCTGCAAGCCTGGGTCTTCAGTGGTGAGTTTATTACCAAATGTATTTGAGAATGGGGTGGGTTCTTCAAGGCTGCAGGACATCCCAGGAGATCAGATGAGATGTCACCCTAGGACCTAAAGGGGCCCCAAAAGGGGGGCCAATAGTGATCACAGGCTGCTCCTTGGGGGCCATGTACTCACTGAGTCGAGGAAGTTTGCTTGCCAATAATAAAGGCCAGCAAGGACAAAAAGCAGCCATTATCTTTTGAGCATTACTGGAAGGGATAAGGATTCTTTGGGAGGAAAATGAGCCCAAATACATTGACATTACAGCCTTTAGGGAAAAGGGCAGAGTCTTCCAGGCAGTTAATTGGTCCTGCAGGCAGTCATGAGTCAGTTAGCGATGGTCATGGAGCTGATGACTCCCCAGTTACAGACAAAGACAAAGGAGAGAGAGAAGTTGAAGGGTCAGCTGAAAGGTGCAGTGAAAAAGATCCAAGGCCTTAAGAGACCTTAGCTCATCTCAGGGGTTTACCACCTGGAATCCATCCCTTGGTGACCTCAGAGAATCAGGGGACATTGTACCTGGAACTGCTGAGGACATAGAACAATCTTGCCTCTGTGATTGCCTCAACCTAGGGCGGGAACATAA
Organism: Ornithorhynchus anatinus; assembly: GCF_004115215.2. Taxonomy (NCBI): domain Eukaryota; kingdom Metazoa; phylum Chordata; class Mammalia; order Monotremata; family Ornithorhynchidae; genus Ornithorhynchus; species Ornithorhynchus anatinus. The sequence goes on from NC_041735.1 coordinate 32,653,130, forward strand.
GCACAGAAGCAGTGTGGCCAAGTGTAAAAAGCACAAGATTGGTAGTCAAAGGACCTGGATCCTAATCCCAGCTCTGCCACCTGCCAGCTGTTTTTACTTTGGAAAGTAACTTCGATTCTCTGTGCCTAAGTTACCTCATGTTTAAAATGGGGTTTAAGACTGTGAGCCATGTGGGACATGGGCTGTGTCCAACCTGACTTTTTTATAACTCCCCCAGTGTACAGTGCCAGTATGTGCTTAACAAATATCATTAAATTAATATTACCAAATTAACCTCAGCAAAGCTAAACTTCCATGGGGTAGGTGTGAACACATACAAAGACCCAGGATTTACCAACAGTTTACACTCCTATGGACCCAGGGGTTGTATTCACTCTCCAAATCTAGACTGTTGTATTGTCCTTTCCCAAGTGCATAGTACAGTACTCTGCATACAATGTGTTCAATAAATACCACTGATTTATGGATTGATCAGTTTTACCATTTATTTTAGGAGACAAACTGAGGGTGGCACAAGTGGGAAATAAAAGAGACCCTGATGAATTTGTGTGAGATTTGTGTGAGATACAGGACAGCCTACTCTGTCACACCAAGTTTTTTAAATAGGACACATTGATGAAATGTTTCCTAAAAGTAAGTAAACATTTTGAGGGCGAGTGAAGTAATGGAAGGAAATTTGGGGAGTTCAATTTATGCAGCAATTCAACCACTTAAAGGAATAGAGGATATCTGCATTGGAGAGTGCAGACAAGCATATAAATGGGACAGTGTAAACATAGGATAAAGTGAAGTGGAAACAAATGAGGTTGAACAAGGGTTCAGGCATTATTTACATGGAAAATGGCATTTTCACAATTAGACCAATGTGATCAATCAAATCAATCAATCAATGGTATTTATGAGTACTTAATATATGCAGAGCACTGTACTAAGCACTTGGAAGAGTACAATAGAATTAAGCCACTACACATGTGTCCTGCCCACAATGAGCTTACAATAACACCCCAAATCTTAAAATGCATCTTAAGAGATAACTGTAGAATGATTTATCTGAGATAAAAGTGCAGCACGAAACCAGGAAGGTAGGGGGTGGGATTTAATTGCCAAGCACTACAGATGAAATAAATGTCAAAGAAAAATTCTTCTTTCTTTCTCTTGTTTTCTTCTTAAGAGAGTCGGGAAAGCTTTAGGGCTCAGGTGTCTAGGATTCCCGGGCAGTAGCAAGAAAAGGGTCATTTTGTGATATCGAGGATGATCAGGAAAGAATTGTTTCAGATTTTACTAACTGTGTCTGAGTACCTGACCCTATTTTCTAGGACTTTACAGGACATCAAGGATGGCAACGGTATAGTCTGTCTTAATGAACAATCCCAGCTAAGTGATTATTGGAGCCACCTATAGCCTGAGCTGGGATATGAAAGCACCAGGTTAAGGGGTGTGCTCCTGGCAGATCATCTGGTTTAGGAAAAACAGACATTGGCATCAAATGGAGAAAGATGGGGACTTTAAAGCACAAGTATATTTTTCATTGTTGGATTTTTATGCTACTGCTGGTAGGTCGTTATTGCCCTAGAGTATTTGAGGGGAGGATCAGGGAAGGGAAGCAACATGGTGAAGTGGATAAAGTACAGGCCTTGGAGTCAGAGGTCATTGGTTCTAATCCTGGCTCTGCCACTTATCTGCTGCATGGCCTTGGGCAAGTCATGTAACTTTAGTTACCTCATTTGTAAAATGGGGATTAAGACTGCGAACCCCATTCTGGACAGGAATGGTGTCCAACCGATCTGTTGTACCCAGCCCGGTGCTTAGTATATTGCTGACACACAGTAAGTGCTTAAAAGATATCATTTTCATTATTATCAGAAGCCCTGTACTGGTTGGTGGGTTATTTCCCTAAAATCTTTGCATAGTGGATCAGAGACCCTGCATGGGATTATCTTGTCTTCTTGCTGGATTGGTCAGCAATTGGATGTAGGACTGAGATCAAGGAGATGATAGGAAAATGATTTGTCTTAAACAATTTGACCATGATTAGAAGAATGATTCGGTGGTGATAGGTGACAATTTAAGCACAACTGGGGATTAATCCAGCTGTAGCAACCTGAGCACAATTCAATGGGACACAATTCCACTACTAGAAAAGCCATCCCACTATACCCATGGCCCACTGATAGTGTGAAGGTCACTACTGTAGATTCAGACCCAAGTGGCCAGTTTGTGATTTAGAGGTTGTACATGTGAATGTGGGGTGAGGTACTCCCAGGATCTTATTGCTTTGCATGGCTCTGGTAATAATTACAGAAGCAGGAGTACTGGATGTTCTCCCTTGTGAATCACCCTTACACTTGAATGTTGGACCTTTATTCATTCCTCCCTCAGACTCACAGCCCAGGTTGCAGGTGGCTCCAATGATCACTTAGCTAACACTGTCAAGTCAGGCTTTCCCACTGCCATCTCTGATGTCCTGCCAAATCCTAGGAAGGTTCAAGTCTAAACAAAGGATTGTTAGGCAGATAAATGTCCAGCAGGGTCAGACACTCAGACACTAATGGTAAAATATGTACCTCTCTATACAAATAGAGGGAATAAAATAGAAATGTATTGGGAGTGAATTGCTGAGAGTGAAAGGGTTAGTGCACATATTATAGCAAACTGCTTCTACCAACTTGCAGACCATGTCATCAGGGAGAGTAACCGACTTTAATCTTGAAGACTCGATATGAGAGAAAAGATCAGGTATGAAAAAAGATAAAAGTAAAAGAGAAATAGCCCTAGGGCCTCAACTCTCTTCTTCTAAATCCTTTTCAGAAATATACCTTGGCTCCAGAACTCCACAGACCCATCATCATCCCCAAAACACTCAGTGCTTATTCTCCAGCACCAATCCAGGGCAAGTACCATAATTATCATTCACAAACCATTGGGTGCCTTTATCTATCTAGTACTGATTTATGAATGGAAAGAGAGCTGATCTCAGAAGTTTTTCTGTCCCACCATGTGCTCAATCACAAGACCCTAGGACATACTAGAAAAAAGCCATACAGACTCCCAGTATATATAAGAAATATGATTTAAAAAGCATTTCACAAAATGTTAAAGTTGGGTCAAGTATTAAGTAAAATCATAAATACTAATTAGGATTAAATCAGGTTATATAACAAAACAAGGTTGCACGAATACAAGGTCAAATAACCCAAAACTGAGTTCAATCACAAAACAAATCCTGTCTTTGAATTAGTCATATAGTTCCTGGTATAGTTCAGAAGTAATTGTAAATATGCTCTATACATATTATTAAAAAGATAAGAAGAATACTCACATCCAAGACTTGGTCTGCCTACCACATGCAATTATTAACTTGTCAAATCACTATTTAAGCAGCTGGATCATCACCAGTAGTCAGAATGAGGCTTCCAGCAAATCTAGAAATTAAACCAGTGGAATAGAAGATAACAGAGGTGGGATGACCAGGTCATGGTATGACCAGTTTGCCAACAGTTGGTTCAATTTAGATGAACCCATTTTGAGTTCAGTGAAATATATAGAGGAGAAATAGAGGTCTTCTTTAAGTAGATGGCATCATGACCTTAGGATGGTATAATATGGAGGAGCAGATCGATAGGAGCAGTCAGAAACATTTAAAACTGTTACTCACTGAAGATTAAACAGGAGCTATAGACAAGGACTTGGAAGGAATTAAACTGCTGGAATACAGGTTAAGCAGAAGAGAGGAAAAGAGGGAGAAGTGAATTCTTTAAGATAAAACAACAGCCTGAAGGATTGTTCAAATCTATTCAAAGCCTAAATGCTATGTTAAGAATATGAAGAACAGAATCGTTCTTATGGAACTTTGGAATAGTTTAGTCCAGTGAACTGTAGGGGGACTAGATTGCTTCTGGTGGAAGATTGAACTGAGATTGTAATTGGCTTGCCAGAATCCTAGGGATATATTGGTGTGTGCACGTGTGTGTGTGTACGTGTGTGTGTGTGTGTGTATGAATCTGTATCTGTCTGTCTTAGATTGTTTGGGGGACAGTTTTCTGTCTCATGGGGCGAGAGAGAGGGAAAGGCAGCCATAACCTCTTCATTTCAGGAAAAGACCCAATCTAGTGGCTGCTAAAACCCATTCTGTTCCTCTGCCCAACCAGTGGTCTGCCCCAATGGAGGTGTCCCTGCAGCTCTGGGACCAGCAAATAAATGGGAAGATGTGAGCAAGAGGTTGTCTTATCCACAAACTATAGGGACCTGCTGAAAATCTGGGAGGCATGAGCATCCTGGGAGCAGGATTGGCTCTCTGCTGAGAAGGCCCCTATCTGGGAAGGAGAAACCTTGGCTGAATATATAGCTGGGAGGCAGGAAAATGATGGAGAAAGGAACTCAGGATAAATCTCAAAGCAAGCAGCTCTCTCAGTACAGCAGACCGGTCTGCTAGAGAATAGAGGTCTCAAAGGTGAATGGGAAATCTTCTGTCTGGCAAGGGGCCAGGGTAGTGTCACTGTCAGGGAGTAAGGGAACATCCACTTCTAACAGTCATGTTCCTTACCGATCTTGTTGATCAGTCCTCTCCTGGTTCAGGTCTCCATCACCCTCTTGACTCACAAAAACAGATGATCTCTCCTTTCCAATCAGAGTCAGCAAGAAGGAGAAACTCACCATGCTGCAATTTGATTGTATAATCGAGCTACTCTCAGCCCTGTGTGGTGGCCAGGTAGACGTTTATAGGGAAGGGTTTCATGTCCTCATCTTCCTCCAGACCAGTGATTTTCTTTTCACTTGCAGGATCCTGACATTGTCACAGGTGAGCAGGAGATGGGTAATCCCCAGTGCCCAGAAACCACCTGTGGCGTTGCATAATAGCAATCAGCCAGATGCAGCTGGGCCACAACTCTTCTGGCTTCCTGAACCCAATCATGTTAATAATAAGGATCATAATTATAATTGCAATATGAATGATGATTAGAATAATGATCATTATAGTGACATTTGTTATGCTCTTTCTAAATTCTAGGCACTGTATTAAATACTGGGGTAGATACAAGATCATCTGGTCAGATGCAGCTCATATACCACATGGGGATCATAGTCTAAGTAGGGGGGAGGACAGTTATTGAATCCCCATTTTACAGATATGGAAATTGAGGCATAGAGAAGTTAAGTGATTTGCCCAAGGTCACAGAGCGAGAAAATGTCAGGGCCAGGATTAGAACCCAGGCCCTCTGACTCTCAGGCCAGGGCTCTTCCTACTAGGCAACTCCACTTTGCACATCATAAGCATTCAATAAGTGCCATTAATTAGTTGATTAATTGACTGTGGAATTTGCATTCAGTTAGGACAGCAGATCTGGGAAATGGATTCTGTATTTCTCCATGTTGCAGATATACATATGTCTTATACTGCCATTGTTAATGCACTCATTGATTTACGCTGACATTAATAACTGAAAGGGATAGGGATATGTGAGCATGTATAAAAACACATATGTAATAGTATATCCCTGTTGAAGATCATGAGCCCATTGTGGGCAGGGATTGTCTCTATTTGTTGCTGAATTGTACTTTCCAAGTGCCTAGTACAGTACTGTGCACACAGTAAGCACTCAGTAAGTATGATTGAATGAATGAAAAGAGTAATACATGTATACAGGGGTGTGGTTGTTTGGAGGTTTAAAAAGAGATCGAATATATGTCTATTTCTTCAAGAGATAATGAGGTAAAACAACATGAAGTAATAAACGTCCACCCAAACTGAAGATCCACAGAAGTGCAGCGGAGTCCAAACTTCCCTATGGTCATGACACTTGGCCCTTCCATAAGTGACTCATCAGATTCCTTGAATAGTTCTGTTGGTAGAATGTCTGACCATACTCATCATCAACATCAGGAAACAGTATGTAGCAGTGAATTTGTAAAAATTTGCAAAGTAAAAGACATTAATAATGGTGGCTTTGCAGAGGGCTACCAAATTTTCACTTCCAAGGCAGCTACAACATTGTACTGCAGACTTGACATAAGCAGTGGTAAAGAACCACTGCTATACAAAGGTGTGTGTGTTAAGATACTGTACTCTTTTCTGTGGTTCTTGATAAATCCTACTGCCTGCGAATTTGTTTGGAGAGAGAGGGCCTGAAGCATATTCTTTGCCACAACCTTTCCCTTCTCCCCTTTAAGCTCTCTCATCATCCCAATTTTGCTGCTGGTGTGGAATATTCCTGGGCAAGCTAGAGAGTGGTGGGTTTTTTTTAAAAGTGAAAAATCACTGAAATAGCATCCCCAGAATAACTTGGAAGATTGTTGTGGAGATCTAAGCCATGAAGCTGGTGTTGGCTACGATGACAGGCTATATGAAAAGGGTAAGACAGCTCTCGCCTCCTCTTGATGGTGACTCTGTCAAAGGCCTTTAAAATCTGCCAAGGTGGAAATGCAGTCAGCAGTTCTCATAACTCAATCTCCAATGGCTCCTTCCCCTCTACCTTCAAACATGCCCATGTCTCCCCCATGCTAAAAAAACCCTTTCTCGACCCCACTTCCCCTTCCAGTTATCACCCTATCTCCCATAGAACGAGTCGTTTACACTCGCTGCTTAGAATTCCTTAACTCCCATTCTCTTCTGGACCCCCTCCAATCTGGCTTCCGTCTCCTCCATTCTACCAAGACTGCTCTCTCTAAGGCCATCCATGACCTCCTTCTTGCCAAATCTAATGGCTCCTACTCCATTCTAATCCTCCTTGACCTCTCAGCTGCCTTTGACACTGCTGACCATCCCCTCCTCCTCCACACCTTATCTCACCGTGGCTTCACGGACTCCATCCTTTCCTGGTTCTCCTCTTATCTCTCTGGTTGGTCATTCTCGGTCTCTTTCGCAGGGTCCTCCTCCCCCTCCCATCCTTTAACTGTTGGAGTTCCTCAGGGGTCAGTTCTTGGCCCTCTTCTGTTTTCCATTTACACTCACTCCCTTGGTGAACTCATTTGGTCTCACGGCTTTGACTACCATCTCTACGCAGATGACACGCAGTTCTAGATCTCTGCCGCTGTCCCCCCCCCCTCCCCTTCAGGCTCGCATCTCCTCCTGCCTCCAGGACGTTTCCACCTGGATATCTGCCCACCACCTAAAACTCAACATGAGCAAGACTGAGCTTCTCATCTTCCCTCCCAAGCCGAGACTTCCCTATCACCGTGGATGGTACAACCATCCTTCCCGTCTCTCAGGCCCGCAACCTCGGTGTCATCTTTGACTCATCTCTCTTGTTCACCCCACACATCCGATCCGTTACCGAGACCTGCCAGTCTCACCTTTACAATATCGCCAAGATCCGCCCGTTCCTCTCCACCCAAACAGCTACCTTATTGCTACGGGCTCTCATTATATCCCAGCTAGACTACTGTGTCAGCCTTCTCTCTGATCTCCCTTCCTCCTCTCTCGCCCCGCTCCAGTCTATTCTTCACTCCGCTGCCCGGCTCATCTTCCTGCAAAAACGTTCTGGGGATGTCACTCCCCTTCTTAAACACCTCCAGTGGTTGCCTATCAACCTCCGCTCAAAACAAAAGCTCCTCACTCTAGGCTTCAAGGCTCTCCATCACCTTGCCCCTTCATACCTCTCCTCCCTTCTCTCTTTCTGCTGCCCACCCCGCACGCTCCGCTCCTCTGCTGCCCACCTCCTCACCGTCCCTCGGCCTCGCCTATCCCGCCGTCGACCCCTGGGTCACGTCCTCCCGCGGTCCTGGAATGCCCTCCCTCCTCACCTCCGTCAATCTAATTCTGTTCCCCTCTTCAAATCCCTACTTAAGCTCACCTCCTCCAAGAGGCCTTCCCAGACTGAGCTCCCCCCTTTTTCCCTCTGCTCCCTCTACTTCCCCTTCACCTCTCCGCAGCTAAACCCTCTTCTCCCCCCTTTCTTTCTCCTCCTCCCCCTCTCCTGTCCCACCCCCTCAGCATTGTACTCGTCCGCTCAACTGTATATATCTTCATCACCCTATTTATTTTGTTTATTTTGTTTAATGAGATATACATCACCCTGATTCTATTTATTTGCCATTGTTTTTATGAGATGTTCTTCCTCTTGACTCTACTTATTGCCACTGTTCTTGTCTGCCCGTCTCCCTCGATTAGACTGTAAACCCGTCAAAGGGCAGGGCCTGTCTCTATCTGTTGCCGATTTGTACATTCCAAGCGCTTAGTACAGTGCTCTGCACATAGTAATCGCTCAATAAATACTATTGAATGAATGAATTAATAACTCATGAACTCATATGAACTCATAAAATGCTCAGTAAGCTGCTCTGCACAGTAGTCATTTGTTTTTTATGGTATTTGTTAAGTACTCCAAGCACTGTTCTAAGCACTGTGGTAAATATGTGTTAATCAGGTCAGACTCAGTCCCTATTCCATGTGGGGCTCAAGGTCTAAGTAAGAGGGAGAACAGGTATTCATTTATTCAATTGTATTTATTGAGCACTTACTGTGTGCAGAGCTCTATACTAGGCACTTTGGAGAGCACAATACAACAATGAACAGACACATTCCCTGCCCACAATGAGCCGCATTTTGCAGTTGAAGAAACTGAGGCACAGAGAAGTGAAGTTACTTGGCCGAGGTCACATAGCAGGCGAGAGGTGGAACTAGTATTGGAATCCAGCTCCTCTTGCTCCCAAGCCCTTTCTGTATCTACTAGGCCATGCTCTTTCCACATTCGTTGATTGAGAGGTGTGGGAAAACTGAGTCAGGTCCCTGATGGAATGTATGACAAGTGGGACAGCTGTGGCCTTCTGCAAAATGCATAATGCTTGTTGGATACTGTGAGTACTCATTAGGGCAGAAACAGCAACAAATATGCACAGACACTCTCTAGATTGTGAGCCCATTGTGTCTACTTGTTGTACTATTTGGGAGTAGAACTGCAACTTAAAGAACAAGGTCATGGGGCTGTATTTTCTTGTCTGGCAGTTACTAGTTTCAGTCGATTATCATCTATCTCTAAATACTGGACAGGATTCAATCCAAGTTAGGTGATGTTTTCCTAATCAGTCAAGGATTTAGAAGATCTCTCTCGAGCAAAGGATGGAAAGCGTAGCTTTTTTTCTTAGCCTTTTCAAATGTCACATTCAATAAACACTTCATCAAAAGGTTTGAATTTTGAAGTGAATGATTTTGATCTGTATTGGGAGGCACTCTCATAGTCAGCTTTGAGCTTTCTAGGGAAAATTCCTCAACACTTTATATAAAATTAGATTAACCACGAATACCTACAGGGAATATTCCTGCACTAATGGAGATAATACAATAGACATTTCAATCTCAACTTTCAGGGAAAAAGAAGCCCAATTACTATGAAAGATATGGCGGGATCTCTTCCCATACTTGAGAGTCTAGTTCAGTTATGAGTGACTTCAAAAATTCATGGAATTTCCTTCGGGAAAGTGATTTTTCTTTCATCTGGAACCCTGATTCTCATGGAAAGCAAAGGTCTGCTAACTGCAGCCTAGATTATGTGTTACTAAACACAGATGTGTTCAATTGCATTTTATTTTCCAAGAGACACAATGGTTTTCAGGCATTTCTATTTAGGGCAAATGTCAAAATTAGGGAGTTTCTTAGGGAAATCTGTGACATTCTTACCTCAACATGGCAACACCTGTTGCCCACACAACATTCACTCTTTGAGTGAATCTGCATGTCAGTATGATTGACATCATTTTGGAGTTCTTCTTTTCAAATCTTTACCAGCTATCCCAGGAGCATAATCACTTGTCTAGTTTTTCCAGCCTAGAACAAGCTGGTCAGCTGGGAACCCCTCTCTAATGCCTACAGGCTACCTGGGAGTCTCGCTCACTTGTCTATGCAGTTGGGGTCTTCTACTCTCTTTCAGCCCTGCTGTTAGCTGGGAGGGAGGGAGAGTTAATCTGCTGTATTAACAAGGGATATTTCCCCTATACCTAGTTTATTTCACTCTCTGTGTCCCCCTATAGACTGTAAGCTCCTTGTGGGCAAGGATCAATCAATTACGTCGATCACATCTACAAACCTTATTTTATTGGCGTTTCCCAGTCAATCAATTGGCAGTATTTGTTGAGTACTTAGTATGTGCAGAGTACCATATTAGTGCTTGGTATAAACATATATATATATATATATAAATATATATATTTATATACATAAAGAGAGAGACAGAGACAGACCAGTATAACAGAGCTGTAGAAATGATCCCTTCCCCCCAGGAGCTTACTGTCTAGAAGGAGAGATGGGCATTAAAATAAATTATGGATGTGTATGTAAGTTCTGAGGGGCTGAAGGTGAGGTGAGTATCAAGTGCTTTGTACAGTGCTCTGCACATAGGAAATGCTTGATGAACTGGGTACACACTCCACTCTTTTCAATCCATTAATAGTTTATGTGAACATTTTTTCCCAGTGTACTATCCAGACCCCATACAATGGACTAGATAGTAAAGATGACTGCCATATAAAATCTGTCTTTCCCTATTTTGAGCTTCACTAATCGAGGAGGTGGGTTTCTGACTGTTACTGAAAAGACAAGCATCTTCAACATTAAGATCATTCTCTTTTCTGGGAGTATTCACATAATTCAATAATTTTGATCTATCTAATAAGCAAAGCTCATTTTAGTTATATGAGCTGTAGGAGTGATTGTGCCCTGGCTCTCACCTGCTGTGGTCTCAAGGCCCAGTCATGTGCACTGCTGCACTCTCGCTGTTATGGTATGAGCCCTGGGCCTGTGCAATCCGGGCAGGTAAGCACCTTATGAAAGCTGTTTTGCTTTTATAGTGATGTCACGCAGCATATAAAGGGGTGGCCCTAGCTAGGCGGGGTGTGGTGTGTCTCCTGTGCCCTGCTGCCACCCAGGGCTGTCCTGTAAGTAACTTCCCCAAATGAACCACCTTTATAGATATCTCACTAAGCCTGACTGGTGTGGTCTGCTTCCTTTTCCGGAATCTGGGTAACTCGACGGCATGTGTCAAACTCATCCCTAGAGGGGATTAGATTCACTTGCAATTATGTATCTACTTATACTAATCCTCAGCATTTATATAAATACATGTATTCAGTTGTGCACTCATGACTCATTTTTATTACTCTGTTTATAAATGCTTTTTTGTCTGTCTCTTCCATTTGAGTGTAAGCTCCTTGTGGACAAGGAATGTGTCACTTGTTTATTTACTATAGCACGTTTTAGTGCTGTGCATTGTATACAAAAGGGACTCAATAAATACTACTCTTGCTACCTTTTCTTCACTCCTTTTCCCTCCCCCTGCTTTCTTACTGCTCCCAGCCCCATTCCTAGGACTTCCTCAGTTTTTTTGGGGCGTGGAACTGTTGTGACTGGGTGATAATTAGCCGGGTGGAATGAGGGTGCTGTGGCCTGGCTAAGGTGGTCACTGGGCTGTGTGGTGCTGAGTGTGGGGAAGGAGAGTGGCCAGGAACCCCCTGCCCGACTTTGATTTTATCATCTTCACCGGCCTTTCTCTCTTTTGCCTATGTAGTAAGGAGATTGCCATTCATGGTCTCTCAACCCCTCTCTCACTCCACCTCCTAGACACCCAGATCTCAGTATAAGGCAGGGTATTGAGAGGATGGATACAAGTAATAGATGAAAGTTTAGGGAGACAACCTCTCCAAGTATCCCTTTGTAAATCTATTATAGGTCAGTTCTCTGAGATCAAAGGGGTTCACCATACTACTACTACTACTAATAGTATTTGTTAAGCACTTACTATGTGTCAAGATTTCTACTAAATGTTGGGATAGATATAAGATAACCCATCAGGTTATCCTAGTTCCTGTCCCACTAGGGGCTCCCATCCAAGGAGGAGGGTGAACAGATGAAGATACAGAAGTCCAGAGCAGTTAAAAAGTGACCCAAGTTAAGACACAAGTGCATTGGCGACACAGAAGGGACAGGAAATAATGATGGTAATGGTTAAGTGCTTACTATGTGCCAAGCACTGTTCTAAGCACTGAGGTAGATAAAAGGTTATCTGGTTGGACGCAGTCCCTGTGCCATGTTGGGTTCACATTCTTAATCCCCATTTTACAGAGTAGTGGAGTGAGTTGCTCAAGGTCACACAACGGACAAGTGGCAGAGCTGGAATTGGAATCCAGTTTCTTCTGGCTCCCAGGCTCGTCCTCATATCCACCAGGCCACCCTGGAAGGCCTCTTGGAAGAACACTGTATGAGATGCTACCCTGAAAGAGAAGTCTAGTTCAAGCCTGCCCATGTTTGCACCCTTAAACTCAAGATGCCTTCATATTGGGCCCTTTCTGAGCCCAGTCACCTTAGATGGGCTCAGTAAATGCTACTACAACTGATAACAAATGCAACCAATATAGTTTTTGCTTCATGATTAACTATGTAAATGCTTACCTATAATAAAATAATTAGCTAATGAAATATTAACATCCACCCGATCAATGGTACTTATTAAATGTCTCTTCATTTATTCATTCAATCATATTTATTATGTGCAGGGCACTATACTAAGTGCTTGGGAAAGTACGATGGAAGCAGGAAGTGTGCCCTGCCTTCCCCCATCCCCCATCTCTCCTCTGACCCTCCAACTTCCAACTCCCCTGGGCTAGCACCCGCTCGAAGTGCGTCCAGGTAGCAAACCCGGACCGTGGGACACTTTACTCCACCCCCCGAACCGTGTGCTCCCCTCCTCCCTCCCCGGAGCCGTGGGACATTGTGCACCCCTGCTTCCCCCCGACCCCGAGCCGTGGGACATTGTGTTTCCCAACCCACCCCCACCCCGGGGCTGTGGGGCATTGTATTCCCCAATTCTCCCCCACCCGCCAAGACCATGGAACATTACATCCCAAACTGCGCCTCCTCCCCGCGCCCAGAAGCGGCCATCCTTTGGGGAGCCCCCATTCCCACCTCCCCTGTGCTCTGGCTAGGGGTGATTTCCCCCACCCCCCATCATCCCCGGGCAACATTGCCTTTGTTCTCACTGTGTTACTTTTAGCTGCTATCTGCACCCGCACCTACACACCCCACCCATGTTGCTTGGTTATCTACTCCTCTTCTCAGGAGTTTCCTCTCCTCTCCCCCATACAACAGCTCTGCCCTTCTCCAAATCGGCCATCCATAGGGCTCCCTCCGCCGCCTCAGAGACATTTGGGCCCGAGCCTCTGAACTCTCCTTGCCGCTAGCCTTTTGACTTTGATTTGATAGACCCATGGACAAGTCAACATTCGACCCTGGGCATCACCGGCTTAGTAATAATATTATATTACATCATATTATATTATTGCTATCGCATGTTAATTGTTAACTGTGCTCAGTGCTGTCGCTTACCTCCGTGATTTCACCATGACCTTCCGACCCCCCTCTTCCCATCTGCCCTTCCCAATCCTTGCCTTCCCCTTCCCCTCTCCTGCCCAGATCTTTCCCTCACTTTCCACCGCCTCCTCCCCTCCTCCCCACCCCTTCCCTAGAATCCCACTTTACCACTATCAACCCTCATCCCCCTCCCCTTGTGCTCTTCCCCACCAAACCCCCTCCTCCCACATTCTTCCCTTTCCTCTTTCCCGCCCATGTCCCATCCCAGTTCTCCTGTCCCATCACCACCCCTCATCCCCATCTCCCCACCCAGGTCCCTGTCATCACATTCCCATCCAAACCCTCCCCTCCCCCAGCTCCCTTCCCCTTCCCTCCTCCTCTTCCACAGCTGCTGCCAAGTGTGGCCTATGGAACTCCTGTTCCACTAGAGGTAAGCTCCCTTTCATTCTTGACCTTTTCCTTTCCCGCTCTCTCCTCCTCCTCGCCCTTATGGAGATCTGGCTCATCCCGGAGGACACGGTCTCTTCTTTTGCTCTCTCCCGCGGAGGCCTCTCCTCCCACTCCCCCAGACTCACCGAGAGAGGAGGAGGCATCGGCTTCCTTCTGGCACCCCAATGCCGCTTTCGCAGTATTCCCCCCTTCCTTCCCCTTCCCCCTCCTTTGAAGCCCATATTAATCGCCTCTACCACCCCCTCCAGATTCTTGTAGCTGTCATCTACTGCCCCCTGGTCCCACCTCCAACTTCTTTAATCACCTTGACCCCTTTCTCACCTTCCTTCTCTCCTTCTCCCTGGTCACTCTGAACCTCAGAGACTTCAACATACACATGAATGTACCCCGTGATTCCTCTGCTGCCCGCCTGCTATCACTCTTTGACTCTGACAATCTCCTGCTCCAACCTCCTGCTCCACCTCGCCCACTCACCAATTTGGTCACAGCCTCGATCTCATCTTTTCTCACCGCTGCACTATCTCCACCCTCACCAACTCTGAAATCCCTCTGTCTGACCATAACCTTACCACCTACCTCCTCTCTCACACTCTCTCCCCCTGCAAATCTGTATTACTCCCCCACAGAGACCTCTGATCTCTTGACCCCATCTGTCTCTCCCGAAGCATCACACCCCACCTTGCCTCCCTATCCTCTCTTCACACTTTCGATGATCAGATTACTGCTCTCAACTCCACCCTCTCTACTCAACTCAACTCACTCGTTCCCCTTTCCCTCCAACACTCTCGGTCCACTAATGCACAGCCCTGTATCTCTGCCTCTGTCCGCCTCCTTCGCTCTTATGCTCGAGCTGCTGAGCGCTGTCTGATCTCCCTTCCTCCTGTCTCTCCGCACTCTAGTCTATTCTTCATTCCGCTGCCCAGGTCATCTTCTTTCAGAAACGCTCTGGGCATGTCACTCCCCTCCTTAAAAACCTCCAGTGGTTGCCTATCGACCTTTGCACGAAACAAAAACTCCCCTCTCTAGGCTTCAAAGATCTCCATCACCTTTCCCCCTCCTACCTCATCTCCCTTCTCTCCTTCTACTGCCCACCCAGTACACTCCGTTCCACTGCCGCTCACCTCCTCACGGTCCTTGTTTGTGCCTGTCCACCCGTCAATCCCTGGCCCACGTCCTACCACTGTCCTGGAATGCCCTCCATCCTCACATCTGCCAAACTAACTTCTTCCCTCTTCAAAGCCCTTTTGAGACCTCACCTTCTCTAGGAGGCCTTCCCAGACTGAGCCCCCCTTTCCCTCTGCTCCTCCTCCCCTCCCGTTACCCCCCCTCCCGCCCTCTGTTCTTTCCCCTTCCCCTCCCCTCAACAATGGGCTTATTTGTATATATTAATTACCATTTTTATTTTGTTAATGAAGTGTATATCTCCATGATTCTATTTATCTTGATGACCTCTTGTTTTGTTTTGCTTTGCTGTCTGTCGCCCCCGTTTAGACTGTGAGCCTGTATTGGGCAGGGATTGTCTCTATCTTTTGCCGAATTGTACATTCCAAGCGCTTAGTGCAGTGCTCTGCACATAGCAGGCGCTCAATAAATACTATTGAATGAATGAATGAAATATAATTGAATGAATGAACACAGCTATAGAGATATAGATAAATGATAATAATAATGTTGGTATTTGTTAAGTGCTTAGTATGTGCAGAGCACTGTTCTAAGCGCTGGGGTAGACACAAGGGAATCAGGTTGTCCCAGGGCTCACAGTCTTAATCCCCATTTTACAGATGAGGTAACTGAGGCACAGAGAAGTGAAGTGACTTGCCCACAGTCACACAGCTGACAAGTGGCAGAGCCGGGATTCAAACCCATGACCTCTGACTCCAAAGCCCGTGCTCTTTCCACTGAGCCACATATAGTATATGTCAACTACATAGTCCTCTAAATTCCTAGATGGCAAGGGCCAGTCTTTTGGGGCACACTTCTCTACACAGGTTCCTTAATTATAACTGTTTTCAGCTTCATTTTCAATCCTGCCAAAAGGATCCCGCAAACAATGTTTTTGGTGAAATGTTTTGAGATCAGTTGAGGTTACTGGCCCAGCCATCACAGATCTTGATTTTTGGACAATGATATGGGTTCTCTTGTATAGAGCCCTAATTGACCTTGGAATCTTTCTTGATTATAGTTTACATCCTAGAGAGAATATCCCAGGAATTCTGGATGTTGTGAAAATGGCTTCTTCCCCTCTGCCTTCAAACATGCCCATGTCTCCCCCATCCTAAAAAACCCCTCTCTCGACCCCACTTCCCCTTCCAGTTATCGTCCTATCTCCCCACTACCCTTCCTTTCCAAGCTCCTAGAACGAAGCATCTACACTCGCTGCCTAGAATTCCTTAACTCCAATTCTCTCCTGGACCCTCTCCAATCTGGCTTCCGTCCCCTCCACTCTACCGAGACTGCTCTTTCAAAGGTCACCCATGACCTCTTTCTTGCCAAATCCAATAGCTCCTACTCTATCCTAAACCTCCTCGACCTCTCAGCTGCCTTTGACACTGTAGACCATCCCCTTTTACCCCACACCTGTCTCACCTTGGCTTCACGGACTCCATCCTCTCCTGGTTCTCCTCTTATCTTTCTGGCCGTTCATTCTCGGTCCCCTTCGCGGGCTCCTCCTCCCCCTCCCATCCTCTAACTCTAGGAGTTCCTCAAGGGATAGTTCTTGGCCCTCTTTTGTTCTCCATATACACTCACTTCCTTGGTGAATTCATTCGCTCCCACAGCTTCAACTATCATCTCTATGCAGATGACACACAAATCCACATCTCTGCCCCTGTCCTCTCCCCCTCCCTTCAGGCTCGTATCTCCTCCTGCCTCCAGAACGTCTCTACCTGGATGTCTGCCTGCCACCTAAAACTCAACATGTCCAAACCTGAGCTCCTTATCTTCCTTCCCAAGCCCTGTACTCTTCCTGACTGCCCTGTCACTGTGGACAGTATGACCATCCTTCCCATCTCTCAAGCCCGCAACCTTGGTGTCTTCCTTGACTCAGCTCTCTCATTCACCCCACACATCTAATCCATCACCAAGAACTGCCGGTCTCACCTTCATAATATCGCCAAGATCCGCCCTTTCTTCTCCACCCAAACGGCTATCTTACTGGTACAGGCTCTCATAATATCCTAGCTGGATTATTGGGTCAGCCTTCTCTCTGATCTCCCTTCCTCTTGTCTCTCCCCGCTCCAGTGTATTCTTAATTCTGCTGCCCGGCTCCTCTTCCTGCAGAAACGCTCTGGGCATGTCACTGCCCTTCTTAAAAACCCCCAGTGGTTGCCTATCAACCTCCGCATGAAACAAAACCTTCTCACTCTAGGCTTCAAGGCTCTCCATCACCTTGCCCCCTCCTACCTCTCCTCCCTTCTCTCTTTCTACTTTCCACCCCACAGGCTCCACTCCTCTGCCACCCACCTCCTCACCGTCCCCTGTTCTCGCCTAGCCCACCATCGACCCCTGGCCCACATCCTCCCGCTTGTCCTGGAATGCCCTCCTTCCTCACCTCTGCCAAACTAATTCTCTTCCCCTCTTCAAAGCCCTCCTGAGAACTCACCTCCTCCAAGAGGCCTTCCCAGACTGAGCTTCACCTTGTCTCTCTGGTCCCTCTGCTGCCTCTCTGCCCCCCCCACTTTACCTCCCCTCCACTAAACCCACTTCCCCCCCTTTCCCTCTGCTTCTCCCCCCTTCCTTCCCCTCCCCTCAGCACTGTGCTCATCTGCTCATTTGTATATATTTTTATTACCCTATTTATTTTGTTAATGAGATGTACCTCCCCTTGATTCTATTTATTGCTATTGGTTTTGTCTGTCTGTCTCCCCAGATTACACTGTAAACCCGTCAATGGGCAGGGATTGTCTCTATCTGTTGCCAAATTGTACATTCCAAGCGCTTAGTACAGTGCGCTGCACATGGTAAGCGCTCAATAAATACTATTGAATGAATGAATGAAAAAGCTCTTGCAGTTTATTGACTGAAATTTGTAATCTACCATGATGTTTCTCAAAATAGTGACAGGCCAGATTGGACAGGTTAGAAATGGGTTGAAATCTGAATATCCTGAGTGGTTAGTACTACCCAGTAGGAGTAGTAATAATATTTATTAAGTGCAAACTGAGTACAAAGCATTGCACTAAGCACTGAGAGAGAATAATAATATTGATGGCATTTGTTAAGCACTTACTATGTGCCAAGCACTGTTTGAAATGATGGGGGTGGAGAGGGGAGATTCAAGGTAATCAGGTTGTCCCAGGTGGGGCTCACAGTCTTAATCTCCATTTTACAGATGGGGTAACTGAGGCAAAGAGAAGCTAAGTGACTTGCCCAAAGTTACACAGCTGAAAAGTGGTGGAGCCAGGATTAAAACCCCCATCCTCTGACTCCTCTGACTTCTCAAGGTGGCAATTAAGCACGGTGCCTGTGTGAGCTTTATGCTTAAAATTTGGGATGCCCATGTAAATTCAGATTAGAAATATTTTTTTCCACAAAAACCATTTATAAAATCTGCCTTGTCCTTTACAGACCTCACTACTGAGATAATGCCATTTATTGCTTCAGAAGAAATATGAGATTGATTATTTAGAATTTTGGCAAAGTTATATATTTTAAAGAAAATATATCAGAGACTTGCAGTGATAATATAGTAAGACTACGTTAATGCTAACCTTTCATCAAACCACCTTTTTGGTCATGACAATGTTCATCACAACATTTCCACATAGAGGAGAAATATTTCTTTCTCTACCCAGAACAAAGATCTTTATGTGAATTAAAATGAAAAATTAATTAAAAAATTAAAATTAAAAAAAAGATTTATGTTTACCTTTATGCGTGCAATGCCCTACACGGTTTTCTCTTCGGCCTTCTGGTCTCTCAGTCCTTAAAAATGCTCTTTCTCGAAAAGGCCAGTCTTTTCTAGATAGCAGTTTAAGGCCAAACTGGTCTATCCTCAGCAACTGATTCCCAGTTTTCAGCTGGGATGAAGTGTTGTATGAGGGTTTGGTATATCATCTCCTTGAAATGTCACCCGCTCCCTTGCTTTGGTTTCCCAGATTCATCTCTCCATTCAACAGTCTGGATGTAAAAATTTCATCTCTCCATTCAACATGTAATAATAATAATAATGGCATTTGTTAAGTGCTCACTATGTGCCAAGCACTGTTCTAAACGCTGAGCACTGTCCTAAGCTCTTAGATATCTTGCTGTCATTCATTCTCTCTATGTGTACCTACCCAATGTGCTTGTATTAAGGTGGGCGTAGCTTCTGTGTTAGAGACTAATGACATTCCATAACTTCACCATCCAATATCTTGTCTTCCTATTCGATATTAAGTGTGACCCAAGTGTCACTTGTAGAACTGCTTGCGCAGCCAGATGTGTGTTCCAAATCTTGCAGCTGCAGAAAAGACCCGAAAAGGGAGGCTACCACAACAGCTCTGTGGACTTTCAGTTTGACGTGGCACCTGATATCCCCGAGATGTGCCGGCTTTCTGGATTCAGCGCCTGAAAACACAAAGCACAGTCGGGGCTTCCTGGGAAACGTTCAGTCACAAGGGTCGAAATGAAGGGGGAGTGTTTGGCGCTGTGCTGGGGTCGGGGGAAGGTGAAAGGGAGGTTCCCCAACCTTCGGGCCAATTAGACTGTAAACCCATCATTGGGCAGGGATTGTCTCTATCTGTTGCTGAATTGTATACTCCAAGTGCTTAGTATAGTGCTCTGCACATAGTAAGCGCTCAATAAATACTATTGAATGAATGGGCAGATTGCTTTTCGGGTGGAAGTGGCGTCCTTTTGCCTTAGTGCACACGCCCGATGGGATTTAACAGTGTTTTGCACATAGTAAGGGTTTAACAAATACTGTCATTATTTAACCCTGCGCGACGTCGAGAGGCGGCGCCATTTCGAAAGGCCTGGTCTCTCTTTGCCGGCGCCATCGAGCCCCTCCCACCGAGACGATAAATCGAGTAGGGTCGAGTCGGACTTCGCCTTCTTTTGATCCTCTGGTCTGGAGCGCCTGCGGGGCGGCCATGTTCCGCGGGAAACTGAAGCAGGTGCCGATGGAAGAGGACCCGGCCCTCATGCGGCGGGTCCTGGGGCCCGAGCCGGAGCCTTCCTCGGCCCCCGCGGCCGCCCCGGAGGAGGCCGCCAAGTCGGCGGGGGCGACGGCCTTCACCGTCGACGTGAAGAGCTTCCTGAAGCCCGGAGAGAAGACCTACACCCAGCGCTGCCGCCTCTTCGTGGGGAACCTGCCGACCGACATCAGCGAGGAGAACTTCAAGTGCCTCTTCCAGCGCTACGGGCGGCCCAGGGAGATCTTCATCAGCCGCGACCGCGGCTTCAGCTTCGTCCATCAGCAGTGCCGGGAGCTGGCCCACATTGCCAAGGCCGAGCTGGATGGCACCTTCCTGAGGACCAAACCCCTCCGCATTCGCTTTGCCACACACGGAGCCGCCTTAAGGGTCAGGAACCTTTCCCCCGTGGTTTCCATCGAGCTCCTGGAGCAAGCCTTTTCACGGTTTGGTCCAGTGGAGAAAGCCGTTGTTCTAGTGGATGAGCGAGGAAGAGCGTCAGGGAAAGGTTTGGTGGAATTTGCCACAAAGACCGTGGCCCGGAGAGCTCTTGAGAGATGTGCGCATGGGGCCTTCTTGCTGACGACTTCTCCTCACCCGGTCATCGTCGAACCCATGGACCAGTTAGACGATGAAGATGGATTACCAGAGAAATTTGAGCAAAAAACCCAGAAATATTACAAGGAGAGGGAGTCGCTGCCGCGTTTTGCCGAACCAGGGTCATTGGAATATAAGTATACCTGTCGATGGAAAGCTCATGATGAGATGGAGAAAAAGCAGCGGGAGCAGGTTGACAGAAACATCAGAGAAGCCAGAGAGAAACTGGAAGCAGAAATGGAAGCAGCGAGACATGAACATGAGTTAGTATTGATGAGGCAAGATCTGATAAGGCGCCAAGAAGCACTGAAAAGATTGGAGGAACTGAGACGTCAAGAGCTGCAGAGTCAGAAGTAGGTGTAGTTGAGACATGACAAAGAACTCTGGCAGTGAGAAGACAATATGGTACAGCACCGTGAACAGGAAGAAATGAGACGGCAGCCAGAAGGATTTAAACCTATGTGGAAAATAGAGTACTTGAATTGAGAATGGGTGATATGGGTCCCCAGGGAGTAGTGAAAAAAATAGGAGACACGTTTAGTCCAGCACCTGCTGGTAACCAAGGTCCTCCCCCAGTGATGGGTATGAATGCGAACAACGAGGAACTATTCCAGGCCCGCCTCTGGGTCCTGGTCCTGCCAATGAAACTGCCAATCTGGGAATGCTAATGATGCCAGATAATGGAGCCGTGCATGATGATAGATTCCCACAAGGACCCTGCCCCCATCACAGATGGGTCCCCCTATGGGTAGTTGAACAGGGACTGAAACTCCTCAGTCGTCAATGAGGGGTGTGGGACCCTCGAGTGGTGGGCCTGGTGACATCGGGGGAGGAAACCAAGGGTGCACTTCGAAGGACCTAACAAGCGTCACAGGCATTGAAAAACTTATTCCTAGGTGTAATGCAAACAGATTCAGTGGTATGCCGTTATAATTTTATCTGTTGTTTGAGAGGAATGGTTTTGTTAATGTAGTCTTCAAGAAAACTTTCTTTAGTAAGTTCTTAAGTTTTTTTTTCATTATTTTTCTTTTCACCACAGGCTTTGTGGTTTAGAACAGAACTGATGAGACACATCATTGTGAACGTTGAATGTCTTTGTGACTTCAGCTAAGTTTAAAAATGATCCGTGCTGTAAAACATGGGCAGTTATTTGATCACAGTAAACAAATCACTTCAAAAACTTTTGAAATGTTCTTAGAGGTATCTTTATGGTTTTACTGACTTGTCTGTAATGGGTAACATTGTGTGTGCTTTAATTTAGTAAGCCAGCTCTCTAAATCCCATGTCTTTTACCTGTAGCCCTGTGCAGGTAAGGGAGAGGATGACTAGATAAGGGAGACTAGCTTTTGAAAAATATACATTTTTATATAAACCATTCATGTTCAGTAAAATTAAAGTTGTCATTGTATATAGCAAAGTCAGAATAGGGGTATCATGAAAATATTTGTTCTTTGTTGAATTTTCCAAGTAAGCATTTTGATTCTTGAAAAAAAAACCACCTGTGTTTCGGAAGGTAAATCGTCTTTGCAGGACAGTGTATTTACAGAGTATCTTAACATTTGTGATTTTGAAGTAATTTTTCTAATAGGATTTATGAAAAATTTACAAGGGCTAGTGGTTGGTGTCTGTGTGATTGCAGTGGGAATTCTCCCCCAGGAATGCAGGATGTAAATTGTAAAAGATATGAAACTGGGCCTGTTGTCGCAAACTGAAATAGACACTCCTTGGAAGTGGCAAGTGTGCCCCCCACCCTCGTTTTTTTTTTAAAAAAATTGGTGGGTCAGATCTCTGTTCCATTTAACATTTGAAGTGGCATAGCGTAATGTACTATCAAAAAACAATTTAGTATGTGTCAAAAGTCCTCTGTTTTCAGTTGAAATTGGGGGTTCAGGTATACTGCAAAAATATATTGCTTTTAACAGAAATTAAGTGGATTCAGATCATTTGCAAATTTCCTCAGAAAAGGAAATTTAAGTGCGTTAAGGACTCATATAAATAAATAAATTGGACTAATCAAAATACTGTACCGGATTACTTGCTTGCCAGTGACTATTTGTGTCCTCAAAAATGCTTGCAGAGATGGTCTTTGCAGTACTTTGGGGATGAGAATGCTATGCGGTCCATGGTTCTAAGTGGTGATTTTGCAAATGATTTCAAAGACCTGAGTTGTTATCGGTGCTACAATTACTGAGCAGAAAGGAGGGAAGTAACTGGGGGAGTAGAATGAGAATGGGTCATTCAAAGAAAACATTACCCAAACCTCTGTGCTCTTCCTAATAAATCTTTCCAAAGTGTGTCATTTGAATCTCATGTCTTATTTTTTATATTCTTGGACAGTTAATTCTCTTGCGGCTTTAAACAAAATTGGTAATCTTTCCAACGTTTTTCTTTCCAAGATATTAAGGGCATATTTGCATGCCTTCTGTTTCATGCTTGGCAATTACTTGAACTGAGTGTAACATGGAGATCCAGGTAATGGCAGACAAATATTTAATCTTTTTTTGTGGATAACCCATATCATCTATGAAAAAAAGGTATATGATTTGTTTTAGTGAATTCCATTTATCCTGTTTTAGCATCGGCTTCTGTTTCAAATTTTTACAGAGCATAGACATGCAAGTTTTAAAACACCTTTTTGATCTCAGAATTCATGAGGACTGTCAATGTAAAGCCCAGTGCTTTTTTGAGCATACTCTTGCACCACCAAGCCAGTGGGTAAAGGGAGAGGCATCAGACAACCCTCGTGTCCTGGTATCCATGATGGCTTATGTTTCAGAGCCAGTGTGAAGAGCAGGGTTTCTTGGTCTTGTGAAGGCCCCACATTCCTGGCACAAATGTGACCACTCTAGGCTTCAAGGCTCTCCATCACCTTACCCCTTCCTACCTCTCCTCCCTTCTCTCTTTCTACTGCCTACCCCGCACGCTCCACTCCTCTGCCACCCACCTCCTCACCGTCCCCTGTTCTCGCCTATCCCGCTGTCGACCCCTGGGCCACGTCCTCCCGCGATCCTGGAATGCCCTCCCTCCTCACCTCCGACAAACTAATTCTCTTCCCCTCTTCAAAGCCCTACTTAATGCTCACCTCCTCCAGGAGGCCTTCCCAGACTGAGCTCCCCTTTTCTCTCTGCTCCCTCTACCCCCTTCACCTCTCCGCAGCTAAACCCTCTTCTCCCCTCTTTCCCTCTGCTCCTCCCCCTCTCCCTTCCCATCCCCTCAGCACTGTACTCATCTGCTCAACTGTATATATCTTCATCACCCTATTTCTTTTGTTTAATGAGATGTACATCATCCTGATTCTATTTATTTGCCATTGTTATAATGAGATGTTCTTCCCCTTGACTCTATTGCCATTGTTCTTGTCTGTCTGTCTCCCCCGATTAGACTGTAAGCCCGTCAAAGGGCAGGGACTGTCTCTATCTGTTGCCGATTTGTACATTCCAAGAGCTTAGTACAGTGCTCTGCACATAGTAAGCGCTCAATAAATACTATTGAATGAATGAATGAATGAATGAGTAGAGGTCTTGGGTTCTCTGTACTGTCAGATGCTACTGATGGTTGTCTACTTGTTTGGTTTTGTTGTCTGTCTCTCCCTTCTAGACTGTGGGCCCATTGTTGGGTAAAGATTGTCTCTATCTGTTGCCAGATTGTACTTTCCAAGCGCTTAGTACACTGCTCTGCACACAGTAAGCACTCAATAAATATGATTGAATGAATTGAATGGGACGAGAAGGGAATAGGAAGGCAATGGGACTAATTTCGTCCTTCCCTTTGATTCATCCTTTCTTGGTCTCGCCCCATCAGACTCTCTCCTCGCCTCACTCTCCCTGTCTGACCACCCCCTTCTGACTTGCCTCTTCTGACTCTTCCCTCTCTGACTCTCCGAGCCTTGTCTGGTTCTCCCCGACCTTACTCTCCCCTATCTGACTCGCCCCCTGGATTCTCCCCCATTTAACTCTCCCCAAACTGACCCTCCCCATGTCTGGCCCTTCCCCATCTTACTCTCCTCTCGTCTGACCTCCCCTAAGGCTGACCTCCCAATGTTTCACCCCATCCGACTATCCCCTGACTGACTCACCTCTCATCTGACCCTCCCCCTTGTCTGACCTCCCCACATCTGACTCTTTTAGCCTGAATCTCCTCCTTCTGACTGCCCTAGTCTTTTCCTCCCTCCTTCCCTCCTGGTTCCAGTTCCGGGACGGCTCCAGGCCTTGTCTCCCCGACAGACTCAGCATCTTCCCTGACGGCACAAGCAGAATCCCTGCTGGCTGGGGACCTGCCAATCCCAATCCGCCATGGCCATGGGGGCTCTGGAAAGAAACAGACTGGTGGGAAAACCTGTAGGCAGTGGGGATGGATGGTGGCCCCTCACTCTCCTCCTCTGTTCTCTTTCTCTCTACTGCATTGGCCCCCTTGGGAGTCTGACACTGTGTCGTGCTTTAGGATTTTGTTGCTCCCGATTGATCTGTCCTAGGTCCTTCCTCCTACTGACACCGTTAAATCGGGAAACTCAGGTAGGGGCCGGACCTGATTCTGAGACAGCAGTGCTCTCCCAGCTCTCAATACAGTGCTCTGGCCGTAGGAATCGCTTCCATCGATGCCCTCCCCTCCCTGCCATTCCTGCACAGGAAACACTGGCCTTTAGATAACCGGCCCGAGAGAGGCCTGGAGCGAGACTCTCCCCCAATCCTCCAGCCTGGGGACCTCGACCCGGCCTTGAGGCCTCCATTCCCAGCTTCCTCCCAGGTCTCCCCCAGGCCCAAGGAACACCCCCCACCCCCAAACACTCAGACAACTCCTCTCCGGTGCCAATGTGGGTCCTGGACTCTTTTCTAGATCGAAAACTCAATATGCACAGGTTTAGATTAAGCAAATAGGTCCCAACTACAACCTAATAGTCGCACAGCTCCTCCTTTGGCTGCTCAGAAGACAGGGCTCAGCAAGGAGGGGTTGGTGGTGGTGGAGGGATCAGGTTCTGTTACCATGGGCACCATTGGTAAAGTGGGGGCTTGGCATGGGGATGACATTCTGAAGGGAGCATGATAAGAGTGAGCGGGGCATCACCTGACCTTGGGCCCTGAAATGTGGCCAAAGAATCCAGGCCTGGGAATCAGAGGACCTGTTATCCCAGCTCTGGGACTGGTGTGTTGTATGACCTTGGGCAAGTCACCTCATTTATCTAGACCTCAGTTCTCTCATCTGTAAAATGGGGATTAAAACTGTTGATGGTATTGATACCTGTCTACTTGTTTTGTTTTGCTGTCTGTCTCCCCCTTTTAGACTGTGAATCGGTTGTTGGGCAAATCTGTTGCCAAATTGTACATTCCAAGCACTTAGTACAGTGCTCTGCACACAGTAAATGCTCAATGAATACGAATGAATGAATGAATTGAATGAATGAATAGGGAATAAGGCTCTGATGACCATATAACAGCACCACCAAAAGCTAAGAAACCAGTATTTCTTCCATTTAAAACCTTGAGAAAAGTTATGAGAAGGTATACATCATATATTAAAGGTTGCACACAAGCAAATCCATGAATCAAAACCCACACCTGGGTAGAAACCACTGTTGGGTATCAAGATAATTATCTTATTCTTCAGTTTTGAAAAGGTATTGTTGGGTGAAGAATGAAGAATGACCCATGACCAGATACCCAAACTGAAGTATCTATGCATTGTCTATGCACTTGGATTGGTGCCCTTTGGACATTTGGTTGGTATTCACCCCACTTTCAGCTCCACAGCACTTAGGTTCATAGCTCTAAATTTGTATTAATGTCTGTCTCCTCCTGCAGACTGTAAACTTATTCTGGGTAGGGAATATGTCTAACAACTCTGTTGTAGTCTCCCAAGGGCTTAGTACAGTGCTATGCACATAATAAGGTCTCAATTAATAGTATTGATTGATTGATTGATTGGGAGATTAGCAGTTAGATTAGCTGATGACCAAGAACTGACCCTTGAGAAACCCCTCCAGTTAGGGGATGGGAGGGGGAGGAGGAGGAACCCGTGAAGGAGACCAAGAATGAATGGCCAGAGACATAAGAGAACCAGGAGAGGACGGAGTCCCTGAAGCCAAGGTTGGATAATGTGTTGGGGAGGAGGGGATGGTCAACGGTGTCAAAGGCAGCTGAGAGGTTGAGGAGAATTAGGATAGAATAGGAGCCATTGGATTGGCGAGCAGGAGGTCATTGGTGGCCTTTGAGAGGGCAGTTCCGGTGGAGTGGAGGGGATGGAAGCCAGATTGGAGGGGGTCCAGAAGAGAGTTGGAGTTTAGTCATTCAAGGCAGCTAGTGTAGATGACTCCTAGGAGTTTGGAAAGGAAGGGTAGGAGGGAATTAGGGCTATAACTGGAAAGGGAAGTGGGGTCAAGAGAGGGATGGGGGTGACATGGGCATGTCTCTAATGGATCAGGGCTTCCATAGACCACACTTGGGCGCAGGTAGCAGCTAAAAGTAACACAGTGAGAACAAGGGTAATGTTGCCCTGGGGGGGGAGAGGTGGCAGGGGAAATCATTCACCTCCAGTCAGAGCACAGGGGAGAAGGGAGTGGGGGCTCCCCAAAGGATGGCCGCTTCTGGGTGGGAGGTGGGCAGTTGAATGTAATATCCCATGGCCTTTGGGGGGTGGGGGAGAGCTGGGGAACACAATGTCTCACGGCCCGGGGCGGGTGGGCTGCGGAGCACAATGTCCCAAGGCTCCGGTGAGAGGAGGCAGGGAGGAGGGGAGCACAATGTCCCACGACTATGGGGGGTGGGGGGATGGGGAATTCAGTGTCCCATGGTCTGGGTTGGCTACTGGATAGGCTTCGAGGGGGTGCTAGACCAGGGGAGTTGGAAGTTGGAGGATCAGCAGAGAGAAGGGGGATGGTCTGGGAGCTACATGTGGTTCTGTGGGTTGCGGGGCCTGCAGTGGTGGTGGGGTGAACCCTTTGTGTCGGAGTCCTTGGGCGGGGATGCAGATGTCCGGGGTGGGGAGATGACCATGAGCCCAGAGTCAGGTCATTGAAGCCATTCATATTCATGAGCTGAGTGATTTACTTTTGTATTTCCCCCCTTACCCCTCCTCATTACATTTTCAAGTACGATATTATGTGGGTATTCCAAAGATCCTCTTTTGTATCATGTATAAAATTATGGCTAAAAATGGTATTTGCTAAGTGCTTATTGTGTGTCAAGCACAAGGGTAGATACAAGATAATCAGGTTGGACACGGTCTCTATACCTTATGAGGCTCACAGTCTTGTTAGGAGGTAGTGGGACTTAATCCCCATTTTACAGATGAGAAAATGGAGTCAAGAAGATGTTAAGTAACATTCTCCAGGGTCACACAGCAGAAAAATGGCAGAGTCAGGATTACAGTCCAGGTCCCCTGCCTTCCAGGCCCGTGCCCTATCCACCAGGCCACACAGCTTGTGTAGTATGCTAACAGACACTGTTATGTAGTAGTATTTATTA
The DNA here is from genome assembly GCF_004115215.2 of Ornithorhynchus anatinus. Classification (NCBI taxonomy): domain Eukaryota; kingdom Metazoa; phylum Chordata; class Mammalia; order Monotremata; family Ornithorhynchidae; genus Ornithorhynchus; species Ornithorhynchus anatinus. Next base: position 32,681,041 of record NC_041735.1, read on the forward strand.
AGTGCTTACTGTACTTAAAGTTGCAGAACATTGTAACGAGTGCTGGAGGAAATACCCACTCTCCCAGTCCCTCATGAGAGTCACAATCTATAAATGATGGAGAATCATCAAAATGTAAAATGATGTAAAATTAGCACCATATGGGAAAATGGCATTTGAAGTCTATATCAAGAGGAGAGGGGTATGGCTAAATGTTAGGAATTCCACTTATTCAGTGGGAAGCTGTGCTCCTCAGAGAAAGGCAGAAGGGGCAGCGACAGTGGAGATGATGGTAAGGATGATGGTGATGATGACAGTAAAATTGATGGTGATCACAAAGGAGCTTCTTATCCTTTCTTCTTCTTCCTTTCCCTTTCCTTTCCTTTTCTTTTCCTTTCCTTTTCTTTTATTCTTCCCTTTTCCTTTCTTTTCATTTTATTTCTTCTCTTTCCTTTGCTTTCCTTTGCCTTCTTTTACTTTCATTTTCCTTTCTTTTCCTCTCCTTTTTGTTTTCTGTTCTTTTCCTTTCTTTTCTTTCACTTTCTTTTTCCTTTCCCCTTTCTCTTCCTTTCTTTTCCTTGCCATTAATATCCTTTCCTTTTCTTTCCTTTTCCTTTATTTTCTTTCAGTTCCTATATCTTTGTTAAGCACTTACTATGTGCCAGGCACTGTACTCAGCACTGGATAAATATAAGGCAATCAGATTAGACACGGTCCCTGTCAGTCAGGCAGTCATTCATATTTATTGAGCACTTACTATGTGTAGAACACTATATTAAGCATTTGGTAGAGTACAATATAAAATAAGCAGACACATTCCCTGCCCACAAAGAGCTTACGATTTAGGGCTTACAGTCTTAACTCCCATTTTACAGATGAGGTAGCAGAGACACAGAGAACTTGAGTGATTTGCCTAAGGTCATGCAGCAGACAAGTGGCAGAGCCTGGATGAAGAACCCAGGTCCTTCTGACTCCCAGGGACTTGTTCTCTCCATGAAGTCAATGTGCATCCCCTGCATTCATTCAATAATATTTATTGAGAGCTTATTGTGTACAAATCACTTTATTAAATACTTGAAAGAGTACAATATAGGAATAAAAAGACACATTCCTTGCCCACAATGAGTTTAGAGTCTAGAGATGAGCTGCAGAATGGAAGAACCTGCATGAGGGAAACGATATGGTTTTGTAGCACCACTAGCATGGTCTCTTCCCTATCAGGTGGGTTTCTGTGAAGCATGAAGGACAGTGAATAGGTAAATGTGTAATGGTGCAGCCTATTGTCTCTGTTCTATTTATAGCATTGTAACATAGTTCTGCACTGTAGTACTCTAATGCTAGCAGGCAATAGCATTATTGGTCAGTTATTCTTTAAAATTCCTGGTGATGGTACTTGTTAAGTACTCACTGTGTGTCAAGCACTCTTCTAAATGTTGGGATAGATGCAGGTTAATCAGGTTGGACACCATCCCTGTCCTACATGGGACTCACAGTCTTAATCCCCATTTTACAGATGAGTTATTGGAGGCACAAAGAGGTATGTGACTTTCCCAAGGTCACACAGCAAACAAGAGTCGTGGAGCCAGGATTAGAACCCTGGTTCTTCTGACTCCCAGGCCTATCCACTGTGCCACACAGTTTCATAACGGACCTATCCATCTTTTGTCATGTCCTAGATGGTTCTTCGGTCAGAAACTTTGACCACTGATGACTAAAGTCCAGCAGATCTGGGATGAGAACCCAGGTCACATTCTCAGAGCCATGTTCTTTCCACAGGATCAACAGCACACTTCGTGTGCTGTAAAACTTTGGCTGAAATGCATCTTCCTTTAATCTGAGATGCATGGTAACATTACACATGCTTATGCTGTTTACAGAGGAAAGAGACAAATAGGGGAAAATCAGATATCTCTAGACTGTAAATTCCTAGTGGACAGACAGGGAACGTGTCGACCAACTCTGTTGTATTATACTCTCCCAAGCACTTGGTACAGAGCTCTGCAAACATTAAGCACTTAATACATACCACTGATTGATTAATCAAATCATTAGATAGGAGGAAAATCAGGAAAAATAACTTGGATCCCCTCATGAGAATGCAAGCCAGATTATAAACTTTTGGTGGCCAGGCAATGCATCTGTTTATTGTTATATTGTTATATTAAGGAAGGTAGTTTGGGAAAGGAGTCTAAATGGGTAATGATGAATGAGAAAATTAGATGGGATCAAAAGATCAGAGATCTCCTTGGGGTAACAGTACAAATTTGTGGAGTGGAGGTGTGTGGGACAGAAGACAGGTGAGGAGCTTGTTCAGTAGTGGGATTTCAGAGTTGGTGAGGGTAGAGATTATGTAATGGCTACAGAAGATGAGATCGAGTGTGTGTTCATGTTGGCAAGTAGGCAAGCTCAGACACAACAGGTCAGTGGAGTTCAGGAATGATAGAAAACAGGCAGCAGAAGGGTCTTCAGGAACATGTAGGTGGACATTGAAGTCCTCAAGGATCAATGAAAGGATGGAGAAAGTGAGAAGGAATGTGAGAAAGGGATCAAAATGGTCCAAACTTTGAAGGTGGGGCTTGGGGATCAGTAGATGACTAGTGCTAGAATTTGGAGTCGGTGGTAGAGACAGATGCTTTGGGCCTCGAAGGAAGAGAAGGAAAAGCACGGGGAAGGTGGAATGATGAGAAAGAGGCATTGGGGTGCGAGAAGGAAGCAAACACCTTCCCTTTTCCCAGGGAGTTTGGGGGAGCAGGTGAAGATAAGGGCCTCTCCAGAGAGAGCAGATATTAATACAATCACTCATTTTATCCTGCCTGGATTACTGCATCAGCCTCCTTGCTGACCTCTCAGCCTCCTGCCTCTCCCCACTCCAGTCCATACTTCACTCTGTTGCCTAGATCATATTTCTACAAAAACATTCAGAACATGTCTCCCCACTCTTCAAAAAACTCTAGTGGTTTCCCATCCACCACCGCATCACACAACAATTCCTCACCATTGGCTTTAAACCACTCAATCACTCTCTCCTACTTCACCTCGCTACTCTCCTATTACAACCCAGAGATGTCATGAAGGCAGGAGGAGATGTGAGATTGGAGAAAGGGAGAGAGATCTTGGCTGGAGTTGTAAATTTGTGTATCATCTGAACAGAGGTGGAAGTTGAAGCCATGAGGGCAATGAGTTCTCCAAGGGAGTGTGTGAGACTGAGAATAGATGGGGATTTAGATGAGGCAATAACTTCAGGGAGCTGTGGGGTCAACAAAGCGTTTTTTAGGATAGAGGAGACATGGACATGTTTGAAAGCAGCAGGGAAGAAGCAATTGGACAAGGAACAGTTGAAGGTAGCAGACAGGGAGGGAAGAAGGGAGGGTGGAAAGTGTTTTGATAAAGTGTAAAGGAGTAAGGTAGGAGGCAAAGGTGGAGGGAGTGGATTTTGAGAGAAGGAAGGCAATTTCCTCTTGAGATACTGCCGGTAAAGATGGGAGAGTTGAAAAGAGGGCAGGAGGAAGGAGGAATTGGGAACTGGGGACGGACAGGGCAGACTTTAGGGCTATAACGGCTGGTAATTTCAATTTTCTCAATAAAATAGATGTTCAAGTCACTGGGGGCAAAGGATGGGGGAGGCGGGGACAGGAGGTTTGAGGAGGTAGTGAAATGTCATGAGTTCGAATCCCAGCTCTGCCACTTGTCGGTTGTGTGACTGTGGGCAAGTCACTTAACTTCTCTGTGCCTCAGTTCCCTCATCTGTAAAATGGGGATTAAGATTGTGAGCCCCACGTGGGACAACCTGATTCCCCTATGTCTACCCCAGCGCTTAGAACAGTGCTCGGCACATAGTAAGAGCTTAACAAATACCAACATTATTATTATTATTAAATGTCTGGAACAGGTAGTGAGGGCTATGGACAGTTGCTAGCCTCACCAACTCTGATATGACTATCTGAAAGCAACATCCTCACCTGTCTTCTCTCTCACACAACTTCTCCACTCCGCACCGCAAATCAGAGACCCCCCACAGAGAACTCACTGCCCTCATGGCTTCAACTTCCACCTCTGTGCAGATGATACACAAATTTACAACTCCAGCCAAGATCTCTCTTCGTTTCTCCAATCTGTGCTGCTCCCCCACAGAGACCTCTGATTTTTTTGACCCCATCCAATTTTCTCAAGTCATAGCATCCCATTTAGCCTTCTTGCCTATACTACCTTTTTCTTGATGACCAAAGTTTACTCTATTAATACCACCCTCTCTACTGAACTCAACCCGCTTGCTTCCCATCCCTTCATAGATCTTGTACCACTAACCCACAGCCTTGAATCACCTCCACAGTTTGCTTCCTTCAGTGTTGTGCACGAGAGGCAGAGCACTGCCGGTGGAAATCTGGAGAGCAAACCCACCTTGTCCACTTGGATGTATCCTTGCAAGCTTTTAACTCTGTCCTCCCCTCTGTCCAGCAAAATTATTTCTCCATCCTATGGACATCCATGGCCATTGCCCTCACCAGTTGTTTCATACATTTAAGTCTCTCAGCAAACACCTGACCCCCTACTCCCCCCATATCTTGCCCCTAAAGAAATGACTCTCTACTTTATTGAGAAAATTGAAACAATCAGGTGTGATCTACCAAAAATCACCCCTGCTCCTGCTCAAACCCTCTCCATTTCTGCCCCTTCTTCAACTGTCCTCTCCCTCCCAACAATATCTTTAGAAGAGATCTCTGTGCCTACTCTCAAAATTCACCCCTCCACCTGCGCATGCAGCCCCATCCCTTTATACCTTATCAAAATGCTTGCCCCCTCCGCCCCCCCCCGACTTCTTTCTTCCTTAACCGCCATCTTCAACTGGTCACTCTCCAGTGGCTTCTCCCCCACTGCTTTTAAACATAAAACTGAGTCCAGTGCTTAGAACAGTGCTTGGCACATAGCAATCCCTTAACAAATGCCATTATCATTATTATTATTAATAAACATGCCCATGTCTCCCTTACCCTAAAAAACCCTCCTGTGTCCCCACAGCTCCTTATAGTTATTGCCCTATCTACCTCCTATCGTTCCTCTCCAAACTCCTCAGTGGAGGTGTCTACACCCGCTGCCTCAAGTTACTCTTCTCCGATTTTCTCCTTGACCCCCTCCAATCTGGCTTCGGTCCCCTTTACTCCACATACACCATCCTCTCAAAGTTCACAAATGATCTTCTTCTTGCCAAATCCAACAGCTTCTATTTCAATCTAATCTTCCTCGACCTCTCAGCTGCCTCTGTTACTGTCGACCATCTCCTTCTCTTGGAAATATTATACAACCTTGGCATCCCTAACCCTGTTCTCTCCTGATTCTTCTATCTCTCTGCCTGTTCATTCTCAGTCTTTTTCACAGGCTCCTCCTTTATCTCCCACTCCCTAATTCTGGATGTCCTTCAAGAATGAGTTCTGGGTCCCCTCCTATTCTCCATATACACTCACTCTCTTGTAACACTCTCTGATTATTCCATCAGCCTCATTACAGACCTCCCTGCCTCCTGTCTCTCCCCAATCCAGTACATACTTCACTCTGCTGCCTGGATCATTATTCTACAAAAACTTTCAGGCCGAGTTTCCCTCTTCTCAAGAACCTCCAGTGGTTCCCCATTTACCTCCTCATTAAACAGAAACTCCCTACTATTGACTTTAAAAGTTTTCACTCACCTTAACCCCTCCTACCTCATTTCATTACTCCCCTTCTACAACCCAACCCCCACACTTTACTTCTCTAAAGCCAACCTTCTCACTGACCTCGAGCTCATCTGTCTTGTGGCTGACCTCTCACATATAGTACACCTGCCCTCTACATAACTGACAGAAAATAACTCTCCCCCTCTACAAAGCCTTACTGAAGTCACATCTTCTCAAGAGGCCTTCCCTCGCTAAAACCTCTTTTCCTTTTCTTCCACTCCCTTCTGCTCCATTTATTCATTCCTCCCCCAAGCCTCACAGCACTTATGTACATATCCATAATTCATTCATATATATTGTCTGCCTCCCTTTCTAAACTTAAGCTTGTTATTGGCAGGTAATTAATTCATTCATTAAATAGCATTTGTTGAGCGCCTTACTATGTGCAGAACACTGTACTAAGCACTTGGAATGTACAGTTCGGTAACAGATAGAAACAATCCCTGCCCAATGACAGGCTCACAGTCTAATCAGGGGAGACAGATGGCAGAGCAAAACAAAACAAAACAAAAACAAGACAACATTATCACAACAAATATAAACGATGGGATGTATACCTCATTAAGAAAATAAAGTAATAAATAATATATACAAATAAGCACAGTGCTGAGGGAAGGGGTGGGGGGAGGGGGGAGGAGCAGAGGGTGGAGGGGGAGCAGAGAGAAAAGGGGCTCAGCTGCGGGGAGGTGAAGGAGGAAGGGGGAGGAGCAGAGGGTGGAGGGGGAGCAGAGGGAAAAGGGGGAGCTCAGTCTGGGAAGGCCTCTTGGAGGAGGTGAACTCTCAATAGGGCTTTGAAGAGGGGAAGAGAGTTGGTTTGGCAGAGGTGAGGAGGGAGGGCATTCCAGGACAGTGGTAGGACGTGGGCCAGAGGTTGATGGCGGGATCAGAGTGAATGGCGGTGTGTTTACTATATTGTAACACTGTACTCACCCAAGTACGTATTACAGTGTTCTGCACACATTAAGAACTCAACAAATAAGATTAATTCACTGTGGTCAAGGAGAGAATTGGTGATTGGAGGAGAGGAAAAAGAGTTGGTGCATCTGGACAAGTTGTTCAAGGAGTTTATAAGTCAATGGTAGGAGAGAGATGGGGAGACAACTGGTGAGAGCCATGGGGCTAAGGGAGGATTTATTTAGGATAGGGAATACATGAGCCCATTTAAAAGCACTTTTTATGCAGCGATTAGCACTTTCATCCCCCATCCTTAACCCTGGTCAGAGAGTTTCTTTGCATCTAAATTAGAAGTTCAGCTGCAGTGATTCAAATCCTCCTGTAGAGGGATTCTTACAACCTGGGTTCTAATGCAGACTTCACCATGTGTCTGCTGGGTGACCTTAGGCAAGTTACTTAGTTTCTCTGTGCCTCAGTTACCTCATCTGTAAAATGGCAGTTCCTATTGTGAGCTTCATGTTGGACATGTACTGTTTCCAACATGTTTAGACTGTAACTAACCCAGCAGTTAGTATAGTGTCCGGGGCATAGTAAGTGCTTAACAAATCACATAAAAAGGAATGAGCGGGAGCTTGGCTGGCCAAGGGCTCCTTTTACCTGACATCCACACTCTCCCTCTACTGCCAGGTTGTTGATGAAATAACCCGTTCTCTTTTCTAATTAGCCTGAGGAACAGGGGCTGCTTGCGACCTAATTAACTTGTATCTACTTGTATCCAGTGTCTAGAGCAGTGCTTGTCACATACAAAGTGCTTGAAAATACCGTCTTTGCCATTATGGTTATTAGCAATTATAGGGAAAGGGTAGTGCAAAGAAGCCATTAGCCAAAGCAAGCCAATAGTGGCTGGGATTTCTCATAGTGGAGCAGAAAAGAGTTTATTCATTCAAAGCTCTCATCCATTCATACATGAATTGGTTGAAAGTTCCATTTTCATGCTGCTCTATCTCTATCCGTCAGAGTAGCAGCATGGTATAGTTGATAGACCACGGCTCTGGGAGTCAATAGGTCATGGATTGTAATCCCAGCTCCACCACTTGTCAGCTGTGTGACCTTAGGAAAATCACTTCACTTCTCTGGGCCTCGGTTCCCTCATTTGTAAAATGGGGATTGAGACTGTGAGCCTCACGTGTGACAGGGACTGTGCCCAACCCAATTTGCTTGTATCCAGCCCAGGGCTTAGTACAGTGCCTGGCTCATAGTAAATGCTCAACTCCAACTCTCTTCTGGACCCCCTCCAATCTGGCTTCAGTCCCCTCCACTCTAGCGAGACTGCTCTCCCAAAGGTCACCCATTACCTCATTCTTGCCAAATCCAATGGCTCCTACTCTATCCTAATCCTCCTCTATCTCTCAGCTGCCTTTGACACTGTAGACCATCCCCTTCTCCTCCACAACTTATCTCACCTTGGCTTCATGGACTCTGCCCTCTCCTGGTTCTTCTCTTATCTTTCTGGCCGTTCATTCTTGGTCTGCTTCGCAGGCTCCTCCTCCCCCTCCCAACCTCTAACTGTAGGGGGTTCCTCAAGGGACAGTTCTTGGCCCTCTTCGGTTCTCCATCTGCACTCACTCCCTTGGTGAACTCATTCGCTCCCAAGGCTTCAACTATGATCTCTATGCAGATGACACCCAAATCTACATCTCCTCCCCTGTTCTCTTCCCGTCCCTTCAGGCTCGTATCTCCTCCTGCCTCCAGGACATCTCCACCTGGATGTCTGCCCACCACCTAAAACTCAACATGTGTAAAACTGAGCTCCTTATCTTCCCTCCCAAACCCTCTCCTCTTCCTGACTGCCCTGTCACTGTGGACAACACGACCATCCTTCCCATCTCTGAAGCCCCCAACCTTGGTGTCATCCTTGACTCAGCTCTCTCATTCACCCCACACATCCAATCTGTCACCCATGCCTGCTGGTCTCACCTTTACAATATCGCCAAGATCTGCCCTTTCTTCTTCATCCAAATGGCTATCGAGTTGGTACAAGCTCTCATAATATCCCAGATGGATTACTGTGTCAGCCTTCTCTCTGATCTCCCTTCCTCCTGTCTCTCCTCACTCCAGTCTATTCTTCATTCTGCTGCCCAGATTATCTTCCTGCAGAAACTCTCTGGGCATGTCACTTCCCTCCTTAAAAACCTCCAGTGGTTGCCTATCAACCTCCGCACGAAGCAAAAACTCCCTCACTCTGGGCTTCAAGGCTCTCCATTACCTTGCCCCCTCCAATCTCATCTCCCTTCTCTCTTTCTACGGCCCACCCCCCCACACTCCACTCCTCTGCCGCTCACCTCCTCACCATGCCCGTTCACTCTTATCCCGCTGTCGACCTCTGGCCCACATCCTACCACTGTCCTGGAATGCCCTCCCTCCTCACATCCGCCACACTAACTCTCTTCCCCTCTTCAAAGCCCTACTGACAGCTCACCTCCTCCAGGAGGCCTTCCCAGACTGAGCTATCCCTTTTCCCTCTGCTCCCTCTGTGCTCTCCCTCCATCCTCTGCTCCCTCCCCTTCCCCCCTTCACCTCCCCTCAGCCAAGCCCCCTTTCCCTCTGCTCCTCCCCCTCTCCCTTCCCCTCCCCTCAGCACTGTGCTTATTTGTATATATTTTTATTATCTTATTTATTTTTTAAATGAGGTGTACATCCCTTTGATTCTATTTATCCTGATTATGTTGTCTTGTTTTTGTCTGTCTGACTCCCCTGATTAGACTGTAAGCCCATCATTGGTCAGGGATTGTCTCTATCTGTTGCCGAATTGTACATTCCAAGCACTTAGTACAGTGCTCTGCACATAGTAAGTGCTCAATAAATACTATTGAATGAATGAATGAATGAAATGCCATAATTATTATTTTGAGAAGAAGCCTGGGTTGATGGAAAGAGCATAGATTTGGGAGTAAGAGGACATGGGTTTTAATCCTGTTTCTGCCATTTGTCTGCTGTGTGACTTTGGGCAAGCAACTAACTTCTCTGTGCCTTAGTTACCTCATCTGTAAAATGGGGATGAAAACTGTGAGCCCCATGTGGGACAACCTGATTACCTTGCATCTACCCAGTGCTTAGAACAGTGCTTGGAACATAGTGAGTGCTTAACAAATACAATCATTATTCTTCTTATTATCTCATTATCTCACAAAGGAATTGCAATATAACATATACGGTATATATAGTTACATATATGTAAATGATACATCACATTTTTCTCAATATATTTATACCTCAAATCCTTTGAGAGGTAGTATATAATCCACATTATTCTATTCCTTTGAGAGGTATACATTTACATAAGAAATAAAATTACATATTTGTATGTCAGTATTAGTCAATGAGTACATTAACAGTGGCAGTGAAACATGTCCATATGTCTGCATGGTCGGGGAATAGAGAATCATTTTCCCAGACCTGTTGTCCTAACTGACCGAAAATTTTCCAATCTATCAATCAGTGAATGGAATACAATGAGCACTTACTGTTGGCCTAGCAGTATGGCCTAGAGGAAAGAGCCCGAGACTGGGAGTCAGACAGCTTAAATTCTAATCCTGCCACTGCCATTTTCCTTTTCCTGAAAATTGAGCAGGTCATTTAATTTCTCTATGCTTCTGTTTCCCCATCTGTAAAATGGGTTTTGATACGTTATCCCTCCTACTTAGATTGCTAGACCCATGCAAGATAGAGGTCTATGTCCCACCTGACCATTTTGCATCTCTTCAAATGTTTAATATGTTGCCTGACCCTTAGCAAGAACTTAAATACCATAATTACCACTGTTATTATCATTTTTATTATCTCTGAGGGGTAGTCCAGAAAGTGAGAAAAGAGTTGTGGCTCAGCTGCTCTGGCTTGTTACTGTGACGGGCTGACACAAGCGGTTTCTGGTCACTGGGGAGAAGCCATCTCCCGCTCTCTCCTGAAAGTGTCAGGATCCTAATGACAAGAAAATCACTGGCCCGGAGGGAGATAAGGACATGAAACCTTTCCTTATAAATGCACCCTGGCCACCACAGAGGGGTGAGAGTGGCTCAGGTCTGGATACAAAGGCAAGCTTGGTGAGTGTCTACTTCTTTTTTATAATGGTATTTGTTAAGTGCTTACTATATGCCAGGTACTTTACTGTGCACTGGGGTAGATAGAAGCTAGTCAGATTGGTCACAGTCCATGTCATATGTGGGTCTCATGGTCTAATCTGTCATTTTACAGATGAGGGAATTTAGGTACAGAAAAGTGAAGTGATTTGGCCAAGGTCATCCAGTAGGCAAGTGGTGGAGCTGGCATTAGAATCCAGATCCTGACTTCCAGGCCTGTGCTCTACATACTAGGCAATGCTTCTCACTAAGCCATGCTGATTCTTGCTGACTCTATGGTCAGAACAAAGAGGAGATCATGTTTTTTGTAAGCCAGAGGGGTAATGGAGACCTGAATCAGGAGAGGACTGGTCAACAGGTTAAAAGGGAACATGACTGTTAGAAGTGGTCACTCCCTCACATCCTGACCTTGAGTCACCCCCAGACCCCTCGCACCTGAGGTGAATTTCCCATCTTGCCTCTGTCCCCCTACTCATTAGTTGTAGTAAAATAGCTGCCTGCTTTTGGCCATATGCTGAATCCCTTCCTCCATCCTATTCCTGCCTCCCAGTGTATATTCAGCACAGGTTTCTGCCTCCCAGTCTTGTGGAGTTCCTTCAGCACCCAAGCCCCCTACCTTTGAGCAGGGCTCTCCAGTTCATGATTGGGACACCCCCTTTCTCACACCTCCCCATCTGCCCCTGGTCTTGTGGACTCAGAGCTGTCTCTACTAGAGCTGACCCCAGGCTGATCAGGGGAGCAGGATGGGGCTGAGCGGCCTAGACTGGGTATTTTGCTGAAACAAAATATATTTCTTGCCTTTCTCTCTCATGACCCCTGAGAGGCAGGCAAACCTTCTCCCCCAAATTCTCCAACACAGGCAAACACAGACACACACACACACACACACACACACACACACACACACACACACACATACATACACACACACACACGTCTCTAGGAATTTGGCAAGCTAATTTAGTTTTCATTCATTTCCCACTTGAAGTAATCTAGTCCCTGAACAGTTTACTGGATTAAACTCTCCTCAGATCTCTAAAAATGATTTAATTTTTTATATTTTTAACACTTGCATTCAAGTCTTTGAAATAGATATGATCAATCTTTCAGGCTGCAGTTCTATCTTCAAATAATCCACTTCTCCCCATTTACTTCTCTCCTGTTTGCCCTGTGCTCCAGCAGGATGTGAAACATCCTCATTTAACTTACTTGAATCCAGTTCCTCCCAAATCCTTGTCATTTACATCTGCTGTTTAATCCTCATTCAGTATCAGTTTCAAATTCCTCCTGTTGATCTGCCCCTGCAAATTAAAATTTCCTAAAGTCAGGAGGGCATATCCCAAAAAAGACCTTCATTCCTCCCCAAACAATATAACTGTACTTAAAGGGAGTTAAACTACATAAATAAATTATTGGCAATCTGGTCATACTACAGCTTTCTCATTCCACCTCTGCTTTACCATCTTCCAGTCCAGTGGTTTAGTTTCCAAATTTGCTGGAGCTTCATTCTGACAGTGACTATTAGCTGCTTAAAGAGCAATTTGATCATTTAATTAATTAATTCAATCGTATTTATTGAGCATTTACTATGTGCAGAGCACTGTACTAAGTGCTTGGAATGTACAACTCGGCAACAGATAAGAGATAATCCCTGCACAACAACGGGCTCACAGTCTAAACAATATCATGTGGCAGGCAGCCCAAGTTTGGAAGTATTATTTAGAATTAGTATTTATCATCATTATTTAGTATTATTTATTATTTATGAGGAGGGTGAATAAAGGAAGCAAGTTAGGGCAATACAGAATGGATGGAAGAAAAGGGAAAGAGGGCTTAGTCTGGGAAGTTGCCTTGAAGAAGTGCCTTCATTAAGGCTTTGCAGAGGATGAGGAGAGTGATGTGAAGAGGAAGAGCATTCCAGGCCAGAAGCAGGACAGGGGTGAGAGGGCAGAGGTGAGATTCATTCATTCATTCATTCATTCATATTTATTGAAAGCTTACAGTTTGCAAAACACTGTACTCATTGCTTGAGAGAGTAACAATAAATATACAAATACAATAAACAATAACAATAAACGGACACATTCCTGGCCACAAGGGGCTCACAGTCTAGAGGGGGAGACGGGCATTAATATTAATAAATATATAGACTAATAAATGAATAAATAAATGTATTACAAATATATGCATATGTGCTGTGAGGATGGAAGGGAGGATGAATGAAGGAGCAAGTAAGGGTGGCATAGAAGGGCATGGAAGAAGAGGAGAAGAGGAACTAGTCAGGAAAGGCTTCTAGGAGGAGATGTATCTTAAATAAATTTTATGGTGGGGGAGAGCAATTATCTATCTAAAATGAGGAGGGAGAGTGTTCCAGGCCAGAGGTAGGATGTGGATGAGTGGTCGGTGGTGAGCTAGATTAGAGTGAGGTACAACGAGAAGAACCTTAGTGGAACAAAGTACACAGGCTGGGTTGTAGCAAGGGAGTAGGGAGGTGAGGGAGGAGGGGGCAAGATGATTAAATGCTTTAAAGCCAGTGGTGAAGAGTTTTTGTTTGCTGCAGAGTGGGTGGGCAAGGACTAAGAGGTTCTTGAGGAGTGGGGAAACATAGACTTAAAGTTTTTGTAGAAAAATGATCCAAGCAGCTGAGTGAAGTATGGACTGGAGTGATGAAAGACAGGAATCAGTGAGGTCTTCCAGGAGGCTGATACAATTCAGGATAGCAAAATTGGTTGGAATAGCGTGGCAGCAATTTGGATGGAAAGGAAAGGATGGATTTTAGCGATGTTGGGAACGTTGAACTGACAGCATTTAGTGATGGATTTTAATATGTGTGGGAGATACAAATTAAATGTGAGAGGAATCAAGGATTAAGCCAAGGTTAGGGACTTGCGAGACAAGGATTGTGGTGCCATCTACAGTGATGAGAAAGTCAGGGGAAGGACAGAGTTTGGGAGGGAAGATAAGGAGTTCTTTTTTAGACATATTAGGTTTGAGGTGAGAACAGGACATCCAAGTCCAGATGTCTTGAAGACAGGAGGAAATGGGAGACTGCAGAGAGGGATGTAGATTTAGATTTGGGAGTCATCCATATAGAGGTGGTAGTTGAAGCTATGGGAGCAAATGAGTTTTCCAAAGGAGTGTATGGAGATGGAAAATAGAAGGGGATCCAGAACTGAACTTTGAGGGACACCCACAGTTAGGGGTTGATAGGCAGAGGCCCATGAGAGAAACTGAGAATGAGCAGGGTAGAGAAGCAGGAGAAGACAGTGTAAGTGAAGCCGAGGTTGGATAATATTTCCACGAGAAGGGTGGTCCACAGTGTTGAAGGCAGTTTCAAGGTTGAGAAGGATTAGGATGGCATAGAGGCCTTTAGATCTGGCTAGAAGGATATGTCTGGTATCCTTTGAGAGAGTGGTCTCTGTGGAGTGAAGGGGACAGAAGGCAGATTGGAGGGAGTCGAGGAGAGAATTGGAGAAGAGGAACAGAATCAGCTGAGATTCCATCTCTCTCATATTTCCTTCCTTTAACTTATTTTACCCTACAAAGACATGGCATGGCTCTACTAAATGCTTGGGATCATCCAATTTAACAGAGTTGGTAAACATGTTATCTACCTGTAAGGAGCTCACAGTCTGGGGGGTATGTATTCTTGTCTACTGCCCATCCATCTGCCCCTCCCTGTCCCCTTCAAAGGGCTAAACCCTGTCCATTCCCTCTCTCACTAGGTTAAAAACAGTGAAAGAAGCAAGAGAGAGCAAAATTACAGGAATTACTAAGGACAATCTGGCTTCCACCTAAACATGCTAAATTCTTAATCGGCTGAATTTCTATTCACATTTGATTTGAGGGGGACAAGAACTATAAAATGGGTATGAGCTACCTGTTCTCTCTCCCCCTTAGACTGTAATCCCCATGTGGGACAGGGACTGTGTCTGCTGTGATTATCTTGCATTTATCAAGTACTGAGTACACTATGTGGTGATGGTATATGTTACATCCACAGGCAAGTTCTGACTGGCCACCTAATGGCAGCCCCTTCTACTTGTCTTCCTTGGTTTTGATCTCCATTGTCATGAAGTGAGCACTGAGCCACTTTCATCACATAGCCCATGCCAAGGAGATTTGCCTTCAATAAGGCTTTGAAGGTGGGGAGATTAATTATCTGTCAGATAGAAAAGGGAGGCCTTTCCAGGCCAGTAGCAAGACATGAGGAAGAGGCTAGCAGAGAGATAAATGAGATGTATATACAGTGTATAGGTTGGCATTAGAGGAGTGAAGTGTGCAGGCTGGTTAGAAGGGGGTTAGCAGTGAGGTAAGATAGGAGAGGGCAAGGTCACTGAATGCTTTAAAACCAATGATAAGAAGTTTCTGTTCGATACACACATGTATGGGTAACCACTGGACTTTCTTGAGGAGTGGACTGAACGTTTTTGTTGTAAAGGGAAGGGAAGATAATTTGCAATATGTAGCTGTTATGATTTTGTGAAGGGACCTTCCTTTTTTTAGGTAATGATAATGATATTTTAGTAGTTGTAACACACTTACAATGCTCCAAGTGCTGGGATAGATGCAATCTAATTAGATAATGAATAATTTTCATGTTTGGTAAGCCTTTACTCTGTGCCATGCACTGTACCAACCTCTGGGGTAGATACAAAATCATCAGTTTGGGTACAATGTCTGTCTCGCATAAGGTTCACAGTTCAAGGGGGAGGAAGTAAAGGTATTTAATCTCCATTTTATAGAAGAGGTAACTGAGGCTCAGAGAGGTTAAATGATGTGGCCATGGTCATACAGCTAGCAAGTGATGGAGCCAGGATTAGCACCCAGGTCCTCTGACTTGAAGGATTAACCTCTTTCTAATAGACCCTGGCTGCTTCCCAGAGTGGTATCACTGCTTCTTATTGGTTATTCCTCCATCCTAATCATTGAGTTCACGACATTACCTCACACCCCTTGCCCACCTTCCAGACCACTATGTAACCCAAATATCCCAAATTTACATCTCAAGAAGCATCCCCCATCCCAGCCCCACAATGTGCGAGTAGCACATAAGTATATTCCTCCCTATAGGGAAGCTCTAATATCATTAAATAATCGTATTCCTCCTAAAAGGGAGGGTCAATTCACCATGTACAAAATAATAGAATAATTCAATTCACCTTGTGGAACGAATTTTGTATAAAACTCAGGCTTTCTGTTTGGTGTCTCCCTTTCTCTAGTGGCAGACCTAAGACCTCACACTCCTCGACTACCTTCCAGGCCCCTATGTGACCCAAATACCCCAAACCTTATATCACAATAATAATAATAATGTTGGTATTTGTTAAGCGCTTACTATGTGCAGAGCACTGTTCTAAGCGCTGGGGTAGACCCAGGGGAATCAGGTTGTCCCCCGTGGGGCTCACAGTCTTAATCCCCATTTTACAGATGAGGTAACTGAGGCACAGAGAAGTTGTGTCTTGCCCACAGTCACACAGCTGAGAAGTGGCTGAGCTGGGATTCAAACTCATGACCTCTGACTCCAAAGCCCGTGCTCTTTCCAGTGAGCCACGCTGCTTCTCTACCAACCCCTTCTCTAAGCAACCCCCTACCCAGCCCCAGAGCACTTATGTACATAACTGTAATTTATTTATTGATTTTAATGTCTACCTCCTCCTCTAGATTGTACCCTCATTGTGGGAAGGGAATGTATTTGTTATTGGTATAATGTACTCTCCCAAGAACTTAGTATTGTTCTCTACCCACAGTAAGTGCTCAATAAATATGATTGAATGAATGAATATTCATTAGGAATGGTATTTATGCACCAAGAATGGCTAGAGGCAGCATGGCCTATTGCAGGATGGCTTAGTGGAAAGAGCACAGGCTTGGAGTCAGAGGTCATGGGTTCTAATTCTGACTCCACCACTTGTCAGCTATGTGGCTTTGGGCAAGTGACTTAACTTCTCTCTGTCTCAGTTACCTCATCTGTACAATGGAGATATAAGACTGTGAACCCCATGTGGGACAACCTGATGACCTTGTATCTACCCCAGCACTTAGAACAGTGCTTGGCACATAGTAAGTACTTAAAAAATGCCAACATTATTATTATTATTAGTGGTAGGAGGATGATCCTGGGAAGTCGGACGACCTGGGTTGTATTCCCAGCTTTGTTACTTAGCTTCTGTGTGAACCTGGTCAAGTCACTTAATGTTCCTGGACCTCAGTATCCTAATCTGCAAAATGGGAATTTATTACCTATTCTATCTCCACTTTGACTGTCAGTCCTACGTGAAATCAGACTAGCTTATACCTACCCCCAGCACTTACCAGAGTTCCTGGCATAGAGTAATAAATTAACAAATACCACAATTGTTATTATAATTATTTTTATTAGACTAGAGTAAATCCAAAGTGAATTACACACACCCACGACTCACAATCTAAATTGGGGTAGAAAGCTATGTTAGAGCAATGATGGTAGTTTACAAAAAAAAAAAAAAAAGCATAAATCGAGCTTGAGACGCTGGGTATGGACAACTTGCTCAAGGGGTTTGGAGAGGAATGGTAGGAGGGAGTTGGGGCAATAACTGGAGGGAGCCATGGGATCAAGGGAGGGTTATTTATTTATTTAGGCAGCATGGTCTAGTGGATAGAGCACAGGCCTGGGAGTCAGAAGGTCAGGGGTTCTAATCCTGCCTCTGCCACTTGTCAGCTGTGTGATCTTGGGCAACTCATTTAACTTTTCTGTGCCTCAGTTACCTCATCTGTAAAATGGGGATTGAGACCTGTAAGCTCCACGCGGGACAGGGCTGTATCCAACTCGATTTGTTTGTATTCACCCCAGTGCTTAGTACAGTGCCTGGCACATACTAACTGAGGAACAAATACCATAATTATAGGGAAGCAGCATGGCTCAGTGGAAAGAGCACAGACCTGGGAGTCACAGGTCATGGGTTCAAATCTCGGCTCTGCCACTTGTCAACTGTGTGACTATGGGCAAGTCACTTAACTTCTCTGTGCCTCAGTTACCTCATCTGTAAAATGGGGATTAAAACTGTGAGCCTCATGTGGGACAACATAACTACTCTGTATCTACCCCAGTGCTTAGAACAGTGCTCTGCACATAGTAAGAGCTTAACAAATACCAACATTATTATTATTATTATTTTAGAATAGGGGAGACATGGGCATGTTTGAAAGCAGTGGGGATGAAGCCCTAGTACAGTAAACAGTTGAAGGCAGTGGTTAGGGAGGGAAGAAGAGAAGGAGAAAGTGTTTTATAAGTTTTTAAGGAACAGGGTTGGATGCACAGATTGAGGGAGTGAATTTTAAAGGAAGGCAGAAGATCTCCTTTAAAGATACTGCTGGGAAAGATGATAGAGTTGAAGAAGGGGTTGGAGTGGAGAGGGACTGGGGAAAGGCAGGGGAAATTTTAGGGAGGTTACGCCTGATAGTTCCAATTTCCTCATTAAAGTAAGTGGCCAGGTCATTAGGAACAAGGGATGGGGGTGGTCAGGGAACAGGAGGTTTGAGGAGGGAGTTAAACATCTGGAACAACTGATAAGAGCAATGGGCATGGATGTCAATGAGGATGGAGAAATAACTTTGCCGGGCAGAGGAGAGGCCAGAGTTAAAGCATGCTAAGACAAACCTCAAGTGTGTGAGATAGGTCTGTTACGTAGATCTAGTACAAAAGAGTGAAGTAGTGGGTTGCGGTGGTGATCCAGGGCTGCCTGTTAGTGGTAAGACAGCAACAAAGGGATAGGGGAGTGAGTGAGTTGAGTTCAGTAGAGAGAATAGTGTTAAGAACATCAATTGGTTATCAAGGGAAGATACTTCGGGGATGGAAGCTAAATGGGAAACAATGTATTGCAAAAATTGGATAGGGTCAAAAGATTGGAGGTCTCTGTGCAGGAATAGCACAGATTTGTGGGGACCCGGTGTGAGGGAAATAAAGCAGGTGAGGAGGTTGTGGTCCTATAGAGGGAAATCAGAGATTGTACAATTGCTAGAGATGATGGTCTCGGGTGTGTCCAGGATGGTGAGTAGATGAGGTGGGGTATAGAAGGAGGTTAGTGGACTTGGGAAGTGATACAAAGTGAGCAGCAGAAAGGTGGTCAAGAACATCTATTTGTTCTTAGATAGAACAAGTCCCCGAGGATCAATGTAGAGATGGAGAAAGAGAGAAGGAATGGGAGAAACAGATGAAAATAGTTAAAAAAAAGTTGGAGGTGGGGCCTGGGAGATGGTAGATGACTTTTACTCAAATCTGGAATGTATGGTAGAGGTGCATGGTATGAAATCTGAAGGAAGGTCAAGAAAGGGATGGGGGAGGTGGAATGGTGCTTAAGCTGCATTGGAGCACAAAAAGGAAGTCAACATCATGTTCTGTTATCAAACGTCATTCAGTTTAGGTTCACGTTTCTGATTTTACTTAATAGTTGGTCTTTTAGTGTTGAGAAAATGGTTTCAGTCTCATATGTTACATGAAAAGGATGTCTTCATGGCTTTTGTTCTGAGTATATCCTTTGGTCTTGTGATTGATGGCATGATTGGACAGAAAAGCCTTATAAGACTAGCTTCAGCCTCATAGCTCAGTGGAAAGAGGATGGTCTTGGGAGTCAGAGGTCATGGGTTCGAATCCCTGCTCTGCCACTTGGCAGCTGTGTGACTGTGGACAAGTCACTTAACTTCTCTGTGCCTCAGTTACCTCATCTGTAAAATGGGGATTAAGACTGAGAGCCCCACGTGGAACATCCTGATTACCCACTATCTACCCCAGTGCTTGGAACAGTGCTCTGCACATAGTAAGCGCTTAACAAACACCAACATTATTATTAAATCAGGACTAAATAGAATATGGCACCTTTCTGGTCCAAACCAGTTAGGGAAATTGAGAGGCAGCGTGGCCTAATGGAAAGAGAATGAGCCTGGGAGTCAGAGGACTAATCCTAGCCCTACAAATTGTTCACTGGGGGACCTGGAGCAAGTAACTTAACTTCTTTGTGCCTCAGTTTCCTCAAATGTAAAATGGATATTAAATACCTGTTTTCTCTCCTACTTAGACTGTGAGCCCCAGGCACCGCCCTTTCAAAGATCACAAATGATCTCCTTTTTGCCCAATCCAATGGCCTCTACTCCATCCTAATCCTCCACTTCTCAGCTGCCTTTGACACTGTGGACCACCCCTTTTTTCAAGAAACACTATCCAACTTTGTCTTCACTGACACTGTCCTCTCCTGGTTCTCCTCATCTCTCTAGCCTTTCATTCCCAGTCTCCTTCACAAGCTCCTTCTCTGTCTCCCAGCCCCTAACTCTGGGGGTCCCTCAATATTCAGTTCTGACTCCCCTTCTATTCTCCATCTACACCCACTCCCTTGGAGAACTCATTTACTCCCATGGCTTCAACTATCACCTCTATGCAGATAATCCCCAAATCAACATCTCCAGCCCTGTCCCTCTCTACAGTCTCACATCATCTTCCTGTCTTCAAGATATCTTTACGTGTATATCCTCCCATTCCTCAAACCTAACGTCTCAAAGAGAATTTATCTTCACACACAAACCCTATCATCCTGACTTTCCTTTCACTGTAGATGGCACCACCATCCTTCCTGTCTCAAAATGCATGTAATTGTGGTGTTATCCTTGATTCTTCTCACTCGTTCAATCCACATATTCAGTCCATCACTGAATCCTGTCAGTCCCACCTTCACAGCATCACTAGAATATGCTCTTTCCTCTACATTCAAACTGCTACTATGTTTATACATTGCTCACCCTATCTTGCCTGATTTACTGCATCAGCCTCCTTGCTTCTTGCTCCTTACTCCAGGCCTCCTGTCTCTCCCCACTCCAGGTCATACTTCACTCTGCTTCCCAGATCATTTTTCTACAAAAACATTCTGGATGTGTCACCCCACTACTCAAAAACCTCCAGTGGCTGCCCATCCACCTCCACATCAAACAAAAAACTCACCGTTGGCTTTCAAGCACTGGGTCACCCTGTCCCCTCCTACTTCACCTCCTGCTACAACACAGCCCACACACTTTGCTCCTCTAGTGATAGCCATCTCACTTTGCCTCACTCTCACCTATCTTGCTGCCATCCTCTTGTTCACATCCCACCACTGGCCTGGAAGCCCTTCCCCTTGAAATACAATAGTCAGTTAATCTGCCCCACTTCAAAGTCTTAATGAAGGCACAGCTCCTCCAAGGGGCCTTTCCAGCCTAAGCCCCACCTTTCCTCATCTCCCACTTCCTTCTGCATCACTCTGACTTGCTCCATTTGTTCTTACCCTCTCCCAACCCCACAGCACTTATTTATATATCTTTAATTTATTTATTTGTATTGATGTCTGCCTCCCCGCCTCCAGACTGTAAGCTTTCTGTAGGCAAGAGATGTGACTGTTCACTTTTCTCTTGTACTCTCCCAAGTTCTTAGTACAGTGCTCTGCACACAATAAGTATTCTGTATTCATTCATTCATTCATTCAATAGTATTTATTGAGCACTTACTATGTGCAGAGCACTGTACTAAGCACTTGGAATGAACAAGTCGGCAACAGATAGAGACAGTCCCTGCCATTTGACGGGATTACAGTCTAATCAGGGGAGGCAGACAGACAAGAACAATGGCAATAAATAGAGTCAAGGGGAAGAACATCTCGTAAAAACAATGGCAACTAAATAGAATCAAGACTAAATAGAATCATATTCTTTAAATATGAGTGTGTGAATGAATGAATGAATGAATGAATGAATAAGTGGTGGATTGAACATGTTATAGTAAACAGTTGAAGAAATAGTAGAAGAAATTATTAGCTCTAACGCTCAGTGGATTTTCCTCTAGAATGGGAATAGGAGGTCATAGTTTAAGCGATGAGGGCTTTAGTGCCTGCTGGCAATAAATGGTCTATCAACAGACCTTGCAGACTGCTAACCCAGCAAGCAACCTGGCATTAAATCCCATCCCTTCACCATGCCTCTAAGTTACTCAACCAAGATAGTGGCCTTATCTGGATTTGACTAGCTGTGTCTCCTCGAGCTGACAAATTGGACAACTTTTCTCTTGTCTCTTATATGGTCTTTCATCATTTATCTGGTCCTTCCAGATTAGAGTAGATTCCGGTCCACAGTCATTTGGTCCACACTTTGGTAGAAACAGGTTGCTGTAATATGTGCATTAAATCTTTCATTCCCATCATTTCAAAACCCACAACCCTCTCCTTTATTCCCTCGCTCTCTCTCTCTCTCTCTCTCCCTCATAGAGCTATATATCTTAGACTGAGAGAGAGAGAGAGAGTTCAGTATCCCACAGGCTGTGTATAACAGCGAGGGTCTCCACCAGGGAACCCTCACTATTTTTTGTATCAGTTGTCCAAGGTCTGTATTAAGTGTTTGGCTTTAGGATCAAGACTTTGAGTGAAATGTACATGAATTTTCCCCAGCTTCAACTCTTATAATACAGTCTGAACTCCAGTCTTGGGCCAATACTCCTGCTTTTAAAATGAACACCAGAGCAAAGCATTAGGGAGACAAAATGGGGGAGTGTCTCACCCTACACACTCTCACATATCCCACCAAACCCAAACTGGCTGCTTGGGTATGAGGGTGTGATTCTACAATAGTAAGTGGGTTATGGGCAAGGGTGGGAGATGAGGGTGTGTTGCTTCTGGTAGTGGAATAGTGCCCCACTGAATGGTTCTCAGGTGGTTACAATTGGATTAATCCCTCACTTCTCAAGCCGTTATTCATTTATTCATTCAATCATAGTTATTGACCACTTACTGTGGGCAGAGCACTCTTCTAAGCACTTGGGAAAGTCCAACACAACAATGAACAGTGACATTCCATGCCTACAGTGAGCTAGAGTAGGAGAGACAGACTACAATACAAATAAATAAAATTACAGATATGTATATAAATGCTGTGGGGCTAGGATGGGGGAAGAGCAATGGGAGCTAGTAAGGGCGAGGCAGAAGGGAGTGGGAGATGAGGAAAAGTGGGGCTTAGTCTGAGAAGGCCTCTTGGAGGAGATGTGCATTCAATAAGCCTTAAAAGCGGGGGAGAGTAATGGTTTGTTGGATTTGAGGAGGGAGGGCACTCCTGGCCAGAGGCAGGACGTGGGCTAGACAGGCAATCTCGAAGCACAAGAGAAAGTTAGCAATAAAGGAACAAAGTGTGCAGGCTGGGTTGTAGAAGGAGAGAACTGAGGTGGGGTAGAAGGGGACAAGGTGATGGAATGCTTTAAAGCCAATGTTGAGGAGTTTAGTTTGAATCAGAGGTGGATGGGCAACCCCTGGAATTTTTTGAGGAGGATGGTGACGTATCCTAAACGTTTCTGTAGAAAAATGATCTGAACAGCAGAGTAAAGGATGGACTGAGTTGGGGAGAGACAGGAAGCTGGGGGGTCATCAAGGAGGCTGTAAGCTTGGAAGTGTAGGATGAGTGATTGTATTAACATGGTAGCAGTTCTGATAGAAAGGAAAATGTAGATTTTAGCAATGTTGTGAAGGTGGGACCAGCAGGATTTGGTTACAGATTGAATGTACAGGTTGAAAGAGAGAGAGGAATCAAGGATAGCACCAAGGTAGTGGTGTTATGAGACAGGAAGGACGGTGGTGCCACCTATAGTGATGAGAAAGTCTTGGAGAGGACAGGGTTTGGATGGGAAGATAAAGAGCTCTGTTTTGGTCATGTTAAGTTTAAGGTGATGGGAGGACGATCAGTTAGAAATGTTTTGAAGGCGGGAGGAGATGCAAGACTGGAGTTAGGGAAAGAGATCAGGGCTGGAGATGTAGATTTGAGTATCATTTGTATAGGGATGGTAGTTGAAGCCATGGGAGCAAATGAGTTCTCCAATGCTTTAGATGGAGAATAGAAGGAGATCCAAACTGAACCCGGAGGGACCCTCACAGTTAAGGTGCGGGGGGAAAAGGAGAAACCCGTGAAGGAGCTCCACCATCAGATTTTCATGACTGAATGTCACCACCATATTGTTCCTCTAATCTTGCTTAAAATGTTTAAGGCACTGTACTAACCTTTGGGGGTGGGTACAAGCCAATCGAGTTGTATATAGTCACTGTCCCACATGGTGTTCACAGTCTCAATTCCCATTTCACAGATGAGGTAAATGAGGCACTAAGAAGTAAAGTGACTTGTTTAAGGCTACACAGTAGACTTATGGTGGAGATGGAAGTAGAATCCATGACCTTCTGACTCCCAGGCTGGGCGATCTATCCACTACACCATGCTCCTTCTCATTATGCCATGCTGCAAATCACTTTCCTCTCCTCCCCATGATCTAATCCTGTGGTCCATTGCACCCCGCTATAAAAAGATTGTGAGTAAATCCCATGCAGGGTTTCTGATCCTTAAAACTCACATTTTAGGTCAGTAAAGACCCACCCAACAATGATTTGAAACAAACCAACAAACAGAAGAAATTATCTTTTTTTAATGACATTTGTTAAGCCCTCACTAGGTGTCAAGCATCATTCTAAGCAGTGCTGTAGGTACAAGTTAAATAGGCCCCATCCCAAGTGGGGCTCACAGTCAAGTGGTAGTGACATCACATAGTGAATCCCCATTTTTTGCTGCTGAGGAAACTGAGGCACAGAAAATTTAACTGACTGCCCAAGGTCACACAGTAGGCAAGTGACAAAGCCAGGAATAGAATCCAGGTACTCTGGCTCCCAGGTTCATGCTTTATCCCTTAGGCAACACATCTTCCTTGTGGTTTTGAAGTCCCCATCTTTCCTCAGATGATGCCAATGCCCGATTTTCCTGGACCAGGTGATCTGCCAGGAGCACATGCCTTTTCCTGAAGTTTTCACATCCCAGATCAAGTTCAAGATGGCTCTAATGACCACTTAACTGGAGCTGTCTGTTTAGGCAGAGTGTTCCATTGCCCTCCCTGATGACCTGTGAAATCTCAGATGCTAACCCAGTAGTTGCTAGGAAGAAAAACACCCTGAAGGGACTGTTACCTAGACTAAGGGGTAAAATCTGAAATAATTTTATTCTGATCATACTCAGTATTAGAACATTACCCTTCTTTTGCTACTCCCTAAATTCAAGGAATCTGAGGCCTTGACAAATTTGGTTCACAATGAAGTACATAGATGATAGAGATGGGAGGGAACCCTGGGGTTATGAGGGTGGGGCAGCCACCGGAATGTTGGAGGGTTCCCACTTCTGTTGCTTCTGTTTGGCTCCTTCTGGGGCCAGAGCAGCGGCTGAAAGGAGCCACATTTGAGAGTTGGGTAGCCTCTCTCCTAGGTGGTGGGCCCCAGAGGTCAAGTTGATCACCGAGGTATTGGGGCCCAGCATACTCCTGATGCAAGGCTGCAGTTGCCATAAAGTACAGGTCTTCAAATGAATCTTTTGATTTCCAAATGGCCTCTCAAGAAATTATTTGGCCCTATTTGAAGCTAATTCACTTGACTGAGGGAATCAAAGCCTTATTGTTGCAGGAGAGTTTGTGTGCACTGATGAAGCTTTGTGTACCATACAGGGCTCTCCATATGGAAAAGGTCAAAGCTGAAGCATCAAACAAAGTTGATTCACCTGTGCTGGGCAGCAGTGGCATGGAAAAGAGTCAAAGGCAGATGATCAAGTGATCAAAACATTGATCAAAAACAATGACAGAGACCTATGTTTTTACTGCCTGGAAGAAGGCAACTGTATAAGCAGTATGGTATAGTGGATAGAGCACCGGCTTGGAAGTCAGAAGGTCATGGGTTCTAATCCTGACTCTGCCACATGTCTGATGGGTGACCTTGGGCAAGTCACTTTACTTCTCCAGACCTCAGTTACCTCATGTGTAAAATGGGGAATTGAGATTGTGAGCCCCCCATGAGACAGGAACTGTGTCCATCCCAATTTGACTGTATCCACCTCAGCACTTAGAAGAGTGCCTGGCACATACTAAGCGCATAACAGACCACACCCTTATCTTTACCAAGAGAACTCTATGGATACACATAATAGAATGACTTGATGACAGAAGATGGGACATTCTGAAGAGGGTGTGTCCATGGAGTCACTATGAGTCAGAAATGACTCAACAGCATTTGAGAAGAAGAGAGAAGGAAGAATCCAATTCTACAGCCTTATATGTGTAATCCTTATATGTGGTAATATATCCTTATATGTGGTAATGGAATTGGGGTCACCGTCTGTCTTAACTTTGCTAGGTATATTTTGTCTTCAAAGCTAAATGAGTGAGGCACACTTTGTGTGACTGACTGGGATCACCTCAGCACCTTCCTCAGCCAAAATAACACCCAGAGTCATTTTTGAAGGAGTTGCAAACCAGAAAATGTCAATTGCATCCTAAAGCCCTCCAGTGTTTGCCTTCAGAGAGGGGCCAGAATCTGGGATCATATCAAGTGATTCTCAATTCCTCCACACCTTATTCATTCAGTTGTATTTATTGAGTGCTTACTGTGTGCACAACAATGTACTAAGCACTGGAATATACAATTTGGTAACAGTTAGAGGCAATCCTTGCCCAACAACTGGCTCACAGTCTAAAAGGGGGAGACAGACAGCAAAACAAAACAAAACAAGTATACAGGCATCAATACCATCAAAATAGATAAATAGAATCATAGATGTATTCACATCATTAATTAGAGTAATGAATAATATAACAAATATACACAAGTGATGTGGGGAGGGGAAGGGGGAAGAGCAGAGGGAGGGAGTAGGGGGGAATGGGGAGGGGAGGAGGGGCAGAGGTAAAGGGAGAGTTCAGTCTAGGAAAGCCTCCTGGAGGAGGTGAGCTCTCAATAGGGCTTTGAAGAGGGGAAGAGAGTTAGTTTGGCAGATGTGAGGAGGAAGGGCACTCCAGGTCAGTGGTAGGAAGTGGGCCAGGGGTCGACAGCGAGACGGAAAAGAATGAGACAAAGTGAGGAGTCCAGCGGCAGAGGAGTGGAGTGTATAGGGTAGGCTGTAGGAGGAGAGAAGGGAGGTGAGGTAGGAGGGGGCAAGGTGATGGAGAGCTTTGAAGCCAAGAGTGAGGAGTATTTGCTTGATAAGAAACCACTGGAAATTTTTGAGGAGGAGAGTGACATGCCCAGAGCGTTTCTGTAGAAAGGTAATCCAGGCAGTGGAGTGAAGTGTAGACTGAAGCAGGGAGAGACAGGAGGATGGGAGATCAGAGAGGAGGTTGATGCAATAATCCAGTGGGGATATTATGGGAGATTGTGCCAGCAAGGTAGCAGTTTGGTTGGAGAGGAAACGGCAGATCTTGGCGATGTTGTGAAGGTGAGACCAGCAGGTTTTGATGATGGACTGGATGTGTGGGGTGAATGAGAGAGCAGAGTCAAGAATGATGCCAAGGTTGCGGGCTTGTGAGATGGGAAGGATGGTAGTGCCATCCACAGTGACAGGAATGTTAGGGAGAGGACACAGTTTGGGAGGGAAGATAAGAAGCTCAGTCTTGGACATATTGAGTTTTAGGTGGCGGGTGGACATTCAGGTGGAGATATCCTGAAGGCAGGAGTAGATACAAGCCTGGAGGGAGGGAGAGAGAACAGGGGAGGAGATGTAGATTTGGCTATCATCTGCGTAGAGATGATAGTTGAAGCCGTGGGAGTGAATGAGTATGCATGGAGAACAGAAAGGGACCAAGAACTCACCCTTGAGGAACCCCTATGGTTAGGGGACAGGAGGGGGAGGAGGAGCCCGCAAAGGAGGCCAAGAATGAGCGGCCAGAGAGATGAGAGGAGAACCAGGAGAGGACGGAGTCCGTGAAGCCAAGGTTGGATAACGTGTTCATTTATTCAATCATATTTATTGAGCACTTACTGTGTGCAAAGCACTGTACTAAGCGCTTGATAATAATTGCTGGCATGGATGCAAGCAAATCGTGGATGCATGATGGAGACAGGATTAGAACTCATGACCTTCAGACTTCCACCACGCTGTGTTGAGGAGAAGGATTTTCTGAGACCAGGGCAAAAGGCCTTCTGGTCCACATGATCATTTTCCTGCCCCTGGGATAATTGCCTCCCTCCTCAGGGATCTTAACAACTTAACCCCTCCTATCTCGTCTCCCCAGGATTGCTCAGTTCCATTGCCAACTCAAAATGCTTGAAGGGCATCCCAATTAATTAGCTCCTTCCTCTTTTCTCAGTTTTTCCCTGAAGGCTGTTTCCATCTTACTGAGTTACCTCTTACCTTTTACTGAATTCAATTACCTTTCCCTCAGGGAGGAGGTCATCAGGAGTGAGCTACTACCAGCTCTAGCAACCTCTGATGGTCTCCCCTCTGACCACTTCACGTGAGGTTACCTTGAGTGACTGCCCCACTCTGGCACATCACTGCATTCTGTAAGAAGGTTTAGGCCCAGAGGGCCCATGGAAAATCACTCTCTCTTGGGGGTAAGACAACTTGGCACCTGTTAAGGGGAAATTGTGCCCTACCCATTGGCTGGAGTTCCTTGAACTGACCAGTAAATATGTAGCTTTAGATTTTCATAGAGGCTTTGACACCAGTGGTTTCCATTCAAATGGATTGTGGCATAACTGAGTAAACATGACCATTTTCTGACAATTTGACTGAAATACTCAATGATATCTGGATCCTTTGCCAATTTTCTTTGCAGCTCCAGGAACGAAATTGTCACAGTCTCTGGCCCATCCTTCTTCCTCCAGAGTTCCTGCAGATATTTGTAACAGGAAACAATGAGCTCTGATGTGGCTCAGGAAGTTTTTTTCCTCTCCCAGGCTGGAATAGGTATCATGGGGAACTCCCTTCTCACCATGTTCTACCTCTCCTCGTTTCTCCTGGGTTCCAAACCAAAGCCCACAGACTTGGTCATTATTCACGTAGCTCTGGTCCACATCATGATGCTTCTTACCAGGTGGATCACCAAAACAGCAGGAATATTGGGGCTGCGGCTTTTACAGACCAATGCTGAATGTAAGTCATTTGCCTATGTCTACCGCATCACCCGGGGCCTCTCCCTCTGCACCACTTCCCTCCTGAGCATGATCCAGGCCATCACCATCAGTCCTACCACCTCCTATATTTTCCAGCTCAGGGTTCAAATCCCAAACGTCATCCTCCCAGTCTTAACCAGCTTGTGGATTCTGAACCTGCTAATGAGCACCCCACTTCTGTTCCAAGTGGTTGCTTCACATAATTCAACCACCACTGAGGGCAACTGTTATGCTATGCCCTTAAACACACTCCTCCAAGGGTTGGTTCTCACCCTAATGGCTCTCCGTGATATCCTCTCTCTGGGAACCATGAGCTGCTGCAGTGGCTACATGGTCCTTCTCCTGCATCGACACAGGCACCAGGTCCAGCATCTCCACAGCCCCAGCCAACCCCCCAAAACATCGCCAGAGCGACGAGCCACCCAGACCATTGTGCTGCTTGTGAGCTGCTTTATAGTCTTCTACTGTGGAGACTTTTTCCTTTCTCTGTTTCTTGGGTCATCCATGAAGAACAATGACACCGTCTTAAATGCTAACATGTTTGTAGTCAGTGGATATGCCACTGTCAGCCCCTTTGTCTTGCTCAGCTGTGACACAAGAGTCATCACGTTCCTAGGTGATTATATGGGAAATAAGTCCCAAAAGTCTTCTCAGACCATGCGCCTATCTGCAAACCCTCTTTGATATGAGAATCAAGTGACGATCTTGTGTCTCAAGCAAGGAACACCACGGAAAAGCAATATCACCATTAAACCAAGGACATACCTAGCCATGATTCCTAGAGTTAATCAGGGTTTCATTACTGATTGAGGGTTTGCAGCACTGATAATTTCTACAGCAGACATCTCTGGAAGTTTTCCCAGATGCCTGGCTACTGTCCCTCTATCGCCTATTTTGCTTTGCTAGTTCTTTATGTAACTTTCGTTGGTTGGGTCTGTGTACAGCATGTTCTGTCTCCTCTGTTGATCTTTATCTGGATAACAGTCTGGCCTAATGGAAAAAACACAGGGCTGGGATTCAGAAGACCTGGACTCTAATCCCAGCTCTGTCACTTACCTGATGTGCTACCCTAAGTAATGCACTTGGCACTTTGGTGCCTCTCTTTCCTCCACTGTAAAATGAAGATTCAGTACTATTTCTCCCTCTTACTTAGATTGTGAGGTCCCTGTGAGGCAAAGACTGTGATCAACTTGATTAACTTCAACCTACCCCAGCACTCAGCACAGTGCCTGACCCAGAGGAAGCACTTAACAAGGACCATATCATTATCATCACCATAATTATATCATTATTATAATTGTAGCAGAAACCACTTGAGACTTATGGAATCATCAGATTTTCATACTCCCCAATTTCTCCTCATCCTTTGTCATCTTACCCATTTTACTCCCTTACAGAAGAATACAGAGGCAAAGAGTTTTATCAAAGATAGGGATAATAATAATAATGATAATAACCATAATTGTGGCATTTGGTAAGTGCTTACATTGTGCCAGGCACTATATTAAGTACTGGGGTCAATACAAGCAATTTTGGTTGGACACAGTCCCTGTCCCGCATAGGGCTCTCAGTGTCTTAATCCCCGTTGTACAGATGAAATAAAGAGAAGTTAAGTGACTTGCCCAAGGTCACTCAGCAGACATGTGGCAGAGCCAGGATAAGAACCAATGACTTCCTGACTCCCTAGCCTGTGCTCTACTCACTACACCATGCTACTTTCCCTAGGATACCCACACATAAGAATAATAAAAGGTACCAACCCTGTGAGTGTCCAGATGTTGTGGTAAATGCATTCTTTTCACCACTGCTCTTTGGGCAGTATTATAGCCAATCTCATGGACAAAACTTGAGAGATTCATCTCAGAGCCAAAAACAGCTAAGAATTTCCATGTGAGATGAGTAAACCCCAAGTCTGATACTTTGCACATGTTCTTTCTTCTCCAAAGTTATGGGAATCTCCCTGTAACATATTTTCTTCACCTGAAGTCTGTCTCGTGAACCTTCTCACTTGTCTCCATGCTTCAAACCTTTTCATTCTAAGTCATGATTTGTATTCAGAGCTTACTTCATGCCAAGCAATGTGATAAGCATTCAGGAGTTCACAAATTCTTCAATACACTCTGCTGCCTGGATCATCATTCTGTCCACCTCTGTTGTTTCCTGGACCAAGGAGGAGCCCAAGGGCTTCCCTTACCCAGTACCATTTTTAGCTATTTAGTATGAAAATCGATATCATGGATTGCTGAATTGGTACTATTGGTCAGCCTTCTCTCTGATCTCCCTTCCTCCTGTCTCTCCCCACTCCAGTCTATTCTTCATTTCGCTGCCCGGCTCATCTTCCTGCAGAAACGGTCTGGGCTTGTCACCCCCCTCCTTAAAAACCTCCAGTGGTTACCTATCGACCTCTGCATGAAACAAAAACTCCTCACTCTGGACTTCAAGTCTCTCCATCACCTTGCCCCCTCCTACCTCACCTCCCTTCTCTCTTTCTACTGCCCACCCCACACGTTCCGCTCCTCTGCCACTCACCTCCTCACTGTCCCCCGTTCACACCTATCCCGCTGTCGACCTCTGGCCCACGTCCTACCACTGTTCTGGAATGTCCTCCCTCCTCACCTCCGCCAAACTAAGTCTCTTCCCCTCTTTAAAGCCCTACTGAGAGCTCACCTCCTCCAAGAGGCCTTCCCAGACTGAGCTACCCCTTTTCCCTCTGCTCCCTCTCTGCTCCCCCTCCACCTTCAGCTGCCACTCCTTTCCCCCCTTCACCTCCCCTCAGTTAAGCCCCCTTTCCCTCTGCTTCTCCCCCTCTCCCTTCCCCTTCCCTCAGCACTGTGCTCATTTGTATATATTTTTGTTACCCTATTTATTTTGTTAATGAGGTGTACATCCTCTTGATTCTATTTATCGTGATTATGTTGTCATGTTTTTGTCTGTCTCCCCCAATTAGACTGTGAGCCCATCACTGGGCAGGGATTGTCTCTATCTGTGGCCGAATTGTACATTCCAAGTGCTTAGTACACAGTGCTCTGCACATAGTAAGCGCTCAATAAATACTATTGAATGAATGAATGAATAATATAATTTTGTTTTATAATCCTCCTGTCTCTCCCCGCTCCAGTCTATTCTTCATTCCCCTGCCGCATCATCTTCCTACAGAAATGTTCTAGGCATGTCACTCCCCTCCTCAAAAACCTCCAGTGGTTGCCTATCAACCTTCGCGTGAAACAAAAACTCCTCACTCTGGGCTTCAAAACTCTCCATCACCTTGCCCGCTCCTACCTCACCTCCCTTCTCTCCTTCTACAGTCCACCCTGTACCCTCCACTCCTCTGCCACTCACTTCCTCGAGGTCCCTCATTCATGCCTGTTACACTATCGACCCCTGGCCCAAGTCCTATCGCTGACCTGGAATGCCCTCCCTACTCACATCTGCCAAACTAACTCTCTTCCCCTCATCAAAGTCCTCCTGAGAGCTCACCAACTCGAGGAGGCCTTCCCAGACTGATCCCTTCCTTTCCCTCTGCCCCTTCTTCCCCTCCCCATTCTCCCCATTCCCTCCCCCTGCTCTACGCCCTTCCCCTCCCCACAGCACTGTGCATATTTGTATATATTATTTATTACTCTATTTATTTTAATGATGTGTATCTGTCTATGATTCCATTTATCTTGATGATATTTACACCAAACTACTTGTTTTGTTTTGTTCTGTTTTGTTTTGTTGTCTGTCTCTCCCGTTTAGACTGTGAGCCTATTGTTGGGCAGGGATTGTCTCTATCTGTTGCTGAATTGTACATTCCAAGCGCTTAATACAGTGCTCTGCACATAGTAAGCACTCAATAAATACGATTGAATGAGTGAATAAATAATCCACCATCACTGTTTGATATATAAATTCTGAGACTTGTGTAAATAATCTGTCTTGTATTTAGTGTCTAATGATCATAATAACAACAATAATAATAATGATGATGATTATGAATGACCTTCTTTTAGAAAAATGATTCAGGCAGTAGAATGTGGTATAGACCGGAGTGCAGAAGGGAAGAAGGCAGAGATCTCAGAGAGGGGAATAGGATAAATAATCAGCATGGTAGCTCTTTAGAAGGAGAGGAAATGGCGATCTTAGCAATGTTGTGAAGGTCAAAGGGGTGGAATTTGGTGACAGATTTTGTCTGAGGATCCAGAAGCACTCTGTTGTTTTGGTAGTTGTCTGAGGAGATGGGCATTTCACTCTTAGAGGAGAGGGGAGCAGAGGTTTGTGAGATTCAGCACTTCCATCCCCCCATTCCCAATCTTGGACAAACAGAAAGTTTCTCTGGACCTAATTGAAAAGCTCAGCTGTGGTCATTCAAATCACCTGGAGTCAGGCAGTCAGCTAGTCATGTTTACTGAGAGCTTACTGTGTGCAGAACACAGTACTAAATGCTTGGGAGAATAAAATATAGCAATATAAGAGACTCATTCCTTGCCTACGATGAGCTTACAGTTTAGAGGGAACTTACATGGAGCTTGGCCGGCTGAAGGCCCCTTTATTCTGCAATCCTACTGCTTTTTTACCCTCTGCCTTTCAGAAATGTGCATCTAATTCCCCATTTATTTCTGGTTTCCAAGGTTGAAACTCTGTTTACCTCAAGTAACTCTTTGAAATATTAATCAATCAATCAGTGAATGGTATTCATTGAGTGCTTACTGTGTGCAGAGCACTATGTTAACTGCTTGGGAGAGGACAACATAGTTTGTAGACATGTTCTTTACCCACAAGGAACTTAGAGTCTAAAGTGGGAGAAATTTCAGATAGGAAAATAAGTCTCATGGGGATTGTACTCTCCCAAGTCCTTAGTACAGTGCTCCTCAAGTAGTGAATGCTCGCTAAAAACCATTAATTGATTGGTTCATTGGGGCAGAGGATGGGGTGAATATTAAGTGTTTAAAGGGTACAGATCCAAGAGGATAAGCCACATAGGAGAGAGAGAGGAAGTAGGGGAAATGAGGACTAGTATTAGAGGAGAGTTTATAGCTCCATCTTTTGACTTCAATTCTGAGTTATATTCCACAATTCCAGTCCCTCAACTTTAACCCAGCTTTATTTCCAATGGATGGTCCAGCACTGCTGCAGAAACAACCTAAGGTTATGTTCTACAGAGGTGTGATATATCATTCCCATCATAATATTTGGTATGAGTAATGTTGACTACAAATGACAAAAGGCCAGAAAAGATGCACTACCATATTTTCAGGGACCTAGTGAACAAATGTATGTGAGATTAATACTCAATAATACTTATACTCATAGGCATCATCTCACCATCAGTAGCATCACTTTTAAATTGAAAAACAGTCCTAACGTGGGTATGCATCTGTGGATGTTGCATATAAAGATATTAAAGTTGGATGACTTTAGTTTTTTGGATCACTTACTGACACTTTAAAAAATATAGCATTTGTTAAATGCTTTCTCTATGCCAGGCACTAAAATAAGAAGTGGGGTAGATACAAAATCATCAGGCTGGGCACAGCCCGTGTAACACTTGGGGCCTACAGGTTTTACACGCCCCCCCCCCCCCCCCGCCGCCATTTTACAGCTGAGATAGCTGAGGTACAGGGAAGTTAAATGATTTGCCCAAGGCCTCACAACAGACAAGTGGTAGAGCCATGATTAGAACCCAGGTCCTCTATTCCCAGGCCCAGGATCTTTCATTCATTCAATTGTATTTATTGAGCACTTACTGTGTGCAAAGCACTGTACTAAGTGCTTGGGAGAGTACAATATGATAACAAACACATTCCTGCCCACAGTGAGCTCACAGTCTAGAGAGAGCTCAATCTAGTGTTTTTGCCAGACATGCACAATAGGCAGCCTATGTGTTCTCTGTGTATTGGACACTAAGGAGTAGCTGAGTAGACCCTCCTGCCCTCCTGCCCCCACCACACACACAGTGCCTGTGTTCTGTATAGATCAAATAGATTCTGAATTACCTCATAGCAAAACTCACATAACCTAACCCAGGAACTCTGTCCTCAAGAGCCATTTGATTGCTGCAGGTCAAGGCTACCTAGAGCCCTATAACTCTTCAGCACAGTTAGGTACTGTGTCTGGCTGTTAAATTAGATGTGCTGAAGTATCTCAACTCAGATGAGCTTCAAATCAACACATGCAAAGCTCCTGGTGAGGGCAACTTTTTAAAATGTGTAGGCATATACATCTCACTGAAAAGTTTAAATGAACATTTAAACAGTGTAATAATCCAAAATTATGTTTGTTGTGAAAGTTTCATTTTGCTTAATGGAGCATACGCAGCTTGTGAAAACAGCACTACCACATGGGATACACAATTAGATTGTGGAAAATAGTAATAATGATAATGGCATTTGTGCTATGTGCCAGGCACTGTACTAAGCACTGGGGTAGAAACAAGAAAATCAGGTCTATATTGTGGATAATAATAATAATGGCTTTTATGCTATGTGCCAAGCACTGTACTAAGCACTGGGGTAGAAATAAGATAATCAGGTCCAACACAGGGCTCACAGTCCAAGTAGGGGAGAGAACAAGCACTGAATTCCTATTTTGCAGAAGAAGGAACTGAGGTACAGAAAAACTAAAAGTGACTTGCCCAAGGTCACACAGCAGGTACTTGGCAAAATCAGGATTAAAACCTAGGTCCTCTGATCCCAGGCCACTGCTAATTCCACTAGACCATGCTGCTTCCCATAAGCTCCTTGAAGGCAGGGCACACTTCCTGCTTCCATTGTACTTTCCCAAGCACTTAGTATAGTGCCCTGCACATAATAAATGAAGAGACACTTAAGTTCCACTGGTCATGTGTATGATAGAATTTCATTAGCTAAATATTTTATTATTGGTAAGCATTTACGTAGTTATTTAATCATGAAGCAAAAACTATATCAGTTGTGTTTATCAGTTGTAGTAGCATTTACTGAGCCCATCTCAGGAGGCTGGGCTCAGGAGGGGCCCAAATATGAAGGCATCTTGAGTTTAAGAGTGCAAACATGGGCAGGCTTGAACTAGACTTCTCTTCCAGGGTAGCATCTCACACAGTGTTCTTCCAAGAGGCCTTCCAGGGTGGTCTGGTGGATAAGAGCATGAGCCTGGGGGCCAGAAGGAACTGGGTTCCAATTCCAGCTCTGCCACTTGTCCGCCATGGGACCTTGAGCAAATCACTCCACTTCTCTGTGCCTCAGGTACCTCATCTGTAAAATGGGGATTAAGAATGTGAAACCAGCACGGCACGGGGACTGCGCCCAAACAGATAACCTCGTATATACCTCAGTGCTTAGAACAGTGCTTGGCACATAGTAAGCACTTAACCATTGCCATCATTATTCCCTGGCCTTCTGAGTCACTGATGCACTTGGGTCTTAACCTGGGTCCCTTTTTAACTTCTCTGGACCTCCGTTTCTTCATCTCTTCAACCTCCTCCTTGGATGGGACCCTCTAGTGGGACAGGAACTGTGTTTGACCTGATGGGTTATCTTATATCTATTCCAACATTTAGTACAATTCTTGACACATAGTAAGTACTTAACAAATACTTTTATTAGAAGTAGTAATATGTTGAACCCCTCTGATCTCAGAGAACTGACCTATAATAGCTTTACAAAGAGAAACTTAGAGAGGTTGTCTCCCTAAACCTTCATTTACTACTTGTAACCATCCTCTCAATACCCTGCCTTATACTGAGATCTGGGTGTCTAGGTGGTGGAGTGAGGGAGGGGTTGAGTGACCATGAATAGCAATCTCCTTACTACATAAGCAAAATAGAGAAAGGCTGGTGAAGAAGATGATAAAATCAAAAATGCAGGCAGAGGGTTTCTGGCCACTCTCCTTCCCCCCACTTGACAACACACAGTCAGATGACCACCTTAGCCAGGCAACAGTCCCCTCATTCCACCCAGCTAATCATCACCCAGTCACAACAGTTCCACTCCCAAGAAAGCTGAGCAAGTCCTAGGAATGGGGCTGGAAGCAGTAAGAAAGCAGTGGGAGGGAAAAGGAGTGAAGAAAAGGGAGTAAGAGTAGTGTTTATTGAATCCCCTTCAGGTGCAATGCACAGCACTAAAATTTGGGCCATAATGAATAAACAAGTGACACATTCCTTGTCCACAAGGAGCTTACACTCAAATAGGAGAGACAGACAAAAAAGCATTTATGAAAAGCATTTATGAACAGATTAATCAAAATGAGTCATGAGTGCACAACTGAATACATGTATTTACATAAATGCAGAGGATTAGTAAAAGTAGGTAAACAAAGGCAAGTGAATCTAATCCCCTCTAGGGATGAGTTTGCTCATATAACTAAAAATGAGCTTTGCCTATTAGACAAATCAAAATTCTTGAATTCTGTGAACGCCTCCAGAAAAGGGAATGATCTTAATGTTGAAGGTGCTTGTCTTTTCAGTAACAGTCAGAAACCCACCTCCTCATTCAGTGGAGCTCAAGATAGGGAAAGTTATATTTTATCTCTGCAGTCATCTCTACTATCTAGTCCATCGTATGGGGTCCAAATAGTACAGTACACTGGGAGAAAATGTTCATATAAGCTATCAATGGATTGAAAAGGGTGGAGTGTGTTCTCAATTCATCAAGCAATTCCTACATGCAGAGCACTGTACTAAGCACTTGATACTCACCTCACCTTCAGCCCCACAGAACTTATGTACACATCCATAATTTATTTCATTGCCCATCTCTCCCTTTAGACTGTAAGCTCCTGGTGGGAAGGGATCATGTCTAAGGTTCGGTTATACTGGTCTGTTTCTCTCTTTTTCTCTCTCTCTCTCTCTCCCTCTCTCTCTCTCTCTATATATATATATATGTACCAAGCACTTAGTAATATGGTGCTCTGCACACACTAAGCACTCAACAAATACTGCCAATTGATTGTTTGGGAAAGGACAATAAAATAGAGTTTGTAGATGTGATCGACTTAATTAATTAATTGATCCCTGCTCACAAGGAGTTTACAGTCTACAGGGGGACTCAGAGAGTGAAATAAACTAGGGATAGGGGAAATATCCCTTGTTAATACAGCAGAATAACTCTCCCTCCCTCCCATCTGACAGCAGGGCTAAAGAGAGCAGAGGACCCCAACTGCATAGGCAGGTGAGCGAGACACCTAGGTAGCCTGAAGGCATTAGGGTGGGGGTCCCAGCTGACCAGCTTGTTCTAGGCTGGGAGGACTAGACAAGTGATTATGCTCCTGGGCTAGCTGGTAAAGATTTGAAAAGAAGAACTCCAAGATGATGTCAATCATACTGACATGCAGATTCACTCAAGGAGTGAATGACATACAGGCAACAGATGTTGTCATGTTGAGGTAAGAATGTCACAGATTTCCCTAAGAAACAGATTTCCCTAAGAAACTCCCTAATTTTGACATTTGCCTTGAGTAGATATGCTTGAAAACCACTGTGTCTCTTGAAAAATAAAATGCAGTTGAACACATCCGTGTTTAGTAAAACATAATCTAGGCCGCAGTTAACAGACCTTTGCCTTCCATGAAATCAGGGTTCCCGATGAAAGAAAATTCACTTTCCAGAAGCAAACTCTGAATTTTGAAATCACTCATAATTGAACTAGACTCTCAAGTATGGGAAGAGATGTTGCCATATCTTTCATAGTAATTGGGCATCTTTTCCAGAAAGTTGAGATTGAAAAATCTATTGTATTCTCTCCATTAGTGCAGGAATAGTCCCTGTAGGTATCCATGGTTAATCTAATTTTATATAAAGTGTTGAGGAATTTTCCCTAGAAAAGTCAAAGCTGATTATGAGAGTGCTTCCCAATACTGATCAAAATCATTCACTTCAAAATTCGGACCTTTTGATGAAGTGTTTACTGAATGTAACATTTGAAAAGGCTAAGAAAAAAAGCTACACTTTCCATCCTTTGGTCAAGAGAGATCTTCTAAGTCCTTGACTGATTGGGAAAACATCACCTAACTTGGGTTGCATCCTGTCCAGTATTTAGAGATAGATGATAATCAGCTGAAACTAGTAAATGCCAGACAAGAAAGTACAACCCCATGACCTTGTTCTTTAAGTTGCAGTTCTACTCCCAAATAGTACAAGTAGACACATTCCCTGCCCACAACAAGCTCACAATCTAGAGCATGTCTGTGCCTATCTGTTGCTGTTTCTGCCCTAACAGGTACTCACAAATGTCACAGCATCCAACAAGCATTATGCATTTTGCAGAAGACCACAGCTGTCCTACTTGTCACACATTCCATCAGGGACTTGGCTTAGTTTTCCTACACCTCTCAATCAACCAACGTGGAAAGAGCATGGCCTAGGAGATACAGAAAGGGCTTGGGAGCCAGAGGACCTGGATTCCAATACTAGTTCCACCACTCGCCTGCTATGTGACCTTGGCCAAGTAACTTTACTTCCCTGTGCCTCGGTTTCTTCAACTGCAAAATGCGGCTCATTGTGGGCAGGGAATGTGTCTGTTCATTGTTGTATTGTACTCTCCCAAATGCCTAGTATAGTGCTCAGCACACAGTAAGTGTTCCATAAATTAAGATCATGGCTCAGTGGAAAGCGCCCGCGCTTGGGAGTCCGAGGTCATGGGTTCGACTCCCGGCTCTGCCACTTGTCAGCTGTGTGACTGTGGGTGGGTCACTTCACTTCTCTGGGCCTCAGTTACCTCATCTGGAAAACGGGGATTAACTGTGAGCCTCACGTGGGACAACATGATTACCCTGTATCTACCCCAACGCTTAGAACAGTGCTCTGCACATAGTAAGCGCTTAACAAATACCAACATTATTAACTGAGAAGCATGGCTCAGTGGAAAGAGCCTGGGCTTTGGAGTCAGAGGTCATGGGTTCGAATCCCGGCTCTGCCACTTGTCAGCTGTGTAACTGTGGGCAAGTCACTTAACTTCTCTGTGCCTCAGTTACCTCATCTGTAAAATGGGGATTAAGACTGTGAGCCCCACGTGGGACAAACTGATTTCCCTGTGTCTACCCCAGCCCTTAGAACAGTGCTCTGCACATAGTAAGCGCTTAACAAATACCAACATCATTATTATATTCGGAAGCAGCGTAGCTCAGTGGAAAGAGCACGGGCTTGGGAATCAGAGGTCATGGGTTCGAATCCCAGCTCTGCCACTTGGCAGCTGTGTGACTGTGGGCAAGTCACTTAACTTCTCTGTGCCTCAGTACCTCATCTGTAAAATGGGGATTAAGACTGTGAGCCTCATGTGGGCCAACCTGGATTACCCTGTATACCCCAGTGCTTAGAACAGTGCTCTGCACATAGTAAGTGCTTAACAAATACCAACATTATTATAAATATAAATGAATAAATGAATACCTGTTCTCCCTCTTACTTAGACCTTGAGCCCCACATGGGAGAGGGATTGAGTCTGACCTGATTAACTCATATTTACCCAGGGCTTAGAGCAGTGCTAAGAGCACTTAACAAATATCATAAGAAACAAATGAGCTTACAGAGGAGCTTACTAAGCATTTTATGAGTTCATGATTTATGAGAACTGCTGCTTAGGTTTCCACCTTGGCAGATTTTAAAGCCCTTTGACGGAGTCACCATCAAGAGGAGGAGAGGGCTGTCTTACTCTTTTCGTATAGTCTGTCATTGTTGCCACCACCATCTTCACGGCTAAGATCTCCACAACAGTCTCCCAAGATATTCTGGGGATGCTATTTCAATGATTTTTCACTTTAAAAAAAAAACTACCACCTTCTATCTTACCCAGGAATATTCCACACCAGCAGCAAATTTGGGATGATGAAAGGGCTTAAAGGGGAGAAAGGAAAGGTTGTGGCAAAGAATATCCTTCAAGTCCTTTCTCTACAAAAAAATTCGCAGGCAGTAGGATTTACCAAGAACCGCAGAAAAGAGTACAGGATCTAAACACAGACACATTGTATAGAAATCATTCTTCACCACAGCTTATGTCAAATCTACAGTACAATGTTGTAGCTGCCTTGAAAGTGAAAACTTGGTAGCCCTCTGCAAAGCCACCACTGTTAACGTGTTTTAC
This sequence comes from Ornithorhynchus anatinus, assembly GCF_004115215.2. Lineage (NCBI taxonomy): Eukaryota > Metazoa > Chordata > Mammalia > Monotremata > Ornithorhynchidae > Ornithorhynchus > Ornithorhynchus anatinus. The sequence goes on from NC_041735.1 coordinate 32,721,732, forward strand.
TTTGCAAAATTTTTGCATATTTCACTGCTTCATGCTGTTTCCTGAGGTTGATGTTGAGTATGGTCAGACATTCTACCAACAGAACTATTCAAGAAATCTGATGAGTCACTTATGGAAGCGCCAAGTGTCATGACCATAGGGAAGTTTAGACTCCTCTGCACTTCTCTGGATCTTCAGTTAGGGTGGACATTTATTATTTCATGTTGTTCTACTTCATTATCTCTCCAAGAAATAAGGATATATTCGCTCTGTTTTTAAGCCTCCAAACAGCCACATCCTTGTACACATGTATTCCTCTTTTCATTCATTCAATTATATTATTGAGTGCTTACTGTGTGCACAGTACTGTACTAGACACTTGGGAAGTACAGTTCAGCAACAGAGGCAATCCCTGCTCACGGTCTAGAAGTCTTCAATAGGGATATACTATTACATATGTATTTTTATACATGCTCAATTCCTTTGAGATATTAATAAATCAGTGTAAATCAATGAGTGCATTAACAATGGCAGTATAAGACATATGTACATCTGTCTCATGGAGAAATAAAGAATCCATTTACCAGATCTGCTGTCCTAACTGAATGCAAGTTCCACAATCAATTAATCAACTAAATAACGCTACTTATTGAATGCTTAAGATGTGCAAAGTGGAGTTGCCTAGTAGAAAAAGCCCTGGCCTGGGAGTCACAGGACCTGGGTTCTAATCCTGGCCCTGACATTTTCCTGATCTGTGACCTTGGGCAAATCACTTAACTTCTCTATGCCTCAATTTCCACATCTATAAAATGGGGATTCACTAGCTGTCCTCCCCCCTACTTAGACTATGACCCCCTTGTGGATATGAGCTGCCTCTGACCAGATGATCTTGTATCTACCCCAGCACTTAATACTGTGCCTAGAACTTAGAAAGAGCATAACAAATGACACAATTATTATTATTCTTATCATCATTTATTTTGCTATTATAATTATGATCCTTATTATTAACATGATTGGGTTCATGAAGCCAGAAGAGTTGTGGCCCAGCTGCATCTGGCTGGTTGCTATGATGCAACACCACAGGTGGTTTCTGGGCACTGGGGATTACCCTTCTCCTGCTCACCTGTGACAATGTCAGGATCCTGCAAGTGAAAAGAAAATCACTGCTCTGGAGGGAGATGAGGACATGAAACCCTTCCCTATAAACGTCTACCTGGCCACCACACAGGGCTGAGAGTACAATCAAACCACAGCACGGTGAGTTTCTCCTTCTTTCTGGCTCTGATTGGAAAGGAGAGGAGATCATCTGTTTTTGTGAGCCAAAAGGGTGATGAGACCTGAACCAGAAGAGGACTGGTCAACAAGATCAGTAAGGAACATGACTGTTAAAGTGGCTGTTTCCCCACACCCTGACAATGACACTACCCTGGCCCCTTGCCAGATAGAAGATTTCTCATTCTCTTTTGGGCCCTCTACTCCCTAGAAGACCGGTCTGCTGTACTGAGAGAGCTGCTTGCTTTGAGATTTATCCTGAGTCCCTTTCTCCATCATTTTCCTGCCTCCCAGCTGTGTATTCAGCCAAGGTTTCTCCCTCCCAGATAGGGGCCCTATCAGTTGAGGGCTAGCCCTGCTCCCAGGATGCTCATGCCTCTCAGATTTTCAGCAGGCCTCTCCAGTTTGTGGTTGAGGCAACCCCTTGCTTATAACTCTCCATCCCTTGCTGCAGGGACACCTCCACTGAGGCTGACCACTGGTTGGGCAGGGGAACAAGAAAGATTTTAGCAGCCACTAGATTAGTTATTTTCCTGAAATGAAGAGGATATTGCTGCCTTTCTCTCTCTGTCTCACCCCATGAGACACAGACAAACTCTGTCCTCCAAATACTCTAAGACAGACACAGATTCATAGACACACAGAGACACACAGGTGTGCACTCACCAATATATCCCTAAGATTCTGGCAAACCAGTTACAGTCTCATTTCAATCTTCCACCAGAAACAATCTAGTCCCCCAACAGTTCACTGGAGTAAACTATTCCCAAAGCTCCATAAGAACGATTCTATTCATCATATTCTAAACATTAGCTTTTAGGCTTTGAATAGATTTGAACAATCTTTCAGGCTGCTGTTTTATCTTAAAGAATCCACTTCTCCCTCTTTTTTTCTCTCTGCTTAACCTGTACTCCAGCAATTTAATTCCTCCCAATTCCTTGTTGTCTATAGCTCCTGTTTAATCCTCAGTGAGTAACATTTTTAAATGTTTCTGACTCCTCCTATCGATCTGCTCCCCCGCATTATACCATCCTAAATTCATGATGCCATCTACCTGAAGAAGACCTTTATTTCTCCTCTATATGTTTCACTGAACTCAAAATGGGTTCATCTAACTTGAACAAACTGTTGGCAAACTGGTCATACCATGACCTAGTCAATCCCCCTCTGTTCATTATCTTCTATTACTCTGGTTTAATTTCTAGATTTGCTGGAAGCCTCATTTGACTACTGGTGATGAAAGAGTGATTTGACAAGTTAATAATTCCATGTGGTAGGCAGACCAAGTCTTGGATGTGAGTATTCTTCTTATCTTTTTAATAATATGTATTGAGCATACTTACAATTACTTCTGAACTGTACCAGGAACTACATGACTAATTCAAAGACAGGATTTGCTTTGTGATTGAACTCTGTTTTGGATTATTTGACCTGGTAATCATGCAACCTTGCTTTGTTATATAACCTTATTTAATCCTAACTGGTATTTATGATTTTACTTAATACTTGACCCAACTTTAACATTTCATGAAATGCTTTTTAAATCATATTTCTTATATTTACTGGGAGTCTGTATGGCTTTTTTTCTAGTATGTCCTAGGGTCTTGTGATTGAGCACATGGTGGGAGAGAAAAAACCTCTAAGATTAGCTCTCTTTCCATTCATAAATCAGTACTAGATAAAGACACCCAATGGTTTGTGCTGGTTTGAGGTGAAATAATAATAACAATTAATAATTATGGTACTTGCCCTGGAATAGTGGTGGAGAATGAGCACTGAGTGTTTTGGGGATGATGATGGTTCTGTGGAGTTCTGGAGCCATGGTATATTTCTGAAAAGGATTTAGAAGTTAGAGAGTCAAGGCCCTGGGGTTACTCCTCTTTTATTTTTCTCTTTTTTCCTATCTAGTCTCTCTTGTCTCTTATCAAGTCTTCAAGATTAAAGTGAGTTCCTCTCCCTAATGACATGGTCTGCACGTTGGTGGAAGTAGTTTGCTATACTATGTGCATTAACCCTTTCACGCTCAGCAATTCACTTCCAACATATTTCTATTTTATTCCCTCTCTTTGTATAGAGAGATGTATATTTTATCAATAGTGTCTGAGTGTCTGATCATGCTGGGTATTTATCTGAGCCTAACAATCCACTGTTTAGACTTGAACCTTCCTAGGATTTGACAGGACATCAGAGATGGCAATGGGAAAGCCTGACAGTCTTAGCTAAGTGATCATTGGAGCCACCTGCAGCCTGGGCTGGGAGAATGTACGCATCTCTAGAGAGAGAAAGAGAGAGAGATAGAGAGATCAGCTTCCCACAGGTATTTGCAATATATAGGATTGTTCTCCATCAGTGAACCTTCATTTTTTCTTCCTCGGTTTTCAGAAACCTGAATTGGACAGTGCCTGGCTTTGGGATCAAGTCATTAAATGAAATGTACATGACTTTTCCCCAGCCACAACTCTCAGAGACCAGTCTCACTTTCGATTTTGTGGCTAACAATCAATCCATCAGTCCCATTCACTGAGCTCTTACTGTGGGCAGAGCACTCTACTAAGTGCTTGGGAGAGTATAATATAACCATTGGTAGAAACATGAGTTTCCACATGAGTTTACGGTCCAGTGGGGGAGACAGACATTAGTATAAATAAATAAATAAATAAATAAATAAATAAATAAATAAATAAATAACTTTTGGTCTTGTATAAAAGTGCTGTGAGTCTGAGGGAGGAGTGAATAAAGGGTGAGCATCTAAGTGCAGGGTAGCACACAAGGGAGAGCATCCAGTACTCGTGCTTCTGTGATTACCAGAACCATGCATCAGCAATAACATCCTGAGACTACCTCATCTCAGCCTCATGTATCTAATCTCTAAATCATCTGTAAAATGGGGATGAAGACTGTGAGCCTCACGTGGGACAACCAGATTACCCTGTATCTACCCCAGCGCTTAGAACAGTGCTCTGCACATAATAAGCGCTTAATAAATACCAACATTATTATTATTATTCTCACAAACTGGCCACTTGGGTCTGAATCTACAGTGGTGACCTGCGCACCATGAGTGGGCTATGGGTATAGTGGGATGGCTTTTCTAGTAGTAGAATTGTGTCCCGTTGAGTTGTGCTCAGGTTGCTACATCTGTATTAATCCCCAACTGTGCTTAAATTGTCCCCTATCAGCAATGTCCCCTGATTGTCTGAGGTCATCAAGGGACAGATTCCAGGTGTTGAACCCCTGAGTTGAGCTAAGGTCTGTTAAGGCCTTGGATCTTCTTCACTGGACCTTTCAGCTGACCCTTCAACTTCTCTCTCTCCTTTGTCTGTAACTGGGGAGTCATCAGCTCCATGACCATCACTAACTGACTCATGACTGCCTGTTGGGCTGATTAACTGCCTGGAAGACTCTGCCCTCTTCCCTAAAGGCTGTGATGTCCATGCACTTGGCCTCATTTTCCTCCCAAAGAATCCTTATCCCTTCCAGTAATGCTCAAAAGATAATGATTGCTTTTGGTTCTTGCTGGCCTTAATAATTGGCAAGCCAACTTCCTTGACTCAGTGAGTACATGCCCCACAAAGAGCAGCCTGTGATCATTATTGGCCCCCCTTTTGGGGCCCCTTTAGGCCCTAGGTTCGCATCTCATCTGACCTCCTGGGGTGTCCTGCAGCCTTGAAGGGCCCACCCCCTTCCCGAATATATTTGATAATAAACTCACCACTGAAACCCAGGCTTGAAGGGCTGATGGTCAGCCTGTGGTCTGGCCCATCCTCACTGAGAGATCAGTTCAGAGCCTGGGTCTTAAGTTTCAGGATCTTGCTTAGAGTGCCAAGATTTTAGCACAAATCCCCCAGAGCAGGAAGAGTCCATGTTTCCAAATGGAGTATCCCAGCAGGTTTCCTGTCCTGGGACACAGCACAGCATTATATCCCACCCCTTCTCCATGTCCCCAGATTACTTAGCCAGATAGTGGCCTTATCTGGTGGGTATAAATCAAGGAGTGCATTAATAATGTCATTATATGTCTTCATGTCTGCATGGTGGGGAAATATAGAATCAGTTTCCCAGATCTGCTTTCCCAACGGCCTGCGAATTCCACAATCAATTAATCAACCAATCAGTGGTATTATGATTGGGTCCAGAAAGCCAGAAGAGTTGTGGCCTGGCTACATCGGGCCAGTTGGTATGATGCACCGACACAGGTGGTTTCTGGTTTGCTGGGGACTACCCATATCCTGCTCAGCCATGACAGCGTCAGGATTCTGCTAGTGAAGAGGAAATCACTAGCCTGGAGGGAGATGAACAAATTAAACCTTTCCTTATAAATGTCACCCTGGCCACCACACAGAGCTGAGAGGAGCTCCATTCCAGGATCAAATCGCAGTATGGTGAGTTTCTCCTTCTTGCTGACTCTCTGGTAGAAAATTCAGCAAGATCCAGATCAATTCAGCAAGATGACAAGCAAACCCCATACAGGATCTCTGGTAATAACAATAATAATGATTATGGTATTTGTTAAGTGCTTACTATGTGCCAGGCACCCTACTAAGCCCTGTGGTGAATACAAGGAAATCAGGTTGGACAGAGAACCTCTCCTGCATGGGGCTCACAGTCTTAAATCTCATTTTGCAGATGAGGTAACTGAGGCAGAGAAGTGAAGTGACTTGCCCAAGGCAACCCAGCAGACAGGTGGCAGAGCCAGGATTACAGCCAATGACCTTCTAACTCCCAGCCCCATGATCTGTCCACTAAGCCACTCTACTTCCCCTCTTTGATCCACCCCTCAAACATTTTACGGCAATGATGACTCAATCTAACCAACAATAAAATATGTCCTTGTGGTTTGAAAGTCCCCATCTTTTTCCAGATGATGTCAATGTCTTTTGTTCCCTGGACCAGGTGATCTGCCCGGAGTACACCCCTTATCCTGATGTTTTCATATCCCAGCTCAGACTGAAGGTAACTCCAATGATCACTTACCTGGGATTGTCTGAAAAGGCAGAGTGCCCCATTGCCATCCCTGACTTCCTGTAAAATCATTGGAGGGTTCAATCCTAAACAAATGATTGCTAATCAGAAAAGGCCCAGCCTGGTCAGGTACTCATAGAGAGTTGGTAAAATCTGAAACAACTCCTTCCTGATCATACTCCATATCACAAAATGACCCTTCTGTTGCTACTGCCTAAATCCTAGGAATCCAAGTCCGAGAGAAGCATCGTGGTTTAGTAGATAGAGCCAAGACCTGAGAGTCAGAAGGACCTATATTATAAAGGATTAGAACCATATGCCTCCTGTATGACCTTGGACAAGTCACGTCATTTCTCTGGTCAAGTGACTTTTCTGTCTTATTTTTGTTTTGTTCTGTTTTGCTTTGCTGTCTGTCTCCCCCGTTTAGACTGTGAGCCCATCACTGGGCAGGGATTGTCTCTATCTGTTGCCAAATGTACATTCCAAGCTTAGTACAGTGCTCTGCACATAGTGAGTGCTCAATAAATACTATCGAATGGATGAATGAATGAATGGGCCTCAGTTACCTCATCAGTTACAGATGAGGTAAAATGGGAATTGGGATTAAGACTGTGAAGGTCTGTGTCCAACCTGATTAACATGTATCCACCTCAGCACTTAGAACAGCGCTTGACTCATGGTAAGCACTTAACAGGAACTATAATAATGATTACTACAGTAATAGTAAGGCTTCTCTTCAGAAGAAAACACAATTGCAATAAGCAGGAACACAGAATTTTTCTTTGACATTAATTGCATTTGTAGTGCTTGTCAATGAAATCTCCCTCCCTGTGTTATACTGTAACCTTATCTCAGATAAGGTTTTCTACAGTTAAATCTTATTAGACATTTTAATGTTTGGGCTTTTTATTGTAAACTCACTGTGGGTAGGGAATATGTGTACCAATTTATTTCTACTGTACTCGTCCAAGCACTTAGTACAGTGCTTTGCATATAATAATTACTCATAAATACCACTGATTTATTTTGATTGATTATATGGGTCTAAATGAAAAAGTACAATTCTTCATGTAAATAACACCTGAATCCTGTTCAGCTTCATCTTTCTCCACTTTGCTCTATCCTGTCTTTACATTGTCCCATTTATCTGCTTGTCAGTACTCCCTAATGCAAATGTCCTCTGTTTCCTTAACTGGTTGGATTTCTGCATTAATTGATGTACCCAAATTTTCTTTCATTATTCCACTTCCTCTCAAAATGTATCCTTACTTCTAGCAAACACTCCCATCAAGGTGACTTTTTAAAATAACTTTGGGTTTCCCTGTGATGCCCTGCATTTCACACAAATTCCTTAAGCTCTCTTTATTTCCCACTGTGTTACCCTTGCAGGTATCTCCTAGATTGAATGGTAAAATTGATCAACTCATCAATCAGTGGTATTTATTGAGCACTTACTGTATGCAAAGTACTGTGCTATGCACTTGGGAGAGGACAATATAACTTTCTAGAGTGGGAGAATGAATACTGTCCCTGGATCCAGAGGTGTGTGGACTGCTGGTAAATCAAGGGTCTGTGTCCATATGTCCACCCAGACACTTCCTGGCAGTTTAGTTTTGGCCGAGATTAATTTGATAATATTAATTTAATCGTATTTGTTAAGCATTTCCTGTGTGCCAGGCACTATACTAAGCGCTGGGGTATAAACAAGATAATCAAGTTGGACAAAGTTCATGTCCCACATGGGCCTCACAAGTCACAGTCAAATTTTACATGAGGTACCTAAGGCACCAAGGCTATGGGCTAGTGAAATGGTGCTGTCTACAGTGATGGGAAAGTCATGGGGAGGAGAGGGTTTCGATGGAAAGATTAAAAACTTCTGTTTTAGACATGTTAAGTTTGTGGTGACAGGAGGACAGCCAAGAAGCAGCGTGGCTCAGTGGAAAGAGCCCGGGCTTGGGAGTCAGGTCGTGGGTTCTAATCCTGGCCCTGCCACTCGTCTGCTGTGTGACCTTGGGCAAGTCACTTCACTTCTTTGGGCCTCAGTTACCTCATCTGTATAAATGGGGATTAAAAAATGTGAGCCCCACGTGGGACAACCTCTATCTACCTCAGCGACTAGAACAGTGCTCTGCACATAGGAAGTGCTTAACAAATACCATAACAGTAATAAGTAGAGCTGTTTCAAGGCAGAAGAAAAGCTGAGACTGCAGAGAGGGAGAGAGATTAGAGATGGAGATGTAAATTGGGTATCTTCTGCATAGAGGTTGCTTCTGAAGTCATAAGAGCAAATGCATTCTCCAAGCAAGTGGGTGTAGATGGAGAATAGAAGGGGACCCAGAACTGAACTATGAGGGACACCCAGAGTTGGGGATGGGAAGCAGAGCAGAAGCCCATGAAAGAGACCGAGAGTGAGAATCCAGAAAGATAGAAGGAAAACAAGCCCCATGCACATGGCCTCCTTTTCTTCCAAGAGGACCCTTATCCTTCCTAGGAATGCTTGAAATATAATAGCCTCTTTCTGTCCTTGCTATTCTTATTACCTGGTGAGCAAAACTCAGTAAGTATCTCTTAAGGCCACCCCTTGACTCCTTTGGCCCCTTTTTGGAGCCTCTTTAGGTCCTAGGTTGACATCTCGTCTGATCTCCTTGGGTGTCTTGGGTCCTTGAAAGGCCCACCCTAATCCCAAATATATTTGACAATAAACCACTTCTGAAGATCCTAATCCTCAGGGCTGGTGGTCAGCCTGTGGTCTTGGTCATCCTCATCGGGTGGTCAGTTCAGGGTCTGGGTCTTGCATTTCCAGATCTTGCTCACAGTCCAGGATTTTAGTCCAATTTCTCAATGTATCCTCCCCTAGATCAGAAAGAGGAGTCCATGGTTCCAGCAAGCAGGACTTGATTGTCAAATGGAGTATTTCAGCAGAGTGCCTGTCCCGGGATCAAGCCTGTCATTAAATCCCATCACTTCTCCCTGTCTTCAGGTTATTCTACCAAGGTAGTGGCCTTATCTAGATTTGGTTAGTGGTGTTTCCTCAATCTGTCTACTTCTCTCTTGTCTCTGATCAGATTTATCTTGTCTCTTATCTAGTCCTTCCAGGAAAGGGGCATAATATGCACCTGGACCATTTTGCTCTCAACATTTCACTCCCAATCTCATTATCTCTTACATGCTTATTATGGGCAAAATACTGTGCAAAATTGTGGGGGAAAGTTCATGGATGATATGATAATGTTGGTATTTGTTAAGCGCTTACTACGTGCAGAGCACTGTTCTAAGCACTGGGGGAGATACAGGGTAATCAGGTTGTCCCACGTGAGGCTCACAGTTAATCCCCATTTTACAGATGAGTTAACTGAGGCACAGAGAAGCGAAGTGACTTGCCCACAGTCACACAGCTGACAAGTGGCAGAGCCGGGAGTCGAACCCATGACCCCTGACTCCGAAGCCCAGGCTCTTTCCACTGAGCCACGCTGCTTCCCCAGATATAGTTGGGGTCCTGCGGCCATAGAGATGGAGCAGCCTCAAGTGATCATGGATGAGTCACACTGCTACCTCTGTTTGATCTCATTCTACCACTGATCACATTCCCATCCAAATCCTCCCCTCCTCCGCCCCCTTAGCTGCTGTCAAGTGTGGCCTTTGGAATCCCCACTCCATTACAGGTAAACTACCTTTCATCCTTGACCTTTTCCTTTCCTGCTCTCTCCTCCTCCTCGCCCTTACGGAGAACTGGCTGACTCTTAACAACACGGTCTCTTCTGCTGCTCTCTCCAGTGGAGGCCTCTCCTTCTCCGACTTCCCGAGACTCACCAGAAAAGGAGGAGGCGTCGGCTTCTTTCTCTCATCTCAGTGCTGCTTCCGCACTATTCCTCCTCCCCCTTCCCTCTCCTTCCCCTCCTTTGAAGCCCATATTAATCGCCTCTACCACCCCCTCCAGATTCTTGTTGCCGTCATCTACCGCCCTCCTGGTCCCAACTCCAACTTCTTTAATCACCTTGACCCCTATCTCACCTTCCTTCTCTCCTTCTCCCTGCTCACTCTGAACCTCAGAGACTTCAACATATTCATGGATGTACCCGGTGACCCCTCTGCTGTCCGCCTGCTATCACTTTTTGATTCTGCCAACCTCCTGCTCCCACCGCACTTTGCCCACTCATTAACTTGGTCACACCCTCGATCTCATCATCTCTTACTGCTGCACTATCTCTTCCCTCACAAACTCTGAAATCCCTCTCTCAGACCATAACCTTCTCACCTGCCTCCTCTCTCACACTCTCTCACCCTGCAAGTCTATATTACTCCCCCACAAAGACCTCCGCTCTCTTGATCCCATCTGTCTTTGCCAAAGCGTCTCTTCCCACCTTGCCTCCCTATCCTCTCTTCCCACTCTCGATGATCAGGTTACCGCTCTCAACTCCACCCTTTCTACTCATCTCAATTCACTCGTCCCCCTTTCCCTCCACCGCTTTCACTCCACTAAACCGCAGTCCCGGATCTGTGCCTCTATCTGCCTCCTTACCTCTTATGCTCCAGCTGCTGAGCGCTGCTGGCGAAGGTCCAAGCACCAAGCCAACCTTATCCATTTCAAATTTATCCTTTCCTACCTTAGCTCTGCTCTCTCCTCTGCCAGGCAAAACTATTTTTCTTCTCTCATTGACGCCCATACCCATCACCCCCAACAAATATTCCAGACTTCTAACTCTCTCCTCAAGCCCCCTGTTCCTCCCCCTCCCCCATCCCTCACCCCCCATCAATCTGGCCACCTACTTCATTACGAAAATTAACACAATCAGGTCTAAACTCCCCAAAGTCAACCCTCCCCCTTCTGTTCCCCCACCCCAAACTTCTCCCCTACTTTCCCATCCTTCTCTGCAGTATTCTCAGAGGGGATCTCCTCCCTCCTCACAAGTGCCACCCCCTCCACCTGTGCTTTGGACTCCATTCCTGCTCATCTTATAAAAACCCATTGCCTCTTCTCTGCTCCCCTCCTTAATTTCTATCTTTAACCGCTCACTCTCCAATGGCTTCTTCCCCTCTGCCTTCAAACACGCCCATGTCTCCCCCATCCTAAAAAAACCCTCTCTCCACCCCACTTCCCCTTTCAGTAATCACCTTAATTCCCTCCTACCCTTCCTTTCCAAACTCCTAGAAGGAGCTGTCTGCAATCGCTGACTTAAATTCCTCAACTCCAACTCTCTCCTGGACCCTCTCCAGTCTGACCCTCCACTCTACCGAGACTGCTCTCACAAAGGTCACCCATGACCTCCTTCTTGACAATTGCAATGGCTTCTACTCTATCTTAATCCTTCTCGACAACTCAGCTGCCTTTGACACTGTAGACCATCCCCTCTCCTCCACACCTTATCTCACCTTGGCTTCATGGACTCCATCCTCTCATGGTTCTCCTCTTATCTTTCTGGTCATTCATTCTCGGTCTCCTTTGCCGGCTCCTCCTCCCCCTCCCATCCACTAACTGTAGGGGTTCCCCAAGGGTCCGTTCTTGGCCCTCTTCTGTTCTTCATCTATACTCACTCCCTTGGTGAACTCATTTGCTCCCAAGGTTTCAACTATCATCTCTATGCAGATGACACTCAAATCTACATCTCCTCCCCTGTTTTCTCCCCATCCCTTCAGGCTCGTATCTCCTCCTGCCTCCAGGACATCTCCACCTGGATGTCTGCCCACCACCTAAAACTCAACATGTGTAAAGCTGAGCTCCTTATCTTCCCTCCCATACCCTCTCCTCTTCCTGACTGCCCTGTCACTGTGGATGACACAACCATCCTTCCCATCTCTGAAGCCCCCAACCTTGGTGTCTTCCTTGACTCAGCTCTCTCATTCACCCCACACATCCAATCTGTCACCCATGCCTGCCGGTCTCACCTTTACAATATCACCAAGATCTGGCCTTTCCTCTCCATCCAAGCAGCTATCGAGCTGGTACAAGCTCTAATAATATCCCAGCTGGATTATTGTGTCAGCCTTCTCTCTGATCTCCCTTCCTCCTGTCTCTCTCCACTCCGGTCTATTCTTCATTCTACTGCCCAGATTATCTTCCTGCATAAACTCTCTGGGCATGTCACTCCCCTCCTTAAAAACCTCCAGTGGTTGCCTATCAACCTCCGCACTAAGCAAAAACTCCTCACTCTGGGCTTCAAGACTCTCCATTACCTTGCCCTCTCTCACCTCACCTCCCTTCTCTCTTTCTACTGCCAACCCCACATGCTCCACTCCTCTGCCGCTCACCTCCTCACCGTCCCCCATTCACACCTATCCTGCCGTCGACCTCTGGCCCACAGCCTACCACTGTCCTGGAATGCCCTCCCTCCTAACGTCCGCCAAACTAACTCTCTTCCCCTCTTCAAAGCCCTACTCACAGCTCACCTCCTCCAAGAGGCCTTCCCAGACTGAGCTACACCTTTTCTCTCTGTTCCCTCTGCTCCCTTTTTGCTCCCCCTCCACCCTCTGCTCCCTCCCCTTTCCCCCTTCACCTCCCCTGAGCCAAGCCCCCTTTCCCTCTGCTCCTCCCCCTCTCCCTTCCCCTCCCCTCAGCACTGTGCTCATTTGTATATATTTTTATTATCCTATTTATTCTGTTAATGAGGTGTACATTCCCTTGATTCTATTCATCGTGATTATGTTGTCTTGTTTTTGTCTGTCTGTCTCCCCCGATTAGACTGTGAGCCCATCACTGGGCAGAGATTGTCACTATCTGTTGCCCAATTGTACATTCCAAGTGCTTAGTACACAGTGCTCTGCACATAGTAAGCGCTCAATAAATACTCTTGAATGAATGAATGTTTGAATACTCTCTGGCTGCAACAGGGGCCTTTGTGAGCCATAGTTGAGAGTTGTGGGTAATAAGATTTAGGCCCATATGTTGAGATCTTCAAAGGTATTTTGGCACCAGTGGTTGATCAAAGTAGATTGTGGAATAACCGAGTAAACGAGACCATTTCCTACCAATTTGACTGAGATACTCAATTCATTTTGCCTCCTTTCTTCGTTTTCTTTTCATCTCCAGGAACTAATTCTCATTGTCTCTGGTCCATCCTGCTTTTTCCAGTGGTACTGTGGCAATTTGTATCAGCAAGTGATAACCATTGATGTGGCTCAGGGAGTCTGTTTCCTCTCCCAAACTGGAGTGGGTATCATGGGGAACTCTCTCCTCATCACACTCTACCTCACCTCATTTCTTCTGGGCTCCAAACCAAAGCCCACAGACCTGACCATCATCCACCTGGCCCTGGTCCACACCGTAATGCTTCTTACAAGGTGGATCATCATAGCAGCAGGGATATTGGGGCTGCAACTTGTACGGAATGATGCTGAGTGTAAGCTGTTTGCCTATGTCTACCGCAGCACCCGGGGCCTCTCCATCTGTACTACCTCCCTCTTGAGCATAGTTCAGGCCATCACCATCAGTCGAAGCACCTCCTATCTGTTCCATCACAAGGTTCAGATCCCAAACGTCATCTTCCTGGTCTTAGGCATCTTGTGGATTCCCAACACACTGTTAAGCACCACCCTTCTCTTCCAAATGGTCATCTCCCACAATACAACTGGCATTGATACCAATTGTTACATGGTGCCATTAAACACTCTCCTCCAGGAGCTGTTTCTCACCTTCATGGCTCTCCGCGATGTCCTCTCTTTGGGGCTCATGAGCTGCTGCAGTAGCTGCATGGTTCTTCTCCTGCACCGACACAGGCGCCAAGTCCAGCATCTCCACAGCCCCCACCAAGCCCCTGAAACCTCGCCCAAGAGACGAGCCACCCAGACCATTGTGCTGCTTGTGAGCTGCTTTGTAGTCTTTTACTGTGGAGACCTTGTATTTTCCCTGTTTCTAGGGACATCCATGAAGGACAATGCCACCCTCTTGAATGCTGGCATGTTTATGGTCAGTGGATATGCCACTGTCAGCCCCTTTATGTTGCTCACCTGTGACACAAGAGTCATCAAGTTCCTAGGTGATTTTCTGGGGAATAAGACCCTTAAATCCTCTCAGACAACACTGTTATCTGCATGCCCTCTTTGATTCAGGAAGCCCAAGTGAAGATCTTATTTCCCAAGCAGTGAGATCTTGGAAGAACAATATCATCATTAAACCAACGGCATTCCTAGCCCCAGACCCTGGATATAATCAGGGCTTCAATGTGGGGTGAGGGTTTGTGGCACTGAGAATTTCTACTCCAGATAGCTCTTCTCTGGAAATTTCCCCTGTCTCTTGGCTATGATTCCTCCAGTAGCTCTAGCAACTCCCACAATGCTTGGCTATATCCCTCTGTAACGTCCATTGATTGGATCGGTCCTCCATTCATCTTTACATGGGAGGCAGAGCCACCCAGTGGAAAGAGTACAGGTCTGGGATTCATAAGTTCTGGGTTCCAATCCCAACTCTGCCATTTGTCTTCTGTGTGACTGTGAGGAAGTCATTCACTTCACTGTAGCTCCATTCCATCAACTGTAAAATGGGGATTCCATCCCATTTCTCCCTCCTACTCAGACTGTGTGTCTCCTGTAGGACAAGGAATGTGCCCAACTTGATTACTTTATATCTACCCCACTTCTTAGGACAGTGCCTGACACATTGGTAGCACTCAACAAATACTAATATCATCATTTTTAAAAAAATCGTTATCATTATTATTATTGTTATTATTATCATTATTTAAAAGTCCAATTGATGTCCATGAAATCTCCAGATTTGCATACTCTCTCATTTCTCTTTTTCTTATGGTATTTGTCAAGCACTAACTATGTGCCCCATTGCTTGGTACAGTGCATGATGCATAGTAAGGGCTAAAAAAATGTGAAATTTATTCATTATCTAACTAGATTACATTTAACCCTGCACTTGACACATTATAAGTGTTTTACAACTACTAAAATATCATTTCCATTACTTGGAAGAAGGACGGTGCCTTCACAAAACAATAACAGCTGCATCCTGAAAATTATCTTCCCTTCCCTTTTCTGCAAAAACATTCAGTCCATGTTTCCAATCCTTAAGGACACAAAGTGATTGCCCATCAACCTCTGCATCAAACAGAAAATCCTTACCCATTACTTCAGAGCACTCAATGACCATGCCCTCTCCTACCTCACCTCACTGCTGGCCCACTACAATCCAGCCTCCACACTTCACTCTTCTAATGCCACGATATGCACTGTATCTAGATCTCATTGATCTAGCTGCCAACCTCTTGCTCACATCCTGCCACTAGCCTGCAAAGCACCCCCTTTTCTATTTAACAGACAATTACTCCCCTCACATTCAAAGCCTTATTGAAGGTATATCTCCTTGGCAAGGGCTATGTGAATGAAGTGGCTCGATGCTCATTTCATTATAGTGGAGCTCAAGACAAAGGAAGATAAGTAGAAGAGACTGCCATTAGGTGGCCAGGCAGAACCTGCCTGTGGATATAACACTTGATATCTCCAGATACTGTACTAAATATCGAGGTCAATAGGGCGGGGTATGTGTGTGTGGGAGGAAACAGAAGAGTTAGCTCACACCCATTTTATAGTTCTTGTCCTCCTCAAATCAAACGTGAATAGCATTTCAGATGATGAAGAATTTAGCAGGTTTAGGTGCTTGCCAGTGTGTCCTGAGCAATTCTTGTATTTTGGCACTTTTCTCGATTCTTGCTTGCTGATGAAGAACATATCAGGGCCATAAGATCGTTTGCTCCTTGAGAACAGGGACTTTGTCTTCTTACTCAATTGCACTTTCCAAGCAGCATGACACAATGGATAGAATACGGGCCTGGGAGTCAGAAGGTCATGGATTCTAATCCCAGCCTCGCCATTAGTCTCCTGTGTGAGCTTGGGGAAGTCACTTTACTTTTCTGGGCCTCAGTTACCTCATCTGTAAAATGGGGATTCAGACTGTGGGCCCCATGCGGTACAAGGACTATGTCCAACCCGATTTCCTTGACTCCACACCAATGCTTAGAACAGTGCCTAGCACAAAGTACTTAACAAATACCATAATAACAGTAATAATAATTATTTCATGGTTTTTAACCTACTGAGAGAGGGAATAGACAGGGTACAGACATGTGAGGGGAACTGGGAGGAGTAGATAGATGGCCAGTAGAAAAGAGTAAATACCCTCCTGACTGTGAGCTATTTCTGGGCATTTAATGTGTCTACCAACTTAGTTGCATTGGATACTCCCAAGATTTAGTACATCCATGTCATATCTTTGTCGGGCAGTATCAATTAAAGAAAGAAAATATGGAAGAAATGGAATCTCAGCTGATTGTGTATACAGAGTATACAAAAATAGGTCCTCACAGACTCAACTCAAGATGACATCCAGGAGAACGAGCCAAGTGATTTAGGAGAGTTGCTGGAGTGATGGGAAGAATTACATCCCGGAATCTCTATGTGGGAAACTTCCTAGTAGAGGGACATTTGCAGCAAGAGTTTCTTACATCTATCATCTATTAAGGAAACCCTGGTTATCTCCAGGGGTTGAGACCAATCAATTAGCGGAGTTTACTGAGTGTTTATAGTGTGCAGGGAACTTTACTATGTGCTTTGGAGAGTACTATAGAGTAAGTAGACACTGTCCCTGCTCTCATGCAGCATATATTCTTGTGGACCAGATACATTCTTCATCAAGGGTAGATAATGGTCTACCACTGTATCCTGAATGTGTTTGTGGGGACACTTCACAAAGTTCCTCAGATGAAAAGAGTTTGCAATAGCTACTGGATTTGTACAGATACACAAAATTGATAGGATTTGAATGAGAGATGTGAAGATATAGGAGAGGGAAGGGAGTCTTTCAAGAGTCTTGGGCTCTCTGTGGGCTGTTGAATGTGCCACTAGCTCACAGCAGAGCAGGAAGTGACTAGCCTGACTCCAATAATTCTTTGGGACATGGCACAGTTCCTAGGCTGTGCAGGAATGGGCAGGTGAGAAACACATGACAGTCCAATGGGCTGCCGGCTAAACAATGTGGGCAGAGTTTTTAGGTGCTAAGTGGTGGGGAATGAACTTGTAGTTTCAAAGTGGCCCATTTACCATTGCTTGTCTTTTGAGCAGTGTTACTTAATGTATAGAGCATGGGCCTCGGAGTCAGAAAGACCAAGTAACAGAAGGCATGACGTGATCCAGGAGGAGTAGGCAGTGCAGGACATTGTCATATCTTCAAAAATCCCAGAACTGGCATCGACGAGCCTTCTGGAAGGGTTGGGCCAAGCTTCCTCTGGGAACTCGAGGGAGCTGCAGTTCGTGGATTTGAGACAGCTGGGGAAGAGGCCAATGGAGATGGGACCGATGTCCTCAGATCTGTCACTGGGCTGTGCCGCACAGGTGGAGAGACATGGATTGGTCTCTTGATCCAACTTCAGGGTGGAGCCATCCATCCGGAACAGTGTGGGGACCTCCAGTTCTGACTGCTGGGACCCAAAGTATCTCTGAAAGACCATCTCTAACTCAGTCACGGTGATTGGGTCAGTACCTGGGAGAACCTGCAGGAATAGGAGACAGAAAATTCAGTCATTATCGAGAAGAAAGCAACAACCCTATCACATCCCAATCTTGTCTTATTGGTTCTGATAACAGAAAATGATATATGCCGCAAGGCAACCTGATTGGCAAATAGTTTAGCAAGTTGCAAAGTACACCCTACACTTCACCCTGTGACCACAGGCTTATATCAGTTCCTTTTATTTGGTACCAGGTTTGGGGGTATGGTAGTCCTTGGATCTCAGGCAACCCCTGAGGGACTGGGGAGGGACTTAGGAGGGGCAGGAGAGGTTTTTGGTAGATCAAGCCTGTAGTTTCAATTTTCTCAATAAAGTAGGTACCCAGGTCACTAGGGGCAAGAGATGAAGGAGGCAGGTAGAAGGGGATTGAGGAAGGAATTAAATGTCTGGAACAACTGGCAAGGGCAATAGCCCTGGATAAGATGAGTGGAGAAATAATTGTCCTAGGCAGAGGGGAGGGCTGGGTTCTAGCCACAGCCCTAACTCTGCCCTCACCAAATCTGATAGCTCTCTATCTGACCACAACTTTCTCACCTTCCTTCTCTCCCACACAACTCCCCACAAATCTGCACTGTTTCCCCACAGAGACCTCCCATCTTTTAACCCCGTCCAATTTTCTCAAGTCATCATACTCCATTTAGCCTCCTTGCCCAAACCTCCCTCTCTTGATGACCAAACTGTAGATCTCAACATCACCCTCTCTACTGAACTCTACTCTCTACCTCCCCTATCCCTCCATCAGTCTTGTACCACTAACTCACGGCCCTGCATCACGTCCACAGTTTGCTTCCTCTGGTCTTGTGAATGCATCACAGAGCACTGCTGGTGGAAATGTAGATAACAAGCCTACCTTGTCCACTTCATATTTATCCTTGCACAATTTTAACTCTGCCATCTTCTCTGCCCAGCAAAATTATTTCCCCACCCTTATTGGCATCCATGTCCATTGCCCTCTTCAGTTTTTACAGACATTCAGTTTTTTGCAGACACTTAACTCCCTCCTCAAACCCCTGTCCTCCCCTCCCCTCCCCCCAACATATCTTTCCCTTAATGACATGGCCATCTATTTTTGGAGAAAATTGAAACAATCAGGTATGATCTCCTTAGAATCTCCCAAGTCCTCCCTTCTCCCACCCCTTCTTCAATTCTCTCATTTTTTCCTAGAAGTATCTCAAGAGGAAATCTCCTGCCCTCTCTCAAAATCTACCTCCTCCATCTGTGCACCAGACCCTATCCCTTCACACTCTATATCAAAATGCTTCCCCCTCCGTTTTTCCCTCCCTAAATGCCATCCTCAACTCTTCACTCCCCAATGGCTTCTTCCCCACTGCTTTCAAACATGCCCATGTCTCCTCAGTCCTTTAAGATCCATCCCTTGACCCCACAGCTCCTTATAGTTATCAATCTATCTACCGCTTACCCTTTCCTCTCCAAACTCCTTAAGCAAATTGTCTACACCCTCTGTCTCAAGTTCCTCTCCTGCAATTCTCTCCTTGACCTCCTCTTGTCTTACCTCCGTCCCCCTCACTCCACGGAAACTTTCTCAAGATTCTCAGATGATCTCCTTATTGCCAAATTCACTGGTCTCTACTCCATCCTAACCCTCTTCAACCACTCAGTTGGCTTCAACACTGTCCACCATCTCCTCCTGGAATCATTATCTAACTTCAGCTTCCTTGGCACTGTCCTCTCCTGCTTCTCCTCCTAACACTCTGCGTGTTCACTCTTAGTCTCCTCATGTGCTCCTCTCTGTCTCCTACCTGTTAACTGTGAGTGTCTCTCAAGGTTCAATTTTGGGTCCCATTCTATTCTCCATCTACACTCACTCCCTTGGAGAACTCATTCACTAACTGCTTGGAAAGATAGGAGAGTTGAAGAAATAATTCTAGGGAAAAGACCACTGCAAAGAAGCCATTGGAGCACAAGGGAATAGTGACCAGGTTTTCTCATAGTGGAGTAGAAGAGGTAGCACATTCATTCAGAGGTTTCACCCATTCATTCATAAATGAGCAGAAAGTTCTTTCTTCAAGCTACTCTGTCTCCTTATCTCTCATACAAATCTCAATATACCATAAAGATCTTATATATGTATCATACATGTCACATATATCTCAATATATCATCCCAATTTCTTTGAGAGATGGCATGTTATATTATTGTATTCCTTGGAGAGATTAGATATAAAATAATAAATGTCAGTATAGGTCAGTGAGTACATTAACAATGGTAATGAAATACGTTTATATGTATGGATGATGGGGAAATATAGAATCAGTTTCTCAGCCCTGCTGACCCAACTTACTGTAAATTTCCCAATCAGTAAACTAATCAATGCTATATATTGAGCACTTACTGTCTATCCAGCAGCGTCGCCTAGTGGAACGAGGCCGAGAATGGGAGTCAAAGGGCTTGAGTTCTAATCCTGCCACTGCCATTTTCCTCTTCTGTGAACTGGAGCGGGTCACTTAATTTCTCCGTGTCCCCATTTCCACACTTGAACAATGGGGATCTACCCCTGTTATCCCTCCTACTTATATTGAGAGTCTCATGTGGGATAGGGACTATGTCCCATTGATGATCTTGCATCTCTCCAAATGTTTAATACATTGCCTGGCACTAAGTAAGAGCTTAGCAAATGCCCCAGTTATCATTGTTATTGTTATAATGATCACATTATCATTACCATGGTCTCTGAGGATGTAATCCAGAAAGTCAGAAAAGAGTTGTGGCCCAGCCTGTCCTGGCCTGTCACTATGATGGGCTGACACAAGTGGCTTCTGGGCATGGGAGACAAGCCATTTCCCACTCACCCCAATAGTGTCAGGATCCTGCTAGTGAAAAGAAAATTGCTGGCCTGGAGGGAGATGAGCACATGAAATATTTCCGTATAAAGCTCATCCAGGCCATCACAGAGGGGTGAGGGTGCCTGAGATCCAGAATCAAAGGGCAGCCTGGTGAGTATATCCTTTTTTTAAAAAAATGGTATTTGTTAAGAGTTTACTATATGCCAGATACTCTACTAGTCTGTGGGGTAGATACAAGATAAACAGGTTGGACACAACCTATGTCATACATGGGGCTCACATTCTTAATCCCCATTTTACAGATTAGGGAACTAAAGCATAGAAAATTTAAGTGTCTTGCCCAAGTTCACCCAATATTACATTATATATTTTATTATAATCCAGGTCTTTCTGAATTCTAGGCCTGTGCTCTTACCATTAGACCACTCTGCTTCTCACTAGGCCATACTGATTATTCCCAACTCTACAGTCAGAATGGAGATGAGATAATCTTGCTTCGTGAGGCAGATGGGTGAGGGAGACCTGGACCAGGAGAGAACTGTTCAGCAAGATAATAATAATAATAATAGTTATGGCATTTGTTAAGCGCCTATTATGTGCTAAGCAATGTTCTAAGTGCTATGGTAGATACAAGGTAAGCAGGTTGTCCCACGTGGGATTCACAGTGTTAATCCCCATTTTACAGATGAGGTAACTGAGGCACAGAGAAGTTAAGTGACTTGCCCCAAGTCACACAGCAGACAGGTGGTGGAGGTAGGATTAGAACCCACGACTTCTGACTCCCAAGCCCGGGCTCTTTCCCCTAAACCATGCTGCTTCTCTAATCAGAGAAGAATTGAGCAGAACATAACATAACTTTTAGAAGTGGCTGTTCCCCCACATCCTGAACATGAGACTCCCCTAACCCCCTTTCAAGGGAGGAGCATTTCTACTCATTAGCAGATGACCTGTTGTACTAAAATAGCTTCCTACTGCTGGCCACATGCTGAGTCCCTTTCTCCGTCCCATTCCTGCCTCCCAACTGTATTTTCAGCACAGGTTTCTGCCTTCCAGATTTGGAGAGGTCTCAGCATAGGATCAGCCCTGCTCCCTCAAAACCCAAGCCCCCAAACCTTTCAACAGGTATTTCCAGTTCATGGCTGGGATGCCCCCTTTCTCACATCTCCCCGCCCCCATCCTGGTCTTGCAGATGTATCACTGTCTCTGCTGGGGTTGACCCCATCCTGGTCAGGGGAACACGTTGAGACTTAGGGGCACTAGACTAGGTGTTTTGCTGAAATAAAAATATTTTTCCTGCCTTTCTCTTTCTCTGACTCCTAAATCACAGGCAAATTTTCTCCCCCTAATTCTCCAACATGCACACACACACACACACACACACACACACACACACACACACACATCCTTAGGAACTTGGCAAATCAATTTAGGTTTCAGTGAACTCCCACCAGAAGTAATTTAGTCCCTGAGCAGTTCACTGGATTAAACTCTTCCCAAACCTCCATAAGAATCATTTAATTTTTTTTAATTTTTATCACTTGCATTGAAGGTTTTGAATTATATTTGAACAATCTTTCTGGTTGCTATTTTATTTTCAAAAATCCATTTCTCTCTATTTACATTTCTCCTGTTTGCACTGTGATCCAGCAGGATGTGGGGCATCCTCACTTAATTTACTTGAATCTAGTTCCTCCCAAATTCTTGTTGTTTCCATCTGCTGTTTAATCCTCAATCAGTATCAGTCTTAACTGTTTCCCATTCCTCCTGCTGCTCCGCCCCTGAATATCATAACATCCTAAAGTCATGGTGCCACCTTCCAAAAAAGACCTTTATTCCCACCAAATATGTTGATTGTACTCAAAGGGGCTGAATCTACTTAAACAAATTACTGTCAATCTGGTCATACCACATTCTGACCATGACTTTTCAACTGCTTAAAAGATCCATTTGATCATTTAATAATGCCATGTGGTAGGTAGGACTAGTTTGGAAGCAAGTATTCTTTTTATCTTTGTAATAATATGTGGGCTTCTCAGGGTTGCACCTGGAGAGTTTCCAGTGCTCTACTAGTCTCAACTATGAGAGGGAGAGTCAAGCAGAGGCCTACCCATTCCTAGCTTGGGCAGTGGCTAGCAAGTGGACAGCAATCTGCTACAAGTCAAAATTTACCTGTGTTGGGCAGCAGCAGCATGGGAGAGAGTCAAGGGTGGAGACTCGGGTTTACTAAGTAGAAGGGGACAAAGATAAACCGCTTCCACATTTTTACCAAGAAAACTATATGGAAACACTACCAGAACGATTATAGATGGAGGTGGGGCGTTCTGGGAGAGACATGTCCATGGCGTCACTATGTGTTGGACACGACTCAGCATAAGACCACAACAACAATTATATGTGTAGAACATAATTACATTCACTTCTGAACTGTAATAGGCAACACATAATTAATTCAGACAGAATTTCCATTGTAAATGAACTCTAGTTTGTGTTCTTGGATATTTATAAGTCGGTTAGTGAGTCAGTCATATTTACTGAATGCTTACTGTGTGCCGAACATGGTGCTAAGTGCTTGGAAGATTACGATATAATGATATGACAGACAAATTACCTTGCCCACAACAAGCTTACTGCCTAGAGGGGGAGACATTCAAACAAATAAATAAATTACAGGTATGTACATGTATGCTGTGAGGTAGAAAGGGGGGAATGAATGAAGGGAGCAAGTCAGAATGACACAGGAGGAGTGGAAGAATAGGACCAGAGGGCTAAGTCTTAAAAGACATCAGAGGAGATATGTTTTCAATATGCCCTTGAAGTGGGGGGAGAGTCACTGTCTATTGGCAGTGAATAGGGAGGGTGTTGCAGGCCAGAGGCAGGATGTGGGCGAGAAGGTGGCAGCAAGATAGATGAGATTGGGATACGTGAGAAAGTTAGCAATAGAGTACCCAAGTATGTGGGCTGAGTTGTAGTAGGGGTTAGAGAGGTGAGGTAGGAGGAGACAAGGTGATTGAGTGCTTTAAAGTTTCTGTTGATGCATAGATGGATGGGCAATGACGAGAGGTTCTTGAGGAGTCGGGAAGCTTGGACTGACAGTTTTTGTATAAAAATGATCCAGAGAGCCAAGTGAAGAGACAGAAGGCTGGAAGCTCAGCAAGGAAGTTGATACAGAAATCAAAGGGGTATAGAATGAGTGTGTGGGTTAACATGGTAGCAGTATGGATGAAGAGGAAAGGGCAGGTTTTAGTGATGTTGTGAAGGTCGAACGTACAGGATGTACAGAAGGATTGAATATGTAGGTTGAATGAGAGTGAGAAGTCACAGATAACACTAAGGTTATGGGCTTGCAAGGAAGGAAGGATGGTGATGGTGGTGCCATCTACAAGTGATGGAAAAGTCACAGGAAGGACAGAGTTTGGGTGGGGAGAACAGGAGTTCTCTTTTAGACATTTTAGGTTTGAGGTGTTGGCATGACATCCAGGTAGAGCTGTCTTAAAGGCAGAAGGAATTGCAAGACTGCAGAGAGGGAGAGCGATCAGGGCTGGAGATGTAGATTTGGGAGTTATCTGCATAACTGGGAGTCATAATGGTAGTTGAAGTCATGTGAGCCAATGACTTCTCCAAGGGAGTGGGTGTAGATTGGAGAATAGAAGGGGACCCAGAACTGAGCATTGGGGCACATAGTTACAGGATGAGAGGCAGAGGAGGATCCAGCAAAAGAGACTGAGAATGAGTGGCCAGAGAGATCGGAGGAGAAGCGGGAGAGGACAGTGTCAGTGTAACCGAGGTTGGATAATATTCCCTGGAGAAGGGGAAGGGCAAGAGTGTCAAAGGCAGCTGAGAGATCGAGAAGGATTAGGATGGAATAGATGCTATTTGATTTAGCTAGAGGGAGATTATAAAAATGTATAGTATTTGTTAAGTGCTTACTATGTACCAGACCCTGTACTAAGTGGATATAAGCAAATAGGGTTGAACATAGTCCCTTTCCAGCATGTGACTCAGAGTCTTAATCCCCTTTTTACAGATAAGGTAAATGAGGCACAGGGAAATGATGGGATGTGTCCAAGACCATATAGCAGGACAAGCAGAAGAGTCAAGATTAGAACCCATGACCTTTTGACTTCCAGACTTGGGCTCTATGCATTAAGCCACACTTCTTGTGACCTTTGAGAGGGTAGTGTGTGTGTGGAGTGAAGGGGATGAACGTCATATTGGAGGGGGTCAAGAAGAGAATTGGAAGAGGGGCCGTTGAGTCAGAGGGAGTAGACAACTAGCTCTAGGAATTTGGATCAGGATTGTAGGAGGGAGATGGGGCGATAACTGGAGGGAGCTGTGGGGTCAAACGAGGGATTATTAGGATAGGGGAGACATGGACATGCTTGAAAGCAGTGGGGACGAAGTCAGTGAGAGTGAACAGTTAAAGATGGTGGGAAGGGGAGGAAAAAGGGAGGGATCAAGTGCTTTAACAAGGTGCAGAAGGTTGTGGTCAGATTCCCAGGTAGAAGGAGTTGATTTTGAGAGAAGGCAGGAAACCTCTTCTTGAAATACTGCTGGGAGAGATGGGAGAGTTGAAGAAGGGGAATGAGGAAGTGAGGGATTGAGGAGGGGCAGGAGAGATTTTAGGGAGCTCATTCCTGTCAGTGTCAATTTTCTTAATGAAGTAGGTGGCCAAGATATTAGCAGCAAGGGATGGGGGAGGCCAGGAAATGGGAGGTTTGAGGAGGGAGTTAAACATCTGGAATAACTGATGAGGGCAATGGCCATGGGTGCCAGTAAAGATGGAGAAATAATTTTGCCAGCAGAGGAGAAGGCAGAGATAAAGCACAAAAAGATGAACTTGAAGTGGACAAGGTCAGCTTGATATCTAGGTCTAGCGCATAAGAATGAAGGAAGAGTACTGTGGCAGAAATCCAGGGCTGTTGGTTAGTGATAAGAGTTCACCAAAGGGATGTAGGAGTGAATGAGTTGAGTACAGTAGAGAGGGTGGTGTTGAGAACATCAACTGATCATCAAGGGAAGGTAATTTCTGTACAAAAACAACTGATCATCAAGGGAAGGTAATTTCTGTACAAAAACTAATGGATGAGGTCAAAAGATCGAAGGTCTCTGTGGAGGAAGAGCACAGATCTGTGGGGAGGATGAGTGAGGGAGAGAAAGCAGGTGAGGAGGTTGTTTTCAGAGAGAGGGATTTCAGAATTGGTGAAGGTGGTGGCTAGAGATGATATCTAGTTTATGTCCAAGTTGATAAGTGGGCAAGCTGAGGTGTAGCAGGAGATCAGTGGAGTTGAGGAGTGATAGAAAATGGGCAGTGGAAAGGTCACCAGTAGCATCTATTTGGATACTGAAGTCCCCAAGGATCAATATAGAGATGGGGAGTAATAGGCTCTGCTCCACAATGACTTGGTCCGCACATTGGTAGAAGGAGTATCCTAAAGCTCTCTGGTGTTACCCTTTCAGGAATGGGCCAGAATCTGGGATTCCTTCAAGTGGGTCTCAATTCCTCCATCCCTTAGACCACCACTACCACCCAAAATAAGCATCTCAAACAGCAATGGGATCATATGAGGTCCTGTCGGTCATCCTTTCACCTCAGTTGCATGAGGTTTGAAGTTTTCCTTTCCTGCCGTCCTTTGGCTGCCTAGGCAGATTTATCTCTTGTACACTCAAGAGATAACTGAACCACTAACCAGCTGCACAAAAACGTTAGAATACTGAATTCTCATCCTCAAATTGAAAGGATCCTTTACAAATGAATTGTCTTGTCTTATGTTGTCAAGTTGTTTCTGAACCATAGCAAATCCAAGAACACATCTCTCCCAGAGTGCCCCATCTCAGTGTGCAATCGTTCTGGTAGGTGTATCCATTTAGTTTTCTTGATAAAAATATAGAAATAGTGTAGCATTGCCTCCTTCTTTCACCCTCGACTCAAGTCCCCACCCTCGACTCAAGTCTCCACCCTCGACTATCTCACGTGCCTGTACTGCAAAGCATAGGTGAGTTTTGACTTGTAGCAGAAATCCTTCCATTCACTAGCTACTGACATGCTAGGAAGGGGCAATAGGTATTCCTCTCCTTGACTCTCCGTCCCATAGTCGAGACTGGTAAAGTACTGGGAACTCTCCAGGTGCGATTCTGAGAAGGGAGAAAATGAATTAAGCAAAATAAAATAATTCCTATGGCAAATGCCTGGCATTTCCTCACATTATCAGTATTTTTCTTGAGTGCACTGTACTAAGTTCTGGGGAGAGTACAATATAAGAGAGTTGGAAGACATATTCCCAGCTCACAACAAGCATAAATCTCACACATTTTCCTTCCCCAGTTCCTTACTTTTCTTATATGCATCGTGGAGTCTGGTCCTGGGCCCTTAGACTCCCAAGGTAACCCAGGTTTAAGGTCCACCCTCTCCTGATTCTTCTTCAGGATTTTCAGAGGCCAGGCCAAAAGGTCTCCTGGTCCACATGATCATGTCCCTGCCCCTTGGGTAATTGCCTCACTCCTCAAGGATCCTAACTTCTGGGCTCCAATGTGGAAAAACACTACTTCTATCCTCTGTCTCCCCGGGATTGTTCAGTCCCATATCTAACTAAAAATGCTTGAGGGGTGTCCTAGATCATTAGTTCTTTCCTCTTTTCTCAATCTCCTTTTGAGGTGGCTAGATTCTTCTTACTAAATCCAACTACCCATCTCTCAAGGAGGAAGTCATCAATAGTGAGTTTCTACCAGTTCTAGCAACTTCTGATCATCTCCCCCTCTGTCCACTTTGTGAGAGGTCAGTTTCAGTGACTGCCTCACCCTGGCACATCGATGCAGTGTGTAAGATGAATTAGGCCCAGTAGGCCCATGAAAAATTACTTTCTGGTGAAAGAAAGACAACATGGCATTTGCTAAGGGGAAATTGTGCCCTATTCACTGCCCAGGCAGATTTATCTCTTGTACACTCAAGAACTACATGAACCACTAACCAGATGCACAAAAGCGTTAGAGCACTACTGAATTCTCATACTCAAATTGAAAGCATCTTTTACTAATTGTCTTGTCTTATGTGGTCAAGTTGTCTCTGAACTATAGCAAATCCAAGCAAATCCAAGGACACATCTTTCCCAGAATGCCCCTCCTCAATGTGCAATCATTCTAGTAGGTGTATCCATTTAGTTTTCTTGACAAAGTGCAATGTACTAAGGTCTGGGGAGAGTAATAATAATGTTGGTATTTGTTAAGCACTTACTATGTGCAGAGCACTGTTCTAAGCCCTGGGGTAGACACAGGGGAATCAGGTTGTCCCACGTGGGGCTCACAGTCTTAATCCCCATTTTACAGATGAGGTAACTGAGGCACAGAGAAGTTAAGTGACTTGCCCACAGTCACACGGCAGACAAGTGGCAGAGCTATGATTCGAACCCATGACCTCCGAGTCCAAAGCCCGTGCTCTTTCCACTGAGCCACGCTACTTCTCTGTGAGTACAATAGGAGAGAACAGTATAAGAGACTTGGCAGACACATTCTCTGCTCACAACAAGCTTAAATCTCACACATTGTCCTTCCCCAGTACCTTACCTTTCCTGTACGCATCGTGGAGTCTAGTACTGGACCCTCAGCCTCTCAAGGTACCCCAGGTTTAAGGTCCACCCTCTCCTGATTCTTCTTCAGGATTTTCTGAGGACAGGGCAAAAGGCCTCCTGGTCCACGTGATCATTTTCCTGCCCCTGGGGTAATTGCCTCACTCCTCAAGGATCCTAACTTCTGGACTCCAATGTGGAAAAACACTACTCCTATCCCTTGTCTCCACCTCTGACCACTTTGTGAGAGGTCAGTTTGAGTGACTGCTTCCCCCTGGCACATCAATAGTCTGTAAAATGGATTAGGCTCAGTGGGCCCATGAAAAATTACTCCCTGCTGGAAGAAAGACAACATGCCATTTGTTAAGGGGAAATTGTGCCCTTCTCACTGGAAGGGGTTATTTGAATTGACCAGTAAATATGTAGATTTAGATTTTCATAGGGCCTTTGATGCCAAAGGTTTACATGCAAATAGATTGTGGCATAACTGAGTAAACATGACCATTCCCTGCCAATTTGACTGAAGTACTCAATTGTTTCTGGATCCTTTGCCAGTTTTCAACTCCAGGAATTATATTCTCACAGTCTCTGGCCCATCCTTCTTCCTGCAGGGTTGCTGCAGATATTTGTATTAAGAGGCGATGAGCATTGATGTCATCCAGGAAGTCTGTTTTCTCTCCCAGGCTGCAGTAGGTATCATGGGGAACTCCCTTCTCATCACACTTTACCTCTCCTCATTCCTTCTGGGTTCCAAACCGAAGTCCACGGACCTGGTCATCATTCACCTGGCTCTGGTTCACACCATGATGCTTCTTACCAAATGGATCACCATAGCAGCAGGGATGTTAGGTCTGCGGCTTGTACAGACCAATGCTGAGTGTAAGCTGTTTGCCTATGTCTGTCGCATTGCCCGGGGCCTCTCCATCTGTACCACCTCCTTTCTGAGCATGGTCCAGGCCATATCCGTAAGTCCTAGCACCTCCTACCTGTTCCAGCTCAAGGTTCGGATTACAAACTTCATTCTCCCAGTCCTAGCCATTTTGTGGATTCCAAACTTGCTGATAAGCACCAACCTCTTATACCAAGTGGTAGCTTCCCTTAATGCAACCAGTATTGATAGCAATTGTTACATCGTGTCCATCAACACAATCCTCCAGGGGCTGATTCTCATCTTCACGGGCCTCCGCGACATCCTCTCTCTGGGGCTCATGAGCTGCTCCAGTGGCTATATGGTCCTTCTCCTGTACCGACACAGGCACCAGGGTCAGCATCTTCACAGCCCCGGCCAAACTCCTGTAACATCACCAGAGGAACGAGCCATCCGGACCATTCTGTTGCTGGTGAGCTCTTTTATAGTCTTCTACTGTGGAGACTGTGTCCTTACCCTATTTCTAGGCACATCCATGAAGAATAATTCTGCCCTCTTGAGTGCTAACATGTTTACAGTCAATGGATATGCCACTGTCAGCCCCTTTGTGTTGCTTACCTGTGACACAAGGGTCATCAAGTTCCTATGTGATTTTCTGGAGAATAAAAGCCTCAAATCCTCTCAGACCACACTGCAATCTGCAAGTCCTCTTTGATATGGGAAAGCTAGTGAAGATCTTACATCACAAGCAAGTAAGACCATGGACAGCAATATCGTTTTTAAGCCAAGGACATTCTTAGCTATAGTGTCCAGAGACAATCGGTTTCATTAGGGGGTGGGAGTTTGCAGGACGGATAATTTCTACTGCAGGCATACTTCCTCTGGAAGCTTTCTCAGACCCTGGCCACGGTCCCTCTAACCTCCATTTTGCTTTGCTAGATCTTTATGTAACTCTCATTGGCTGGTTCTGTGCACATCATGTTCTGACTCCTCTGTTGATCTGAATATGGGTAGGAGTGTGGCCTAATGGAAGAAACACCATGCTGGGATTCTGAGGACTTGCATTCTAATGTCACCTCTGCCAGGATGGAGGAGAGGGTGAGGGGGCAGTAATAATGATAATAATGATAATGATAATAATTATGACATTTGTTAAGCACTTACTTTGTGCCAAGCAGTGTTCTAAGTGCTGGGATAGACACAAGGTAATCAGGTTGGACACAGTCCCTGTCCCAAATGAGGCTCACAGTCTCAATTACCACTTTACAGATAAGGTAACTGAGGTCCAAAGAAGTGAAGTGACTTGCCCAAGGTCACACAGCAGACAAGTGGTGGAGGTGGGATTAGAATCCAAGACCTCTGGCTCCCAAGCCCATGCTCTTGCCATTAGGCCATAATGACGGAATGCTTTCTAGAGGAAATGGGACTTGAGCTACAAGCAAAAGAAAAGATGAAGCGGGCAGGGGATGCAGAAGAATGACAGGATTAGGATGTCTCTTGCATAATTGAAGCACAACGTGGGTACAGATCTGGCAAACTCAAGATGAGGAAGTTTTAAAGAAGACGTGATATTTAGATTGATATTGTAAGGGCCTTGGATACAACTCAAGTAAAATTAAAAGAGAAGTCCAACCAGGGCAGCCATGGGAACATGGTTATCTGGAGTAACTGGCCAGGAAGCAGCTAAATTAAGCTGGGAAAGGGGACAGACAAAAAGATAGATAGATAGAGAGAGAGAGAGAGAGAGAGAGAGAGAGAGGGAGAGAGAAGTAGACAGAGACATAGAGAGACATAAAGAGAGGTAGCCCTTAATGCCATGTGGAAGAGAGAGATGCCTGCTTCATAGGAAGGAGAAGGAAGGAAGAAACTGAAGTGGGAGAAAAGTGGAATAGAAGGAAGTGAGGGTTGCAAGGAGATAGAGGCCCATATCCTGGGCTTCGGGACCTATCTGCAGCCAAGGGAGAGATGCAAACACAGCGACGCTTGGGACCCTGCAGTCCATCCTTGTAGCAGCTGGAAGGAGAAAGGAATGATCTGGATCAATCCCTCTCGGGCCCAGGAAACGCCCCCATACCTAGTGTCTCTTTCTCCTGGATTGCAGTAGAGTGCAGCCTGGTTTGTGAGAGTGAACCCATTCCTGCCTGAGCATGGCTGGATACTGGGGCCAAAGGCTCCACACTGCCATATCACACCTCCCACTTCCTAGGGGCAGAGACTCCTTCAAGGCCTGGGTCGGTGATTAGTGGGGCTGCTCATCCTGTAGCCAGTAGAGAACGAGATCCAAATGTGAGGCCAAACTCCAAGTGTTGCAGCATGGCAGCGCCAGACTACTTCTTTTGTTTTGTTCTGTTCTGTGCTGCTGTCTGTCTCCCCCGTTTAGAAGATGAGCCCATTATTGGGTAGGGATTATCTCTGTTGCTGAATTGTAGATTTCAAGCGCTTAGTGCAGTGCTTTGCACATAGTAAGTGCTCAATAAATGTGATTGATTGAATGAATTGACTGATAGAGTCCTTCGAGGCCTTAGATAATGATGGAGGATATGCATCAAAAGAGAGAGAAGGTGGCAGAATGAGGCTTGCTTTAAACATATGGGGGCATAGAGGTATAGTGTTACAGTAGAGGTACAGTGCCCAGCAGGAAGAAACATCACCTACAAGATTGTAGGAGAATGAGAATGAGGGCAACACAACCCAAGCAACCAGCTGCAGAGAAACATGGATGGTGGAGAAGGCCAATTCATTCAATAGTATTTATTGAGCACTTACTCTGTGTAGAGCACTGTACTAAGCGCTTGGAATGTACAAATCGGTAACAGAGACAGTCCCTGCCCTTTGACGGGCTTACAATCTAATCCGGGGAGACAGACAAGAACAATGGAAATAAATAGAATTAAATATGTACATATAAACACAAGTGCGGTGGGGTGGGGAGGGGGTAGAGCAAATGAAATGAGTCGGGGCAATGGGGAGGGGAGGGGGAGCAGAGGAAAGGGGGACTGTCTGGGAAAGTTGCCTCTGACCTGGAATGCTTTCCCTCTTCATTTCTGACAGATACTTCAAGGCCTTATTGAAGGCTTTTATCTTCCAAGAGACCTTCCCTGCCTAAACCCAAATTTCCTTTCTCCCCCTCATGTCCGTGTCACCCTAATTTGCTCCCTTTATTCAACACACACCTTCAACCCTATTGCACTTACGCATATATCTGTAATTCATTTATTCATATCAATGTCTTTCTCACCCTCTACCCTGTAAGATAATTGTTGGTAGGGAATGTATCTGTTATATTCTACTCTCCCAAGTGCTTAATCATAATTTTGGTATTTGTTAAGTGCTTACTATGTTCAGAACACTGTTCTAAGCAGTGGGGTAGATACTGGGTAATTAGATTGTCCCACATGAGGCTCACAGTCTTAATCCCCATTTTACAGATGAGGTAACCGAGGCACAGATAAATTAAGTGACTTGCCCACAGTCACAAAGCTGACAAGTGGCAGAGCCGGGATTCAAACCCATGAACTCTGACTCCCAAGCCTGGGCTCTTTCCACTGAGCCACGTTGCCTCCAGTGATCTATATAGAGTAAGTGCTCAACAAATAGAATTGATGGGTGGATTGATTGACCATCACGCTTCACTCCGTCAAAAGTGATTTTGCCCAACCTCCTTCCCCTCTGTGATGAATCTCTCCCTACATATCCACCCCACCCAACTCAATTATTCTGTTCCCTTGCCTAGAAAGGAACTTCATCCGGGCTCTTCCAACAGGCACATGGACCCTCCTTGTGTATAATAACCCCAGAAGGTGCCCACCACAGTGATAGGCCTGTAAGGCTCTTTCTTAGCTATTTTAGGCCATAAGCACATCCTCATTATGGGATTTTATTGACAGCTTACTGTTTGCAGAACATTTTACTTCGAACATGGGAGAGTCCAAAACAACAGAGTTGGGAGACACGTTCCCTGCCCACAAGGGGCTTGCCGCCTAGGGAAGAGTTTGCAGTCTAAAGGAATTCCCTCTGGGTGAACAATCTTTTTGGGATGTTTAACCATGCCCCCCAACCTCTCCCACCTTCCACGTTACTCCTCTTGTTTCTGGCTCCATTGCACTCACTTCTCTTCTTCTCCCACTAGACAAAAATTGATTGAATTCATTTACTGACCTACTTCCTCAAGCACCTAGTTTATCAAGGAATTAGAGCTATTCGATGATTGCAAACTTACTGTATTAGCTACAGAGCTCAACAGGCCCATGCACTGGGGAATGTGCCTCCCAAATGCAGACTGGAAAATGTCCCAGAGTTTCCTTGGCTAAATGTGAAAGAGTCTTCCTCCTGATCCATGTCTTTTCAGGCCTTCTCTGAGTGAATTCTTGTCCTAGACTTGGCTAAACCTGCAGCTATATCTCTGCCGACATTTCTGATGGGCACCCAGTGAAAGCACCAGCAACCAATGGATAAGAAGGAGGGTTTAAGTAGATGGATGGATTGCTTTGATCGTTGTGCATTCTCCAGTGGTCATGGAGGGTATATCCTTTGGGATCTGGATACAATGTGGAACCCTTCCTTAATGTCTGACAACAATAAATCTGCTTGTTACTGCTTCTGAGTTCCTATTCATTTTGGCTTTATGGCATTGACGCACCTTGACTAACAAACACATCTCCTTCAATTGAGAGAAACTAGAGTGCCTTCCCTATATTCTGTCTTCATTTTGGAGGACCAAAGATTTCATTTGATGATAATAAAGAGAAACAGGCTCCACCCCCTCCTTCTGGTTATATTCATACCCTATGCCCTCTGAGAAATCGGCAAGCAAGTCGTTTGCCCCAGGATTCCAGGTGCAACCATCCAAACTCTGCCTCAGAGCACATCACTCCTCCCCAGAGCCTCCTTGATTGTCAAGGAATAAGGGGTTCTGGGTAAATGAGGAATCAGAGAAAACCAAGACCTCCTCTTATAACTCTGGTCTGATTTATCCTAGGAGCTGGCCTACTCTTCTTGCTCATGTTTTCTGACAAATGTAAATTTTCAATGATATTCCTGTTTGTTTTACATGGAGTTTCTTTAGTTATCAATAAGAAACTTTCCTGCACTCAATCTAATTCCCCTGAGAATTGTCAGGAACTGGCTAAACACATATATATATCTATATGTCTATATAGATCAAAGGGTGCATTAACTCGGGATGTGTGCAAGGTGGGGAAATATAGAATCAGTTTTCCGGATTGGCTGTTCTAAGTGATGGCAAGCTTCCCAGTCATTCAACCAATTGGTGGTATTGATTAAGAGCTTACTGTTGCATAGCAGTGCTGCCTAGTGGAAAGAACCCAGACCTGGGTAACAGAGGACCTGGCTTCTAATCCTTGCATTGCCGTTGTCCTGTTGTGTGACCTTGAGTAAATTACTTAACTTCTCTGTTTCATAGATTGTACATCTGCAAAAATAAGGATTCAATAGCTGTTTTCTCTCCAAGTTACACTGAGCACCGAGGGCAAGTCATTTAACTTCTATGTGCCTTAGTGTCCTCAGTTGTAAAATGGGGATAAATATTGTGAGCCCCATGTTGTTTGGGGACTGTGTACAACCCAATTTACTTGTATCCACATCAGCACTTTAAACAGTGCCTGGCACATAGTAAGGGCTTAACAAATGCCACAATTATTATTATTTCTCGGTGTCATCCTTGACTCGTCTCTCTCGTTCACCCCACACATCCTATCCGTTACCAAGACCTGCCGGTTTCACCTTTACAATATCGCCAAGATCCGCCCTTTCCTCTCCACCCAAACGGCTACCTTACTGCTACGGGCTCTCGTTATATCCCGGCTAGACTACTGTGTCAGCCTTCTCTCTGATCTCCCTTCCTCCTCTCTCGCCCCGCTCCAGTCTATTCTTCACTCCGCTGCCCGGCTCATCTTCCTGCAGAAACGATCTGGGCAGGTCACTCCCCTTCTTAAACAACTCCAGTGGTTGCCTATCAACCTCTGCTCCAAACAAAAACTCCTCACTCTAGGCTACAAGGCTCTCTATCACCTTGCCCCTTCCTACCTCTCCTCCCTTCTCTCTTTCTACCGCCCACCGCGCACGCTCCGCTCCTCTGCCACCCACCTCCTCACCGTCCCTCAGTCTCGCCTATCCCGCCGTCGACCCCTGGGCCATGTCCTCCCCCGGTGCTGAACGCCCTCCCTCCTCACCTCCGCCAAACTGATTCTCTTCCCCTCTTCAAAACCCTACTTAAAACTCACCTCCTCCAAGACGCCTTCCCAGACTGAGCTCCTCTTCTCCCTCTATTCCCTCTACCATCCCCCCCTTCACCTCTCCGCAGCTTAACCCTCTTTTCCCCTCATTTCCCTCGGCTCCTCCCCCTCTCCCTTCCCATCCCCTCAGCACTGTACTCGTCTGCTCAACTGTATATATTTTCATTACCCTGTTTATTTTGTTAATGAAATGTACATCGCCTTGATTCTATTTAGTTGCCATTATTTTTATGAGATGTTCTTCCCCTTGACTCTATTTATTGCCATTGTTCTTGTCTGTCTGTCTCCCCCGATTAGACTGTAAACCCGTCAAACGGCAGGGACTGTCTCTATCTGTTGCTGACTTGTTCACTCCAAGTGCTTAGTACAGTGCTCTGTACATAGTAAACACTCAATAAATACTATTGAATGAATGAATGAATGACAATCTTGTATCAACTCCTTACCTTAGTACAATGCTTGGCACAAGCTTAATAAATACTTCAATTACTATTATCATCCTCATCATCTTTATCCTCATCCTCATCATCATTATCATTATGCTATTGTTGGAGAGGACAAAAAGTCATAAAAGAACTGTGGTCCAGATGCATTTGGCTTGTTGTTATGATGCACCATCACAAGTGGTTCTGGACATTGAGGATTACCCACCTCCCATTATCCAAGAGCGGGTCTTGGCAATGTTGTAAAGGTGAGACCGACAGGATTTGGTGACAGATTGGATATTGGAGTTGAGTGAGAGAGTGGAGTCAAGGATGACATCAGGATTATGGGCTTATGAGATGGTGTAAGATGGTTGTGCCATCTACAGTAACTGGAAAGTTCGGGAGATGACAGGATTTGGGAAGGAAAATAAGGAGATCTGATTTGGACATGTTCGGCTTTAGGTGGCAGGAGGTAGAGCTATCCTGGCAGGAGAAGATGCGAGCCTGGAGAGATGCAAAGAGAACAGGGGAGGAGATGTAGATTTGGGTGTCATCCGCTTACAGCTGCAGTTGAAGCCATGGGAGCAAATGAGTTCTCCACGGGAGTGAGTGTAGATGGACAATAGAAGGGGACTAAGAACTGACCATTGAGGGCTTCCTTTAGTTAGGGGATGGGAGGGGGAGGAGGAGCCAGCGAAGGAGACTGAGAATGAATAGCCAGAAAGATAAGAGGAGAACCAGTAGAAGACAGAATCAGTAAAGCCAAGGATGGATAGCATATTGAGGAGAAGAGGATGGTCCACAATGTCAAAGGCAGCAGAGGGCGTGGAGGATTAGGATGGAGTAGGAGCCGCTGGATTTGGCAAGAAGGAGGTCATTGGTGACCTTTGATAAGGCGGTTTCAGTGAGGTGGAGGGGTCGGAAACCAGATTGGAGGGGGTCCAGGAGAGCGAGAAGAGGAATTCAAGCCAGTGACTCCCTCCAGGACTTTGGAAAGGAAGGGTAGGAGGGAGATGGGACGATAACTGGAGGGGGTTGTGGGGTCAAGGGAGGGTTTTATGTCTCTCCTGATCTCGAAACAGAATGGGAGGCTAGAAATTTGACAGTGCTAAAAAACTCCATCTAATTTTCCAATTCCTTAAGGAATAGCCTCTGGGCTATTCAAAGATATTATAAACATTAAACACTAATAATAATAATAATAATGTTGGTATTTGTTAAGCGCTTACTATGTGCCAAGCACTGTTCTAAGCGCTGGGGTAGACACAGGAGAATCAGGATGTCCCACGTGGGGCTCACAGTCTTAATCCCCATTTTACAGATGAGGTCACTGAGGCACAGAGAAGTTAAATGACTTGCCCACAGTCACACAGCTGACAAGTGGCAGAGCTGGGATTCAAACTCATGACCTCTGACTCCAAAACCCGTGCTCTTTCCACTGAGCCACGCTGCTTCTCTGATACTTCACTAATACTATCCACCTGCAGAAAGGAAGCTGGGCCTAAGCAATGAAGCAGTTGCCTAAAGCTATGAATTAAAAATGCAAATTTTAGTGCCCATTAGAGTCACTGAATATGTTTGCCAAGTAAAACGAAGAGCAGGCCGAGAAATAGACCTGTCCCATTTATAATATAGGAGCATTTCAGAACTGGAAGATCAATCTTTACCTGTCTATTTGTCCATTCACAATCATGAGCCGAGTGATTTATTTTTGTAGTTCCCACCCCATTATACTTTCAAGTATGATATTACATGGGTATTCCAAAGAGCCTATTTTGAATCATGTATAAAATTATGGCTAAAAATGGTATTTGCTAAGTACTTTTTGTGTGCAAAGCAATGGGTTAGATATAAGATTATAAGGTTGGACATAGTCCCTGTCCCATATGAGGCTAACAATCATGTTAGGAGGTAGTGGGACTTAATCCCTATATTACAGATGAGAAAATGAAGGCAAGAAGATGTTAAGTGACTCTCTCCAGGGTCACG
This sequence comes from Ornithorhynchus anatinus, assembly GCF_004115215.2. Classification (NCBI taxonomy): domain Eukaryota; kingdom Metazoa; phylum Chordata; class Mammalia; order Monotremata; family Ornithorhynchidae; genus Ornithorhynchus; species Ornithorhynchus anatinus. The sequence continues at coordinate 32,759,351 of NC_041735.1, forward strand.
CAGCAGACTCCCATTCTCTCCTAGACCCCCTCCAATCTGGCTTCCGTCCCCTCCACTCTACCGAGACTGCTCTCTCTAAGGTCACCCATGACCTCCTTCTTGCCAAATCCAATGGCTCCTACTCCATTCTGATCCTCCTTGACCTCTCTGCTGCCTTTGACACTGTCGACCATCCCCTCCTCCTCCATACCTTATCTCACCTTGGCTTCACGGACTCTGTCCTCTCCTGGTTCTCCTCTTACCTCTCTGGCCGATCATTCTCGGTCTCCTATGCTGGAGCCTCCTCCCCCTCCCATCCTTTAACTGTTGGAGTTCCTCAAGGGTCAGTTCTTGGCCCTCTTCTGTTCTCCATTTACACTCACTCCCTCGGTGAACTCATCCGCTCTCATGGCTTTGACTACCATCTCTACGCAGATGACACGCAGATCTACATCTCCGCCCCTGTCCTCTCCCCCTCCCTTCAGGCTCGCATCTCCTCCTGCCTCCAGGACGTCTCCACCTGGATGTCGGCCCGCCACCTAAAACTCAACATGAGCAAGACTGAGCTCCTCATCTTCCCTCCCAAGCCCGGTCCGCTCCCAGACTTCTCCATCACCGTGGATGGCACGACCATCCTTCCCGTCCCGCAGGCCCGCAATCTCGGTGTCATCCTTGACTCGTCCCTCTCGTTCACCCCACACATCCTATCCGTTACCAAGACCTGCCGGTTTCACCTCTACAATATCGCCAAGATCCGCCCTTTCCTCTCCACCCAAACGGCTACCTTACTATTACGGGCTCTCGTTATATCCCGGCTAGACTACTGTGTCAGCCTTCTCTCTGACCTCCCTTCCTCCTCTCTCGCCCCGCTCCGGTCTATTCTTCACTCCGCTGCCCGGCTCATCTTCCTGCAGAAACGATCTGGGCATGTCACTCCCCTTCTTAAACAACTCCAGTGGTTGCCTATCGACCTCCGCTCCAAACAAAAACTCCTCACTCTAGGCTTCAAGGCTCTCCATCACCTTGCCCCTTCCTACCTCTCCTCCCTTCTCTCTTTCTACCGCCCACCCCGCACGCTCCGCTCCTCTGCCGCCCACCTCCTCGCCGTCCCTCGGTCTCGCCTATCCCGCCGTCGACCCCTGGGTCACGTCCTCCCGCGGTCCTGGAACGCCCTCCCTCCTCACCTCCGCCAAACTGATTCTCTTTCCCTCTTCAAAACCTTACTTAAAAATCACCTCCTCCAAGAGGCCTTCCCAGACTGAGCTCCTCTTCCCCCTCTACTCCCTCTGCCATCCCCCCTTTACCTCTCCGCAGCTAAAGCCTCATTTTCCCCTTTTCCCTCTGCTCCTCCACCTCTCCCTTCCCATCCCCACAGCACTGTACCCGTCCGCTCAACTGTATATATTTTCGTTACCCTATTTATTTTGTTAATGAATTGTACATCGCCTTGATTCTATTTAGTTGCCATTGTTTTTACGAGATGTTCTTCCCCTTGACGCTGTTTAGTGCCATTGTTCTTGTCTGTCCGTCTCCCCCGATTAGACTGTAAGCCCGTCAAACGGCAGGGACTGTCTCTATCTGTTGCCGACTTGTTCATCCCAAGCGCTTAGTACAGTGCTCTGCACATAGTAAGCGCTCAATAAATACTATTGAATGAATGAATGAACAAATGGCAGTCAGGATTACAGCCCAGGACCTCTGCCTCCCAGGCCCGTGCCCTTTCCACCAGGCCACACAGCTTGTGTACTGTGCTAACAAACACTGTTATGTATTAGTAATGCTATTTATTAAGTGCTTACTGTGTGCAGAGTATTTTAATGAATGCTGAAGAAATTAGCCACTCTCCCAGTCCCTCGTGAGAGTCACAATCTAAAATCATCAAAATGTAAAATGATGTAAAATTAGCACCATATGGGAAAATGAAGTTTGAAGGGGAAAGGTGAAAATCTAAATGGCAAGGAACTCCACTTATTCAGCAGGAAACTGTGCTTCTCAGAGGGAGGAGGGAGGGGCAGCAACAGTGGAGATGATGGTAAGGACGATGGTGATGATGTCAATGAAATCGATGGTGATCGCAAAGGAACTTCTTATCCTTTGCTTTCCTTTATTCTCTATCCTTCCCCTTTCCTTTCCTTTTCTTGTTCTTTCATTTCCTTTTATTCTTTCCTTTTCCTTTCTTTTCTTTCCCTTTCTTTTCATTTCATTTACTCTTTGCTTTCCTTTTTCTTCTTTTACTTTCATTTTCCTTGCCTTTTTTCCTTTTTTATCCTCTCTTTTTTGTTTCTTTCCTTTTCCTTTCCTTTCCTTTTTCTTTTTTTTGTTCTTTTCCTTCTTTTCCTTTTTATCCTTTCTTTTTCCCTTCTTTTCTTTCACTTTCTTTTCCCTTTCCCTTTTCTTTTCCTTTCTTTTCCTTACCATTCATTTCCTTTTTCTTTTCTTTCCTTTTTCTTTCAATTCCTATATATTAAGTGCTTACTATGGGCCAGGCACTGTACTAAGCACTGGGAAAATACAGGGCAATCAGATTAGACACAGTCCCTCTCAGTCAGTCATTCATATTCATTGAGCACTTATTATGTGAAGAACACTGTATTAAGCATTTGGTAGAGTACAATATAAAATAAGTAGGCACATTCCCTGCCCACAATGAGCTTAGAGTCTAGAGATGAGCTGCACAATGGAAGAACCTGCATGACGGAAGCGAGATGGTTTTGTAACACCACTAGCATAGTCTCTTGCCTGCCAGATGGGTTTCTGTGGATCATGAAGGACAATGAATAAGTAAATGTGTAACTGTGCAGTCTATTGTCTCAGCTCTATTTATAGCATTGTAACATAGTGCTGCACTGTAGTACTCTAATGCTAGCAGGCAATGGCATTATTAGTCAGCTATTCTTTAAAATTCCTGGTGATGGTATTTGTTAAGTGCTCACTGTGTGTCAAGCACTGTTCTAAGTGTTGGGGTAGATGCAGGCTAATCAGTTGGACACCCTCCCTTATCCCACATGGGACTCAGAGTCTTAATACCCATTTTACAGATGAGGTACCAGAGGCACAAAGAAGTTGTGTGTCTTTCCCAAGGCCACACAGCAAACAAGAGTGGTGGAGCCAGGATTAGTGGAGCTAATTTTACATCATTTTACATTTTGATGATTTTAGATTGTGACTCTCACAAGGGACTGGGAGAGTGGCTAATTTCTTCAGCATTCATTAAAATACTCTGCACACAGTAAGTACTTAATAAATAGCATTACTAATACATAACAGTGTTTGTTAGCACATTACACAAGCTGTGTGGCCTGGTGGAAAGGGCACGGGCCTGGGAGGCAGAGGTCCTGGGCTGTAATCCTGACTCTGCCATTTGTCTGCTGTGTGAACCTGGAGAAAGTCACTTAACTCCCTTAACTCTTCTTCTGACTCCCAGGCCTATCCTCTATCCACTATGCTACAATGTTTCATAATGGACCTATCCATCTTTTGTCATGCCCTAGATGTTTCTTCAGTCAGACCACTGATGAATTAAGTACAGTAGATCTGGGATGAGAATCCAGGTCTCATTCCCAGAGCCATGTTCTTTCCACTGAACCAACAGCACTTGGCTGAAGTTTGGCTGAAATACATCTTCCTTTAATCTGAGATGTATGGTAACATTACAGTTGCTTATGCTATTTACAGAGAAAGAGACAAATTGGGGAAAATCAAATACCTCTAAATGGTTAACTCGTGGTGGACAGAGAATGTGTTAACCAGCTCTGTTGTATTATACTCTACCAGGTACTTAATACAGAGCTCTGCCTACATTAAGCACAAAATACATACCATTGAATGATTAATCAAATCATTAGATATCAGGAAATCATTAGAAAATCAGGAAAATTCAGAGTCTGGGAAAGCTTCTAGAGGAGTAGAAATGATCAGTACTGCAAACCCTCACCCACTAATGAAACCCAGATTATTTCCAGGTACTACAGCTACAAATGTCCTTGGTTGATTCGTGATATTGCTCTTCCATGGTCTTCCTTGCTTGAGACACAGGATCATCACTCAGTTTCCATATCAAAGAGCGTTTACAAATAGTAGCAAGGTCTGAGAAAACCTTCAGCTCTTATTCCCCAGAAAATCACCCAGGAACTTGATGACTCTTGTGTCACAGGTGAGCAAGACAAAGGGGCTGACAGTGGCATATTCACTGACCAGAAACATGTTAGCATTCAAGAAGGTGATATTATTCTTCATGGATGTACCTAGAAACAGGGAAAGGACAAAGTCTCCACTGTAGAAGACTACAAAGCAGCTCACAAGCAGCACAATGGTCTCCGTGGCTCGTCTCTCTGGTGATGTTTTAGGGGCTTGGCCAGTACAGTGGAGATGCTGTACCTGGCACCTGTGTCGATGCAGGAGAAGGACCATGTAGCCACTAGAGCAACTCATAAGCCCCAGAAAAAAGATGTCATGGAAAGCCATGAAGGTGAGAATCAGTCCTTGGAGGAGAGTGTTTATGGGAACGATGTAACAGTTGTTATCAGTGATGGTTGCATTAGGTGAAGCGACCTCTTGATACAAAAGATTGGCACTTATCAGCATGTTTGGAATCCATAAGATGGCTAAGACTGGGAGGATGAAGTTTTGGATCTGAACTTTGAACTGGAACAGGTAGGAGGTGGTAGGACTGATGGTGATGGCCTGGACCATGCTCAGGAGGGAAGTGGTACACATGGAGAGTCCCCGAGTGATGCGGCAAACATAGGCAAACAGTTTACATTCAGCATTGGTCTGTACAAGCTGCAGACCCAATATTCCTGCTGTTCAGGTGATCCACCTTGTTAGCAGCATCATGGTGTGGACCAGAGCTAGGTGAATGATGACCAGTCTGTGGGCTTTGGTTTGGAACCCAGGAGGAACGAGGAGAGGTGAAGGATGTTGAGAGGAGAGTTTCCTATGATACCTACTCCAGTCTGGGAGAGGAAACAGACTTCCCGAGCCACATGAATGTTCACTGCTTCTTGATACAACTATCTGCAGCAACACTGGAGGAAGAAGGATGGTCCAGAGACAGTGAGAATTTCATTCCTGGAGCTGCAAAGAAAATTAGCAGAGGATCCAGAAAGAATTGAGTATTTCAGTCAAATTGGTAGATAATAGTCATGTTTACTCAGTTATGCCACAATCTATTTGCATGTGCACCTTTGGCATCAAAGGCCCTATGAAAATTTAAATCTACATATTTACTGTCAATTCAAAGAGACCCTGCCAGTGAGTAGGGCACAATTTCTCCTTAACAAATGCCATGTTGTCTTTCTCCCAGCAGGGAGTAATTTTGCATGGGCCCACTGGGCCTAATCCATTTTACAGACTTCATCTATGTGCCGAGGTGAGGTAGTCCCTCAAACTGACCTCTCACAAAGTGGTCAGAGGGGAAGAACATCAGAAGCTGCTAGAGCCAGTAGAACCTCACTCTTTATGACTTCTTCCCTGATGGAGAGGTAATTGGATTTAGTTAGAAGAATCTAGCCACCTCAGAGGGAGATTGAGAAAAGAGGAAAGAGCTAATGATCTAGGACTCCTCCCCCCCCCCCCCCAAGCATTTTAAGTTAGATATTGGACTGAACAATCCTGGGGAGACAGGGGATAGGAGTAGTGTTTTTCCACGTTGGAGCCCATATGTTAGGATCCTTGAGGAGTGAGGCAATTATCTCAGGGCAGGAAAATGATCACATAGACTGGGAGGCCCTTTGCTCTGGTCTCAGAAAATCCTGGCAGAACAATCAGGAAAGGGTGTACCTGAGACCTGGGATTCCTTGAGAGACTGAGGAAAGTAGGAAAGTAGGGTCCTGGGGGAGGGAAATGTGTGAAATTTAAGCTTGTTGTGAGCGGAGAATGTGTCTGCCAACTGTCTTGTATTATACTCTCCCAAGTGCTTAGTGCAGGACTCTGCACATAGTAAGCACTCAGGAAATAATAATAATAATAATGTTGGTATTTGTTAAGCGCTTACTATGTGCTGAGCACTGTTCTAAGCGCTGGGGTAGACATAGGGTAATCAGGTTGTCCCACGTGGGGCTCACAGTTTTAATCCCCATTTTACAGATGAGGGAACTGAGGCACAGAGAAGTTAAGTGACTTGCCCACAGTCACACAGCCAACAAGTGGCAGAGCTGGGATTCGAACTCATGAGCCCTGACTCCAAAGCCCATGCTCTTTCCACTGAGCCACGCTGCTTCTCTAATAATAATGTTGGTATTTGTTAAGCGCTTACTATGTGCCGAGCACTGTTCTAAGCGCTGGGGTAGACACAGGGGAATCAGGATGTCCCACGTGGGGCTCACAGTCTTAATCCCCATTTTACCGATGAGGTAACTGAGGCACAGAGAAGTTAAGCGACTTGCCCACGGTCCCACAGCTGACAAGTGGCAGAGCTGGGATTCGAACTCATGACCTCTGACTCTAAAGCCCGTGCTCTTTCCACGGAGCCACGCTGCTTCTCTATTATTCTCTTCTCTCTTCTGCTTCTCTAATATTCTCTAAATATTATTGATGATGGTGAGGAAAGGCTAAGGCATTTTCTATGGGAATTATTTTGTATTAGACAAATCACTGGTTAAAGATCCTTTCAATTTGTGTATATGAAAACCATGAGTGCTCTAATATTTTTGTGTAGCTGGGATAGTGCATCATTTAGCTCTTGGGAGTCCAAGGAACAAATCTGTGTGGGCAGCAAAGGAACATGGGGGGAGAGAAAGCCCCTCCAGGCTTTGGTTTGGAACCCTGAAGGAATGAGGAGAGGTAAAGCATGTTGAGAAGGGAGAACCTCAAATGATCCAGTTACTGTTTGGGAGTGCTCATTTTGGCAGCCAGTAGATGGTAGTGGTGCCGCTGCTGCCTAGCACTGGTGAATCGTCATTATCTGATGCTTTGGTTTTGACCTATCCATATGGGTAGCTCTTAATAGCATAGTTCTAGGCTTCCTCAGTGCACACAAACTCTCCTGCCACAGTAAGGTTTCAGTTCCCTCAGTTAAATGAATTAGCCTTAAATGGGGCCAAAATATTTGGTTGAGAGGCCATTTGGAAGTCAAAAGGTTCATTTGAAGATCTGCACTCTATGGCAGCTGCAGCCTTGCACTAGGGGGATTCTGAGCCCCAGTTCCTCAGTGATCAACCTGACCTCTGGGGCCCACCGCCTAGGAGAGAGGCTAACCAACCCTCAAATGTGGCTCCTTTCAGCCCCTGCTCCAGCCCCAGGGGGAACCGAAGAGAAGCAGCAGAAATGTGAGCCCTCCAAGATCACCGGTGGCTGCCCCACCCTCATAACCTCTGACCTTCCTCCCCTCTCTATCATCTATGTACTTTATCCCCTGCACTTAATTCATCTTTAGGCCTTAGGCTCATGGAATGTCGTGAGTAGCAAAAAATGATAATAATAATAATTATGGTATTTGTTAAGCACTTACTATGTGCAGAGCACTGTTCTAAGCACTGGAGGAGATACAGGGTAATCAGATTGTCCCACGTGGGGGCTCACATTTTTTTTAATCCCTATTTTTACAGATGAGGTAACTGAGGCACAGAGAAGTGAAGTGACTTGCCCAAGGTCACACAGCTGACAAGTGGCAGAGCCGGGATTAGAACCCATGACCTTTGACTTCCAAGCCCGGGCTCTTTCCACTGAGCCGCGCTGCTTCCACTACTAAGTATGATCAGAATAAAATTATTTCAGATATGACCACTTAGTCTAGGTACCTGACCCTCCTGGATATTTCTCTTCCTAGCAGTCACTGGGTTAGGATTGTGCCTTCCTGAGATTTCAAAGGACATCAGGAAGGGCAGTGGGACACTCTACCTAAACAGACAGTTCCAGGTAAGTCATCATTAGAGCCTTCTTCAACCTGATCCGGGATGTGAAAACTTCAGGAAAAAGCATGTGCTCCTGGCAGATCCAGGGAAATGGACACTGGCATCATCTAGAGAAAGATGGGGACTTCAAAACCACAAGGAAGCTGTGTTGCTTAATGGATAAATCATGGGCCTGGAAGCCAGAGGACTGGATTCTACTCCTGGCTCTGCCGCTTACCTGCTGTGTGCCCTTAGGAAGTCACTTAAATTTTCTGTTCCTCATTTTCCTCAACAGCAAAAAATGGGGATTCACTACCTGATCTCAGTCCCACTTGACTGTGAGCCCCATTTAGGATAGGGTCTAAATTAGTATAGGTTTAACTTGTACCTACCTCAAATTTAACATGTTCAAAATAGAGCTCTTTATCTTCCCACCCAAACCCTGTCCATCCCCTGAATTTCCCATCACTATAGATGGCACCACCATTGTTCCTGTCTCATAACGTCATTACCTATGTGATATCCTTGATTTTTCTCTCTCATTCAACCCACATATTCAACCTGTCACCAAAGCCTATCGGTCTCATGTTCACAACATCGCTAAAATCTGCACTTTCATCTCCGACCAAACTGCTACCACATTAATACAATCCTTTATCCTATCCTGCCTGATTGCTGCATCAGCCTCCTTGCTGACCTCCAGCCTCCTATGTGTCCCCACTCCAGTCCATCCTTCACTCTGCTGCTCAAATCATTTTTCTACAAAAACATTCAGAACACGTCACCCCCCCCCCAAAAAAAAACTCCAGTGGTTACCCATCACATCCATATTAAACAAATACTCCTCACCATTGCCTTTTAAGCATTCCAGCACCTTGTCCCCTCCTACTTCACCTCGCTTCTATCTTTCTACAACCCAGCCTGCACACTTGGCTCCCTAGTATTAACCTTCTCACAGTGCCTCATCTCCCACTCCCTTCTGCATCACTCTGACTTTCTCCCTTTGCTCTTCCCCATGCCAGCCCTAAGCACTTATGTACATCTCTGTATTTTATTTATTTGCATTGTTGTCTGTCTCTCCCCCTCCAAACTGTAAGTTCACTGTGGGTAGGGAATGGCACTGTAATTGTTATCTTGTACTTTCTCGTGTGCTTAGTAGAGTGCTCTTTACACAGCAAGTGCTCAATAAATATGATTGAATGAATGAATGAATAACAGCCTGCGCACAGTTAGGGATTAATCCAACTGTAACCATCTAAGAACAATTCAATGGGGCATAATTCCACTACCAGAAGCCACACACCCTCATCTCTCACCCTGGCCCATAACCCACTTACTACTGTAGACTCACACACTCATACCCAAGCAGTCAGGTAGGGATTGGAAGGATAAGTGTGAGAGAGTAGGGTGAGACATTCCTCCATTTTCTATCTCTGGTGTTCATTACAGAAGCCAGAGTATTTGACCGAGACCTCAGTTCAGACTGTATTATTAGAGTTGCAGCTGTGAAAAAGTCATGTACGTGACACTCAAAGTCTCCAGCGTGGCTCAGTGGAAAGAACCTGTGCTTCGGAGTCAGGGGTCATGGGTTTGACTCCCGGCTCTGTCACTTGTCAGCTGTGTGACTGTGGGCAAGTCACAACTTCTCTGTGCCTCAGTTATCTCATCTGTACAATGGGGATTAACTGTGAGCCTCACGTGGTACAACCTGATTACCCTGTGTCTACCCCAGCGCTTAGAACAGTGCTCTGCACATAGTAAGCGCTTAACAAATACCAACATTATTATTATTAATTCCAAAGCCAGACTCCAAACAGTACTGACCTCTGACAACTGAGACAGAAAAAAATAAGGGTGCTCTGGTGCAGATGTAGCTGTTACACTGAGCTGTAGGATATTGAACTCTCTCTCACTCTTTAAGATATATAGCTCTGTGTGTGTGTGTGTGTGTGTGTGTGTGTGTGTGTGTGTGAGAGAGAGAGAGAGAGAGAGAGAGAGAGAGAGAGAGAGAGAGAGAATAAAGGAAAGGGCTGTGGGTAGTGAAATGTTGGGAGTGAAAGGTTTAATATACATATTACAGCACTCTGCATCTAACAGTGTGAGAACCAAGTGACTGTGAAGAGGAACCTACTTTAAACTGGAAGGATCAGATTAAAGATGAGAGACCAGATAAGAGACAAGAGAGAAGTTGCCCAGCTAGACCAATCGAAGAGAAACAGCTAGCCAAATCTAGATAAGGCCACTATCTTGGTTAAATAATTTGTAAGGATGGTGAAGGGATGGGATATAAGGCCAGGCTGCTTGCCTGGATAGCAGTCTGCAAGGTCTGCCGATAGACCATTTATTGTCAGTAGGCAATAAAGCCCTCCTCGCTTGAATTAAGGCCTCCTATTCCCATTCTGGAGGAGAATCCACTGAGGTGTTAGAGGTAATAATAACTTCTATAATTTCTACTTCTGTTTTATAACATGACTAACCTCCTACTTCATTCAATCATTCAATCGTATTTATTGAGCGCTTACTGTCTGCACAGCACTGTACTAAGCACTTGGAAAGTACAATTCAGTGACAAATGGAGACAATCCCTACTCAACAATGGGCTCAGTCTATAAGGAGGAGGCAGACCACAAAACAAAACAAGTAGACAGGCATCAATACCATCAAAATAGATAAATAGAATCATAGATATGTACACATTATTAATAAAACAGAATAATAAATATGTACAAATATGCACATAATATGCACTTAAATCTTCACTCATTCATTCACTCATATATATAGAGTGCATTCTGTGTGCAGACCACTGTACTGTATGCTTGGAAGGGTACATTACAGCAATAAACAGACATATCCCTTGCCCACAATGATTTTGCAGTCTAGCTGCATAGAGACAGACATCAATACAAGTAAATAAATTAGAGATATATACATAAGTGCTGTAGGGCTGCGCTGGGGGAAGAGCACAGAGAGCAAGTCAGAGAGATGCAGAAGGAAATGGGAGATGGGGAAAGGTGGGGCTAAGGCTGGGAAGGCCTCTGGGAGAAGCTATGCCTTCAATAAGGCTTTGAAAAGGGGGAGACTAATTGTCGGATTTGATGAGGGAGAATGCTTCAGGCCAGAGGCAAGGCGTGGGCTAGGGGTTGGCAGTGAGATAGGTGAGATCAAAGCACAGTGAGAAGGTCAGCACTAGAGGGTCGAGGTATGTGGGCTGGGTTGTAGAAGGAGAAAAGTCAGGTGAGGTAGGAGGGGGCAAGGAGATGGAGTGCTTTAAAGCCAACAGTGAGGAGTTTTTGTTTGAAATAGAGGTGGATGAGGAACCACTGGAGTTTTTTGAGTAGTGGGGTGACGTGTCCTGAATGTTTTTGTAGAAAAATGATCCGGAAGCAGAGTGAAATATGAACTGGAGTGGGGAGAGACAGGAGGCCTGGAGTAAGGAGCAAGAAGCAAGGAGTATTACTGTACAATAATCCAGGCTGAATAGAGTGAGTGATGTATAAACGTCGTAGCAGTTTGAATGGAGAGGAAAGGGCAGATTTTAGCGATGTTGTGAAGGTAGGACTGTTAGGATTCAGTGATGGATTGAATATGTGGGTTGAATGAGAGAGAGGTGTCAAGGTTGCAGCCTTGTGAGACAGGAAGGGTGGTGGGGCCATTCATTTATTCATTCATTCATTCATTCATTCATTCATTCATTCATATTTATTGAGTGCTTACTGTGTGCACAGCACTGTACTAGGCACTTGGAATGTACAATTCAGCACCAAAGAGAAACAAACCCTGCCCACAATGGGCTCATAAGTAGATGGGGGGAGGAAGACATCAGTGAAGTGAAAGTCAGGGTAAGACAGGGTTTATGTGGAAAGATAAGAAGTTCTCTTTGAGACATGTTTAGAGGTGACAGGAGGACATCCAAGTAAAGATGTCTTGAAGACAGAAGAAAATGTGAGACTGGAGGTGGAGGGAAAGAAAGATCAGGGCTGGGGTGTAGATTTGGGTATCAACTGCTAAGAGATGTTAGTTGAAGCCGTGGGAGCTAGTGAGTTCTCCAAGGGAGTGAATGTAGATGGAAAATATAGTTTGGATGCTGAACTGAACCTTGAGGGACCCTGACAGTTTTTTGGGGAGGGAGGAGGAGCCCACAAAGGAGATTGAAAGTGCACAGCCAGAGAGATGGAGGAGAACCAGGAGAGGACAGTGTCAGTGAAGCCAAAGTTAGATAACGTTTCCCAGAGAAGGGGGAGGTCCACAGTGTCGAAAGCAGCTGTGAGGTCGAGGAGGATTAGGATGGAGTAGAGGCCATTGGATTTGGCAAGAAGGAGATCATTGGTGATCTTTGAGAGGATGGTGTTTGGGGCTCACAATCTAGGAGAGAGAATAGGTACTTAATACCCATTTTACAGTTGAGGAAACTAAGGCACAAAGAACTTAAGTGACTGGCTGAAGGTCATACAGCAAGCAATTTGCAGGGCCAGGATTAGAACCCTGGTCCTCTGACTCCCAGGCCCATGCTCTTTCCACTAGACCATGCTACTTCTCAACTTCCCTAACTGGTATGGACCAGTAGATGCCATATTCTATTTTTCTAGTTCTGACTTCAGGCTGGAGATGATCTCATAAGTGTTTTCTGTCCCACAAAGCCACCAGTCATAAGACCACAGGATACTCAGAGCAAAAGCCTTGCAGACATCCTTTTCATATAAGACATGAGATTTGAAAAGCATTTTCTCAACATTTAAGGTAAGACCAAGTATTGAGTCAAATCAGAAATGTGAACCTACACTAAATGAGCTTGATAACAGAACATGATATTGACTTGCTTCTTGCAACCCAATGCCACTTTTGCACAATTCCACCTCCCCCATCCGTTTCTTTCCCTTCCTTCAAAGTACATATCAACCACTCCTACCACGCACTGCAGATTCGAGGAAGCAGGAGAGCCTGGTGGAAAGTGTGACTTGGTGGTTCTGCTGTCCCACTAAAATCCAGCCCACATACCTCACTCCCCTAATGGCAATTTATGCACTGTACCTAGAACTCATCTATCTCACCGTCAATCTCTCACTCACATCCTGCCACTGGTCTGGAAAGCCCTCCCTATTCTATATGCCAATTACTCTCCCCACCTTCAAAACTTTCTTCAAGGCACATCTCTTTGGCATGGGCTATGTGATGGAAGTGGCTCAGTGCTCACTTCATTACAATGGAACACAACAACAAATAAGACGAGTAGAAGGGGCTGCCATTAGGTGGCCATATAGAGTTTGCCTGTGGATGAAACACTTAGTATCACCAAGTACTGTGCTAAACACTGATTAATGCAAGATAATCACATCAGAGTCACTGTCCCACATGAGGATTACAGTCTAAGGGGGAGAGAGAACAGGTAGCTTATACCCATTTTATACTTCTTGTCTCCCTCAAATCAAATGTGAATAGCAATTCAGACGATCAAGAATTCAACAGATTTAGGTATTGGCCAGAATGTATGGGGAATAATTCCTGTATTTTTGCACTTCTTTTGCTCCTTTCATTATTTATAACCTACTGAGAGAGGGAACGGATGGGGTACAGCCACGTAAAGGGGACAAGGAGGGGCAGATGGTTAGGCAGTAACCAAGAATAAATACCCTCTAGACTGTGAGCTCCTTACAGGCAGGTAATGTATTTATGAACTCTGTTACACTGGACACTCCCAAGGATTTAGTACAGTAATGTCAAGTCTTTGTCAGGTAACATAAGTTAAAGGAAGAGAATATGGGAGAGATGGAATCACAGCTGAGTTTGTTCCCCTCCTCCAATTCTCTCCTTGACCCCCTCCAATCCGGCTTCTGTCCCCTTCCCTCCACAGACACTGCCATCTCAAAGGATACCAGTGATCTCCTTCTAGCCAAATCCTATCGCCTCTAAACCCCTGTCTTAATCCTTCTCGATCTCTCAGCTGCCTTTGACACTGTGGACCACCGTCTTCTCCTGGAAACATTATCTAATCTCAGCTTCGCTTACACTGTCCTTTACTGCTCCATTAATTAATTCTCCATTTACATCTTTGGAGAACTCATTCGCTCCCATGGTTTCAACTACCACCTCTATGTGGATGACTCCCAAATTTACATCTCCGGCCCTGATCTCTCTCCCTTTTTGCAGTCTCATCTTTCCTCCTGCCCTCAAGACATCTATCTGGTCTTGGATGTCCCACTTTCACCTCAAACCTAACATGTGTAAAAGAGAACTCCCTATCTTCCCACCCAAATTCTGTCCTTCCTCTTACTTTCTCATCAATCTTTCTGTTGGCTCACAAGCTTATAGGCCTGGTGTTATCCTTGATTTCTCTTTCCCATTCAACCAACACATATTCATCCATCACTAAATCCTGTCAGTTCAACCTTCACAACATCACTAAAATCCATCTTTTCCTTTCCATCCAAATGTCTACCATGTTAATCCAAACAAGTATCCTATCCTGCCTTTTATCAGACTTCTTGAAGACCCCACTGACTCTTGTCTCTCATCACGCCACTCCATACATCACTCTGCTGCCTGGATCACTCTTCTACCAAATCTCTGAATTGATATTTTCCCACTCCTCAAGAACCTCTAGTCCTTTTTCACCCACCTCTGCATTTAACAAAATCTCCTCACCATTGGCTATAAAGCACTTAATCATCTTGCCCTCTCCTCCCATACCTCCCTACTCTTTAACTACAACCCAGCCTACATACTTCATTCCTCTAATAACTAGCCTTCTCACTGTACCTCAATCTCATGTAGCTCACCACCAACCACTCACACACACCCTACCACTGGCCTGGAATGCCCTCCCTCCTCATATCAGACAGATAATTGCTCTCCCCACTTTAAAACATATTGAAGGCATATCTCCTCCAAGAAGCCTTCCCTGACTAAGCCCTCCTCTCCTCTTCTCCCACTCCCTTCTGTGCTGCTCTTACTTGCTCTTCATTCATCTTTCCTCCCAATCTCACAACACATGCATATATAACTGTGTATTTCTGTTCTTTATTTATCTATGTATGTACTGATTTATTTATATTAATGTTTTTCTCCCCCTGTAAACTGTGAGCTCATTGTGGGCAGGAATGTGGCCAGTTGTTGTTATATTTTACTCTTTCAAGTTCTTAGTACAGTGCTTTTCACACAGTAAGATCTCAATAAATCCAATTGAATGAATGAATCTTGCCTCTACCAGCTCACCCACATCCTGCCTCTGACCTGCAATGCCCTTCCTCTTCACATCACCTGACCCCTTCAAAGCCTTACTGAAAGCACATCTTCTCCAAGACAACTTACCTAAGTCCTCTTTCCCTTTTCTTCCATCCATTCTGCATTGCCCTAACTTGTTCCCTTTATTCAACCCCCTCCCAGTCCCACAGCATTTATGTACATATCTGTAACATTTCTTTATTTTAATGTCTTTCTCTACTAGGCTGTAAGCTTGTTGTGGGCAAGGCAATGCATTTATGTTGCTATTTTGTACTTTTCCCAACACTTAGTACTCCATGCCCAGCAAGCACTCAGTAAATACAACTGACTGAATAACTGACCAATACAATAGCAAAGAACACAAAGGAGAGCTCATTTGAAAAGGAAATTCTGTCTTTGAATTATGTGTGTATTGCCTGTTACAGTTCAGAAGTGAACGTAATTACATTCTACACATGTTATTATAAAGGTAAAAGGAATACTTACTTCCAAACTTAGACTGCCTACCACATGACATTATTAAATGATCAAATTGCTCTTTAAGCAGTTGATGGTCACAGTCAGAACAAGGCTTCCAGCAAATTTGAAAACTAAACCAGTGCAGTAGAAGATGGTGAGCAGAGGTGGAATGAGAAAGTTGTGATATGACCAGACTGCCAATAATTTATTTAGTTGGTTTAAACCCCTTTGAATACAACTGAAGTATTTCGGGAGAATATCTTTTTTTGGGAGGCGGCCTCATGACTTTAGGATGGTATAATTTGCAGGGGCAGATCGCAAGGAGAAATTTGGAACAATTAAAACTGAACCTGACTGAGGATCAAACAGAGGTAAATCACAAGGATTTGGAAGGATCTAGATTTAACTAAGTCAAGTGAGGATGTTCCACATCCTGCTGAAGAGCAGAAATTGATTTTTTTGAAGATAATACAACAGGCTGAAAGATTGTTCAAATCTAAACCAAAGCCTTTAGTGCAAGTGTTAAAAATATAAAAAACTAAATAATTCTTTTGGAGATTTGTGGAGAGTTTAATCCAGTGAACTGTTCAAAGACTAGATTGCTTCTGGCAGGAAATGAATGAAACATAAATTAGTTTGCCAAGTTCCTAAGGATATGTGTGTGTGTGTGGGGGAGAATTATGGGAAGAAATTCTGCCTGCCTCCCAGGGGTCCTGAGAGAGAAAGGCTGCAAAATATTTTTATTTCAGCAAAATACCCAAAATAGTGCCCCTTAGCCTCATCCTGCTACCCTGACCAGCTTGGGGTCAGCTCTAGCTGGGACAGCTCTGCAACTCCAAGACCTGGGACAGATGGGCAAGAGTGAGAAAGAGAGTGTCCCAAACATGAACTGGAGAGTCCTGCTCAAAGATGGGAAGCTTGGGTGTTGAAGGAGCTTCCCAAGACTGGGAGGCAGAAACCTGTGCTGAATATACAGCTGAGAGGCAGGAATAAGATGGAGAAAGGGACTCAACATATGGCCAAGAGCAGGGAGTTATTTTACTATAGCTAATGGGTAGGGGGACAGAGGCAAGATGAGAAATTCACCTCATTTACGAGGGGGTTGGGGGTGTCTCAAGGTCAAGGTGTGAGGGAATGGCCACTTCTATCAGTCATGTTCCCTTTTATCATGCTGACCAGGCCTCTCCTGATTCAGGTCTCCATCCCGCCTCTGGCTTACAAAAAAAAAGATCTCCTCTCCGTTCTGAGCATAGAGTCAGCAAGAATCAGTGTGGCCTTGTGAGAAGCATTGCCTAGGGGTAGAGCATGGGCCTGGAAGTCAGGATCTGGATTCTAATCCCAGCTCCACCACTTGCCTACTGGATGACTTTTGGCAAATCACTTCACTTTTCTGTACCTCTGTTCCCCCATCTGTAAAATCACGGGAAAGACTATGAGACATATATATGACTGTGACCAACCTGACTAGCTTGTATCTACCCCAATGCATAGTACAGTACCTGGCACATAGTAAGCACTTAAAAAATACCATTATAAAAAAGAAGGAGACATTCACTAGCCTGCACTATGATTCTGGACCGGAGTCACTCTTACTCCTCTGTGGTAGCCAGGGTGACATTTATAAGGAAAAGTTTCATGTCCTCTTTTCCCTCCAGCTCTGTGATTTTCTTGTCACTAGTAGGATCCTGATACTTTCAGGGGAGAGTGGGAGATGGCTTGTCCCAAGTGACCAGAAACCCCTAGTGTCAGCCCATCATATATATAGACCAGAAGCAGCTGGGCCACAATTCTTTTCTCACTTTCTGGACTATTCCCTCAGTGATGATAATAATGACAACAATGATAATTGTGGTATTTGTAAAGCTCTTGCTAAGTGCCTGACATGTATTAAACATTTAAAGAAATGCAAGATGGTCAAGTGGGACATAGACACCTACCTATATGGGTCTAACAATCTAAGTAGGAGGGATAACATGGATCAAAACCCACTTTAAAGAGGTGGATACAGAGGTACAGAGAATTTAAGTGACCTGCTCTAGTTTCAGGAAAAGGTAAATGGCAGTGAGCAGATTAGAACTCTGTCTGACTTCCAGTCCCAGGCTCTTTCCTCTAGGCCACGCTGCTAAGCAGAAAATAAGTGCTCAGTGTGCACCATTGACTGATTGATTGGGAAACTTGCAGTCAGTTGGGACAGCTACTGATTGGGAATATGGGAAACTGATTCTTTATTCCCACACTATGCAGAATTATGGATGTATTTCCCTGCCATTGTTAATGTACGCATTGACTAATATTGACATATATATGTGTGTGTGCATATATATATAATAAAGATGATGTTGGTATTTGTTAAGCGCTTACTATGTGCAGAGCACTGAACTAAGCGCTGGGATAGATACAGGGTAATCGGGTTGTACCATGTGAGGCTCACAGTTAATCCCCATTTTCCAGATAAGGTAACTGAGGCACAGAGAAGTTGAATGAATGAACTCTTTGCTCTATCCCACTATGAGAATCCCAGTCACTGTTCCCTTGCATTCTGGTGGCTTATTTGCAGTAATCTTTTCCCTTGAATTTCCAATAATCATAATGGTAATACTGGTATCTTTAAACACTTTCTATGTGACAAGCACTGATCTAGACACTGGATCAAAGCAGCTACATGTTGATCAGGTCAGAGGCAGCTTCTGTTCCACAGTCTAAGTAGTAGAGAGAACAGGTAATTTCATCAGCAACCTGGCAGTGGAGGGAGAGTGGAGATTTCAGGTTAAAGGAGACCTTGGCCAGCCAAGCTCCCTCTTTGTCTTCTTTAATGATTCATTAAGCACTTACTATGTCCCAGGCACTGTACTAACTGCTGGGTTACTTAGTATCTAAAGTTGGAAAGAGTACCTGTTCTACATGGGGCTCACAGTTGTAACCAACATTTTACAGATGAGATCATGGAGATGCAGAGAAGATAAGTAACTTGCCTAAGGTCACCCAGCAGAAATATGGCAAAGCCTGGATTAGAACGCAGGTCCTAAGAATCCCTCTACAGGAGAATTTGAATAACTGCACCTGAGCTTCTAATTTAAGTCCAAAGAAACTCTCTCTGTTTGTCCAGGGAAGGAGATGTGGGATGAAAGTGCTAAGCCCTGCATATAAACTGCTTTCAAACGGACTCATATATCCCTATCTATTTCCTATCCTAAATAAACGCTCCTTTAACCCCAGGCCTCCCACAGATATCTCCCCATCTCCCTTCTACCATTCCTCTAGAAAATCCTTGATCCAGTTGTCCAGATCCACTGCCTCCACTTCCTCTCCTCCAATCACCAATTCTCTCCTTGACCCAAGTGAATCAATCTTATTTGTTGAGTGCTTATTGTGTACAGAGCACATTAATAAGTTCTTGGTAGAGTACGGTAGAAGCAGCGTGGCTCAGTGGAAAGAGCACCGGCTTGGGAGTCAGAGGTCATGGGTTCGAATCCCAGCTCTGCCACTTGTCAGCTGTGTGACTGTGAAAAGTCACTTAACTTCTTTGTGCCTCAGTTACCTCATCTGTAAAATGGGGATTAAGATTGTGAGCCTCACGTGGGACAACCTGATTACCCTGTATCTACCCCAGCACTTAGAACAGTGCTCTGCACATAGTATGTGCTTAACAAATACCAACATTATAATTATTACAGTATTACCATATAGCAAACACATTCTCAACCAACAACAAGCTTACAGTCTAGAGAGGAAGGGAGACAGTAATATAAATGAGTAAATTATGAATATGTACATACGTGTGTGGGGCTCAGGGGAGGAATGAATAAAGGAAGCAGAAGGGAGTGGAAGAAAAGGAAAAGAGGGTTTAGCCAAGGAAGACCTCTTGGGGAGAGTTATTGTCTGTAAATTATGAAGAGGGAGGGGGTTCCACATGGGAGAGGTCAGAAACATGATAGACAAGATGGAAGTAAGCGAGTAGGTCGGTTTTAGAGGAGCGAGGTGTATGGGTTGGGTTGTTGAAGGAGAGTAGTGAGGTGAGGTAGGAGGGGGCAAGGTGAGTGAGCTCTTTAAAGTCGGTGGCAAGGAGTTTCTGTTTGATTAGATGGCAAATGGGCAATCATTGGAGGTTCTTGAGGAGAGGGGAAACATGGTTTGAATGTTTTTGTAGAAAAATTATCCTGGCAGCAGAGTGAAGTATGGGCTTCACTGAGGAGAGATAGGAGGCAGAGAGCACTGCAAAGAGGCTGATAGAATACTAAATGAAGGTTCCAAGGGAGTGAATGTAGAGGGAGACTAGAAGGGAACCCAGAACGGATCCTTGAAGGTCACCCACTGTTAGGAGATGGAAGGAGGAGTCCATGAAAGAGACTGAGAATGAACAGGTAGAGTGATAGGAGGAGAACCTGGAGAGAACAGGGTCAGGAATACCAAGGTTGTAGAATATTTCCAAGAGAAGGAGATGGTTGACAGTGTCAAAGGCATCTGAGAGGTAAAAGAGGATTATGATGGAGTACAGGCTATTGGATTTGGCATAAAGGAGATCATTTGTGACCCTTGTTAAGGACAGTTTATTTGGAGTAAAGGGGACTGAAGCCAGATTGGAGGGGGCTGAGGAGAAAATTTGGAAGAGAAGAACTTGAGGCAGCAGGTGTAGATACCTTGATCAAGGAGTTTGGAGAGGAATGGTAGGAGGGAGAAGAGGTAATAACTATAAAGAGCTGTGGGGTCAAGGGAAGGTCTTTTTAGAATAGGGTAGACATAGACATGTTTGAAAGCAGTGGGAAAGAAGCCACTGAAGAAAGATCAGTTGAAGATAGGCTTAGGGAAGAAAGAGGGATGGGGCAAGCAGTTTGATAAGGTGCAGAGGGATGGGGTTGGATGTGCAGCTGGAGGGAGTGGATTTTGAGAACATGCAGGAGATCTCCTCTTCAGATACTGCTGTGAAGGATGGGAGAGTTGAAGAAGGGGCACCAAGGGGGAGGGACTGGAGAGGAGCTGGGGGATTTTGGGTAGATCATGCCTGATTGTTTCAATTTTCTCGATCAAGTAGAGGGTCATGTCATGGGGCAGGATATGGGGGAAGTAGGAGGACGGGGTTTGATGAGAGAGTTCAATGTCTGAAATAACTGGTGAGGCCAATGGGCATGGATGTCAATAAGGATGGAGAAACAATTTTGCTGGACAGAGAGGGCAGAGTTTAAAGCATGCAATGATAAATTTGAAGTGGACAAGGTGGGCTTGATATCTAGATTTCCATTATCAGCATTCTGTGGTGTGTGCCCAAGACCGAAGGAAACAAATTTGGGTGGTGACCCAGGGCTGTGGGTTAGTGCTACGAGACCGACCAAGGGACAGGGGAATGAGCGAATTGAGTTGGTTGGTGTTGAAAGGGTCAATTTGTACATTAAGGGAAGTCAGTATTAAAGAAAGGCTACATGAGGCATGAAGACTTGAGAAACTTGGATGGGGTCAAAAGAATGGAGGTCTCTTTGAGGGAACAGCACAAATTTGCAGGAAGGAGTATGTGGAAGAGAAAGCAGGTGGGGAGGTTTTGGTGAGATAGAGGGATATCAGAATTGGTGAAAGTAGAAGTAGGGCTATGGGACAGAACTCTGCCCTCTCCTCTGCCTGGCAAAGGTATTTCTTCATCCATAATGACAACCATGCCCATGACCCTTGTCAGTTGTTCTAGACATTTAACTACCTCCTCGAACGTCCTGTCCCTCCGCTTCCCCCATCCCTTGCCCCTAATGATCCCTTGCCCCTAATACATAGGACTCACAGCTTTAACCCCAGTTTTCCAGATGAGGTAGCTGATTTACAGAGAAGGTAGGTGACTTGCCTCAAGTCACATAGCAGACAAGTGGAAGAGTCATGATTAGAACGCAGAGCCTCTATTCCCAGACCCAGGCTCTTTCCACCAGGCCACACTGCTTATTGATGCTAATGTTGAGTATGATTCAGACATTGATACCAACAGAAGTGCTCAAGGAGTCACATGAGTCATTTATGGAAGGACCAGGTGCCATGACCGTAGGGAAGTCTGGACTCAAGCTACACTTCCGATTTGGGTGAAAGTGCATTACTTCATGCCATTCTACCTCATTATCTCTTGAAGAAATAAGGATATAGTTCCTCTCTTTTAATATCTCCATACACCTGCTCAAACATACACACATATAGCTCTTCAATAGAGATATACAATATGTAGTACAGTATATATAGTATATGTAATAGTGTATCTCTAGATATACTATCTCTAGCTATATCTATGGAAAAAGGGATAAATTACTGTATATTTATCCCTATATCCCTAGATATACTATCTATACTATCTCTATCTATGGGGATATTGGGATATATTGCTATATATTATATGTATATGTAGTATAAGTCAATGAGTACATTAACAATGTCACTGTAATATGTCTGCATGTCTGCATGGTGGGAAAATATAAAATCAGTTTCCCAAATTTGCTCTCCCAACTGCCTGAAAATTCCACAATCAATTAATCAACCAATCAATGGTATTTACTGAATGTTTACTATGTGCAAAGCGGTGTTGGCTAGTGAAAAGAGCCTTTGTCTAATCCTGGCACTGCCATTTTCCTGCTTTGTGACCTTGGGAAAGTCATGTAACTTCTCTATGCCTCAGTTTACACATTTTCAAAATGGGGATTTAATATGGGGTCTCCTTCCTACTTCGACTGTGAGCCTTGTATGGCATATGGGCTGTGTCTGACCAGATGGTCTTGTACCTTCCTCAGGGCTTAAAAGAGTGCTTGGCCCTGGTAACAGCTTAACAAATATCACTCCAATTATCAGATTAATCCCATCTCTGACACTTGCCTGCTGTGTGATCTTGGGCAAGTCATTGAACTTCTCTGAGCCTCAGTTACCTTATCTGTAAGATGCATATTGAAACTGTGAACTCCATGTGGGACAGGGACTGTGTCCAGCCCGATTTGCTTGTATCCACTCCAGCACTCAGTATAGTGCCTGGCACATAGGAAGCATTTAATAAATTCCACAGTTATTATTATTATTATTATTATTATATTTATTATTATTTTATTATTACTCTTTTAATCATGATCCTTATCATTATTATGATTGGGTTCAGAAAGCCAGAAGAGTTGTGGCCTAGCTGACTCTCACTGGTTGCTGTGATGCACCGACACAGGTGGTTCCTGGGCACTGGGGACTACCCATCTCCTGCTCACCCCTGACAGTGTCAGGATCCTGCTAATGAAAAGAAAATCACTGGCCTGGAGGGAGATGAATTCATGAAACCCTTCCCTGTAAACATCCACCTGGCCACCATACAGGGTCGAGAGTAGCTCGGAACCAGAATTAAATCACAGCACAGTGAGTTTCTTCTTCTTGTTGACTCTATGGTTGTAAAGGAGAGGAGATCATCTTTTTTCATGAGCCAAAGGGGTCTTGTAGACCAGAAGAGAACTGGTGAACAAGATCAGTAGGGAACATGACTCTTCCAAGTGGCCATTCCCCGACAACCTAGCAATGACACTACCCAGGCCTCCTCACCATAAAGGAGATATACCATCCTGCCTTGGTCCCTCTCTTCTCTAGCAGATGGTCTGCTGTACTGAGAGAATTTCTGGTTGTATCCTGAGTACTTTTCTTCATCATTTTTCTTCCCTCCAGTTGTATATTCAGCACATGTGTTTCCCTCCCAAATTTAGGGACCTTTCTTTCATTCCTTCAATCCTATTTATTGAGTGATTATTGTGTGCAGAGCAGTATACTATGTGCTTGGAAAGTACAATTAGGCAAAAGATAGTGACAATCCCTACCCACCAACGGGCTCACAGTCTAGGAGAGGGAGACAGACAACCAAACAAAACAAGTAGACAGGCATCAGTACTGTCAAAATAGATGAATAGAATTGTAGACATAGATACCTCATTAATAAAATGAATAGAGTAATAAGTTTGCAAAAATATCCACAAGTTTTATGGGGAGGGGAAGGGGATAGAGCAGAGGGAGGGAGTAGGGGCCATGGGGAAGGGAGGAGGAGCAGAGGAAAAAGAGGGGGTTTAGTCTGGGAAGGCCTCCTGGAGGAGGTAAACTCTAAGTAGGGCTTTGAAGAGGGGAAGAGAGCTAGTTTGGCAGATATGAGGAGGGAGAGCATTCCAGGCCAGAGGTAGGACCTGGGCCAGGGGTCAACGGTAGGACAGGTAAGAACAAGGCACAGTGAGGTGGTTAGCGGCAGAGGAGTGGAATGTATGGGGTCAGCTATAGAAGGAGAGGAGGGAGGTGAGGTCGGAAGGGGCAAGGTGATGGAAAGCTTTGAAGCCAAATAGTGAGGGGGTTTTGCTTCATGTGAGGGCTGATAGGCAACCACTGGAGATTTTTGAGGAGGGGAGTGACATGCCCAGAGCTTTTCTAGAGAAAGATAATCCAGGCAGCAGAGTGAAGTATAGACTGATGCAGAGAGAGACAGGAGGATGGGTGATCAGAAAAGAGGCTGACGCAGTAATCTAGTCACGATATGATGAAAGATTGTACCAGCAAGATAGCAGTTTGGATGGAGAGGAAAGGGCAGATCTTGGCAATGTTGTGAAGGTGAGACCAGCAGGTTTTGGTGATGGATTGGAGGTATGGGGTGAATGAGAAAGCAGAGTCAAGAATGACCCCAAGGTTGCGAGCCGGTGAGGTGGGAAGGATGGGAGAGTCAAGAAGAGGACAGGGTTTGGGAGGGAAGATAAGGAGCTCAATCTTAGAAGTGTTGAGTTGGCAGGTGGAGGTTGGCAGGTTGAGTTGAGGTGGAGGTGTCCTGAAGGCAGGAGGAGATACGAACCTGGAAGGAGGGAGAGAAAAAAAGGGGGGGGATGTAGATTTGGGTGTCATCTGCATAGAGATGAAAGCTGAAGCCATGGGAGTGAATGAGTTCACCAAGGCACCTCTCAGCAGAGGGCCAGTCCTGCTCCCAAGATACCCATACCCCCCAGATTTTCAGCAGGTCTTTCCAGTTTGGGTTTGAGTCAACCCCTTTTTCACTTCACCCCATCCCTCCTCTGGTCCCCGACTGCAGGGGCACCTCTGCTTGGGCTGGCCATAGGCCACGCAGGGGAACAGGCTAACAGGATGGGTTTTAGGGCCATTAGATTGGGTCTTTTCCTGAAATGAAGAGGTTATTGCTGCCTTTCTCTCTTGACTCCTCAGTCACAGGCAAGCACTGAGTCCCCACCACTCTAACACAGACATAGATTCTCTCTCTCACACACACACACATACACACACACACACACACACACATATATCCCTAGGAGTTTGGCAAGCGAATTACAATCTCATTTCTTCTCCAACTAGAAAAGTCTAGGCCTCAAACAGTTCACTGTATTCAACTATTCCCAAATCTCTGTAAGGACAATTCAATTCTTCATATTATTAATACTTACATTTAAGGCTTTGAATAGATTCAATCTTTTAGGTTGCTGTTTCATCTTAAAAAATCCACTTCTCCCTCTTTCCTTCTCCCCTGTTACCTTGTGATCCAGCATGTGTGGAATATCTTCACTAATGTTCCTTGAATCCAGTTCCTTCCCAGTCCCTGTTGTCTATACCTCCTGTTTAATACTAAGTGAATATCAGTTTTAAATATTCCTATTCCTCCTGTCCATCTGCCCCTGCATATTATAACATTGTCATGATGCCATCTCCTCCAAATGAGGTTTATCACTTCTCTTTACTTTTCATTGAGCTCAAAAGGGGTTAATCTAAATTAAACAAATTGTTGTCCATCTGGCCATAGCCCAGTCTGGTCTTGTCACCTCTGTTCCTCATCTTCTATTCCACCTGTTTAATTTCTAGATTTGCTGGAAGTCACGTTCTGTTGACTGGTGATAATCCACGTGTTTAAAGTGTGATTTGACAAATTAATAATGCCATGTGGTAGGCAAACCAAATCTTGGATGTGAGTATTCTTTTTACTTTTTAAAAAAATGGTAAAGCATTCTTAGATTCACTTCTGAACTGTACCAGAAACTACATGGCTAATTCAAAGACAGAATTTACTTTGTGACTGAACTCTAGTTTGTGTTCTTTCAACGTGTATTAGTGCATACAATAAGGTTGTTATATAACCCTATTCATTCTAGGTTATTTATGATTTGACTTAATTACTTGGCCCAAATGTAAGTTTTCACAAAATGCTTTTTTAATCAGATTTCTTATATAAACTTGAAGTCTGTGTGACCTTTTTTCTGGTAGGTCCTGTGGTCTTGTGATTGAAGGTTTAATGGAACAGAAAACTTTCTGAGATCAGGTCTCTCTCCAGTCTCTCTCCAGTCATAAGTCACTAATAAGATAGAAAACGGCATCCAGTGGTTTATGCCTATTTGGAGTGAAAAAGTAATAACCATTAATAATTATGGTATTTGCTCTAGAATGGTGGTGGAGAAAGAGCACCGAATGTTCTTGGGATAGTAATAGCTCTGTGGAGTTTTGGAGCCATGATATACTTCTAAAAAGGATTTAGAAGTCGAAGGGCTCCAGGCAATAAGTCGAGGTCCTGGTGCTACATCTCTTCATCTCCTCTCTTTTCTCTTAACCTGTCTCTCTTGTCTCTTATCAAGTTCTTCCAAATTAAAGTGGGTACCTGTCCACAATGATGTGGTCTACACTTTGGTAGAAGAAGTTTCCTATAATATGTACCCTAACCCTTTTGTTAGGGGCTGAGGTGGGGCTGGGATCATGGTTCCATCTGAGTGGAGAAGGGGAAGGGTATGGCAGCTCGGGGTCTGTTCCTACTGCACTGCTGTCCCAGGTCTACACCCAGGACAGCACTACCTGACAGCTGCCATGGCAGCTGGAGATCTCGGTACTGTTGAGTGTACTGGCCATTAACTCTTTTTATGCCTTCGCCACCCCCCAACCCCGACCTTCTTGTTCTGGGCTGGGTGTAGGTCCCTGATGCAGTTTGCCATGATTCCTAATTCAATATTCCTCAAAGGCCCAGCAGACACAGGACTCGGGGGGATGGTGAGCTCTGCCCAGTGGCACCACCAGCACAATCCAGGTAAGTGACGCCTACCACCCTCAGTATTGGGCTGGGCGTAGCAGTGCCCTTTTATGAAGAGAAGGAACACCAGTGCTTGTCTTTTGGATCTGAGGACCCACATCTCAAAATATACCCGGGCTGGGAGAGTGGAGGTGGGTGGTTGGGATAGAGGGTAAATAGGGACTTAACTCTCTGTGCATGACTAGCTCTGCATGTCTCGGGCAGCATCAGTGAAGGTGGAAATGTCCAGGCTGCACAAGCCTGAACCACCTGCTGGGGGCAACTGAAGGACATGAACGAATCTTCAGGAGTTTCAGCACAGGCGGCGACGAGCCCTCAGATAGAGCGAGGCTCTTTGGGGAATCCATGGGAGCTGCAGCTTGTGGATGGAGATGGCTTGGGGAGAAGTCCTCATTGTCGGTCAGTGGCTTTGACCTGGCCCTGGCCTGTTCTGTGAAGGAGGATTACGTCAGCACTCAAGGAGACACAAGTTCTACAATATACTCTGTTGCCTGGTTCATGATTCCGAACACAAAAGCCTCTTGCCTAAAACAAGGAGGAGCCTGAGAGCTTCCCTTCTCAGTACTTAGCTACTTAGTTTGAACACTATAATTGCGAATAGTCAAATCTTGATTTAGTTGTGATTTGTAGCCACCATCATTGTTCCACATAGCTGTCAATGACAATTTGGATTGTGAGGCTTGCTTGACTAACTTGGATTCACTGTAGCATCATAATGATAATAATAATAATTTAAAAAATAAAAATTAAAAAAAAATTGGTTTTTTGCCTTACTAAGTACCCAGTACTCTGCTCATTGTGGGGGTAAATTCCAGAAAATCGGGTCCCACAAAGGCTCACAGACTAAGCAGGAGGAAGGAGAGATATTGAATCTTACTTAGACTGCAAGCTCATTATCTATAGACTCTAAGCCTCGCTATGGGCAGGGAATGTGTCTGCAAATTCTGTTGTACCGTACTCTCAGAAGTGCCTAATACAGTGCTCTGTACATGGTAAGTGATCAGTAAGTAAATTTGATTGGTTGATTGATTGTATCCCTATTTTGCAGATGAGGTAACTGAGACCCAGAGAAGTTAAGTGCCTTAGAAATGATCATAATAACAATAGTATTTGTTAAGCACTTACTATATGTCAACCACTGTTCTGAGCACTGGGTTAGATACAAGCTAATCAGGTTGGGCACAGTCCCTGTCCCACCTGGGGCTCACAGTCTTAATCCCCATTTTACAGATGAGGTAACTGAGGTATGGAGAAGTTAAGTGATCTACCCAGGTCACAGAGCAGATGAGTGGTGGAGCCAAGATTAGAACCCATGTTCTTCTGACTCCCAGCCTCATGCTGCTTCCAATAGGCCAGTAGCCCTCACTGCCTCTATCTAGTTTTTGTCTATAAATATTGGTGGGAAGCAGCATGGCCTAGTGGTAAGAGCACAGGCTTGGGAATCAGAGGTTCTAATCCCGGCTCTACCACTTGTCTGCAGTGTAACTTTGGGTAAGCCACTTAATTTCTCTGTGCCTCAGTTGCCTCATCTGTAAAATGAGATTAAGACTGTGAACTCCATGTGGGACAACTTGATCACTTGTATCTACCCCAGTGCTTAGAATAGTGCTGGGCACATAGTACATGCTTAACAAATACCATAATTATTATTATCATTATTATTATTACTAATGAATATAATTTCATTCCTTAAAAATTGTCTAATGTATATCCAGTTCTCTTCACAAAAACCAGAAGCTCCTTACCACTGGCTTCTAGGTTTTCCACCAGCTCTCTTCTTACACGTTTGCTTTTCTCACTCATTTTAACAGAACTCATATTCTTTCTTCCTTCAAAGATCTACTGAAACTCTTTCTCAACTCTCCTGTCTTTGACTAATGGATCATACCCTCTCCTTGTTCGAAATTCCCTCTCCTGTTGTATCCCCAGGACCAAAAATGTACTTCTTCCAGGAGGCTTCACAAATTTATCATTGTTATAATCTAATTTGTTATTGTTATCATCATTGTTTTTATCCAGTGCTTACTAAGTATCAAAAACTGTTCCAGAAGCTGGGCTAGATGTAAGTTAATTAGGTTGGACACTGCCCCTGTCCCACGGGGGGCTCACAGTCTACCTAGCAAGGAGAGTAGGCATTAATATCCACCACTCTACATTATACCGCCCCAACAGCTTCCTTGAACACTTACATGCAGGAGTGTATACATATCAATTTATATTTTTGACATATTTTATTTTTCCATACTGTTCTTCTTACCAATTGTATCTATATTACTTTTCCCTTAGTTGAGTCAGTGGACAGCTTGCCATGTTTCCTCTTTTTATCTATTTGTGGAGAGCAGCATGGCTTTATGTACATATTAAACTGTACTTTATTTTAATGTCAGCCTTCTCTGTCTATACGGTAAACTCCTTGCGGGCAGGATTCTTCTCTACCTTGCCTTTACTGTTGTACTCTCCCAAGAGCTTAGTATAGTGGCTTTGCACATAGTAAGCACTCAGTAAATACCACTGATAGATCTTTCCCAGAAAGGAAAAAAGTGAAGGATTCATAACCGATTACTTCTTTCCTTCCTTGAATGTTCGGGACAGATAAACCTCAAAGATAGAGAATCTGTGGGGAGGGATGGTGCAGACTCGCTGAAAGTGGTCTAATGAAGTGGTCATTCGAACCCAGCCTGTGATAGGTTAAGTTGGTGGGAAAAGTTGATGGAGAGGAAGTGAAGACATGGAATAGATACAACCCTTTCAAAGAGTCTGGACAGGAATGAGGGCTGAAAAATAGGTCATTAGCTGGAGGTGGCTGAGAGATCCAGAGGATTTTTCAAAAAAATTTGGGAGAGATTTTAGTGTTTTTAAAGGCACTGAGAAAAGAGCCATCCTCAAGAGACAGGTTGAAGATAGGTATAGGGAAAGGAGGTACAGATAGAGGAGGTGGATTTAGAGAGGTGGTAGAAGATCTCCTTTTGAGAGACAGCTCGGACTGGAGAAGAAAGAGGAGGAGGTGATAGTAAAATAGTGAGATGGTAAGGGAGAAATTGTGAGAAGTTCATACCTGATTATTTCCATTCTACCAGGGATGAAGTTAACAGGGCTGTTGATTGATTCTTTCATTCAGTCATACTTACTGAGCACTTGCTGTCGGCAGAGCACTGTACTAAGTGCTTGGAAAGGACAGTACAGCAATAAAGAGAAAAAATCCCTGCACATAATGGGCTCATAGTCTAAAGAGGGGGAGACAGTCATCCGTACAAGTAAACTGGCATGAATATAAATAGAATTATAGATATATACATATATACATAAGTGCTGTGGGGTGGGGAGAGAGGGGAAGAGCAAAGGGAGCAAGTCTTGGTGATGCAGAAAGGAGGGAGAGTTGAGGAAAAGCGGGGCTTAATCTGGGAAGGCCTCCTGGAGGAGGTGCGCCTTCATAGAGATGTTCAGTGGATAGAGATGACGAGATCGAGTATGTGTCCATCATATAATATATGCAAAGCATTGGGCTAAACAATGGGGTAAATGCCAGGTAATCAGATTGGACAATGTTCTTGTCCCCCACGGGGATCACAGGGTAAGAGGGGGAGAGAAAAGGTATTTTATATCCATTTTATAGTCTTTATCCCCTACAATCAAATGCATATATTGGTTCAGACAACCAGTAATTTAACAGGTTTAGATGTCTGCCAATGTATCCTGAGTAATTCCTGTAATTTTAACACTTGTCTTGTTTATTTCATGGTTTTTAATCTGGTGAGAGAGGGAATGGATGTGGTTACCAGTATTTGAGAAGGACAGGGAGGGACAGATGGATAGAGAGTTGACCTCAATATATATCACTAGACTGTATTCTCCTTATGGACAGTATATAAGTACAGCGATTCTCTTGCACTCTCCCAAGCACATAGCACAGTGCTCTGCAGACATCGAGCTCTCAATACATACCATTGATTGATTGATTGATTGATACTATTGATTGAATCATTGGTAACTGCTGAGGTTTAGGCTGTTTGGGTCTCGGGAGGTGAGAGAATGCTGGAAGCTTGATAGATGAAGGACAGTTGGGGGTTGGTTGCCTTTGTTATGGACCAATTACCTCACAAAAGAGTCAGACCACTCATAGTCCCAGAATCCCTGCCTTGCTTCTCTGTTTCCTCATAATGGGCTCTGCAACCCTCACAGTCTCAGGATCCTCTGCCTCACCTCACTGGTACAATGGCTTTCAGAGAACAGGTCACCCCTGCCCATCCCAAAGGGAGAGAGGAGAAACACATTCTGATGGCATGGGGCATTATTTATGAATTCTTCATTCACCCAGATCCCATGCTCCTCACTGCAATGTGTTCCCCAATGTATAGATATCATTCCAAGGTATGTGACCAAGACTGAGGGAGGGCATTCCAGGCCAGAGATAGGACATAGGTGAGAGGTCGGCAGTGAGATAGACAAGATCGAGGTACAATGAGTAGATAGGCATCAGAGGAGCAAAGTGTGTGGGCTGGGTTGTAGTAGGAGAGTACTATGGTGAGGTAGTAAGAGAAAAGGTTATTGCGTTCTTTAAAGCCAATGGTAAGGAGTTTCTGTTAAAAAAAAGAACTCATGCTTCACCCCATGGCTCCATCCCGTTACCTCCCCATCTTCCTCTTACCATTCCTCTCCAAATTTCTTAAGCAAGTTGTCTACACCAACTGTCTCCTATTCCTCTCCTCCAATTCTTTCCTTGACCCAATCCAGTCTGCCTTCATCCCCTTCACTCCTCAGAAACTGTCTTCTCAAAAGTCACAAATTATTTCCTAAATGCCAATTCCAACCATCCCTACTCCATCCTACTTTTCCTCTAATCTCTCAGCTGCCTTCGACACTGTCGACTTCTCCTGGAGATATTATTCAATCTTGGATTAACTGACAATGTCTTCTCCTGTTTTTTCTTCTGTCACTTTGGTCACACTCTCAATCATGGACCCCTCCTCTGCCTCCCACCCCTAAGTGTGAGTGCCTCAAGGCTCAGTCCTTGGTCCCTGTCAACTCTCCATCTACACCCACTTCTGAAGAACTCATTCCCGTGGCTTCGATTACCATCACTATGCAGATGATTCCCAAATAAATTACAGATGTGTACATAAGTGCTGTGGGAATGGGAGGGGGATGACCAATGGCAGAAAGTCAGGGTGACTCAGAAGGGAGTGGGAGCAGAGGAAAGGGGGGCTTGGTCAGGGAAATCCTCTTAGTGGAGATGTGCCCTCAACAAGGCTTTTGAAGGGGGAGAGGGTAATTGTCGTATCTGAGGAGGGAGGGCATTTCAGGCCAAAGGCAGGATGTGGGCAACGGGTCAGTGATGACAGAGATGAGATCGAAATTCACTGAGAAGGTTAGCATTAGAGGAGTGAAGTGTGTGGGCTGTATTTTGTAGGAGAGTAGCGATGTGAGGTAGGAGGTGGCAAGGTGATTGAGTGCTTTAAAGCCAATGGAGAGTAGGTTTTCTTTGATGTGGAGATGGATGAACAACATGGATTGTGTATTCAACCTGATTAACTTGTATCTACCCCAGCTCTTAGAATAGAGCTTAAAAATATTATAATGAAATAAAATAAATAAATTGTGGTATTTGTTAAGCGCTTACTATGTGCAAAGCACTGTTCTAAGCGCTGGGGAATACAAGGTGATCAGGTGGTCCCACGTGGGGCTCACAGTTTTAATCCCCATATGACAGAGAAGTTAAGTGACTTGCCCAAGGACACACAGCTGACCAGCGGCAGAGCAGGGATTAGAACCCGTGACCTCTGACTCCCAAGCCCAGGCTCTTTCCACTGAGCCACGAGACCTGGAGACTGAGTCACAAACCAGAAAAGGAGCTGCCAATAATCAATGCAGGGAGGGAGCAGAGAGACTCAACTCACCCGTGGGGACAGGGAATTTGAGGAAGAATTATGTAAAAAAGGTGGAAGACCGAGTGGAATCAGGGATGTTTGCTACTCCCCAGATAAGGAAGAGAGATGGAAGTGGAGGAGTTGAATATACACATTGCTGCTATTCTTAATGGTCCTTACAGCCCTGTTGAGAATAAATGGAACTAAGACTTCATGTGTGATGTTTCATTCTTCAGTCCTGTTTGATCAGCTCGGTAACATTAACTTGCATGTTGTAGAGTCAAAGCCTACACTACTTTAGGAACGTAGAACTAAACACTAAACAGCAGAGCTTGTGTGCAGTATAGTTTGTAACTGTATGCTGTGCTTTAGGGCATTCAGTGGTTGGAGGTCTAGAGTCTGAAGATTCATTCATTCATTTGTTCAATAGTATTTATTGAGTGCTTACTGTTTGCGAAACACTGTACTAAGAGCTTGGGAGAATTCAATATAAAACAAACAGACACATTCTGCCCACAGCGAACTCACAGACTAGAGTCCTTGCCCATAACAATAGGAACTATGTCCAACCTAATGCTCTGGTATCTACTCATAGCCTACTGGAAAGAGCATGGGCCTGGGAGTCAGAGGATGTGGGTTCCAATCCTAGCTCTGCCACATGTTCTGCTCTGTGTCCTTGGGCAAGTAACTTCACTTCTCTGTGCCTCAGTTACCTCAACTGTAAAATGGGGATTGGGACTGTGAGCCCCACGTAGGACAGGGACTGTGTCCAACTGTACCAGGCAGGACCGGAGCCTGTGTAGACTACCCGTCCCCCGTATATCGACTGTAACAGAATACTGATGAAAGAGGCAGATAACTCCAGGTTGACAGTTTATTTAGAATGGATCGCGGGGGGCTTACCCACAGAACAGTACGTGGTGGCCAACGGACTTGGAGAGATCACACCGCACCCTCCCCCCGCATGCACTGCCTTATATCCCCTCTGGTGTGCCAAGAACAAAGGGGACCCTGTATGGGGGGTGAGGGGGTGGCATCGGCCACCTGGCTTGATGTTCCCTTACAGATATCTCTGGGGCCCCAAGATTCACGAGGCAGTACGTCCTAGGCGGTCATTCACCGCACGGTCTTGTTGCTGCCGTGGGGATAAGAAGGAGGGTGTATGTAAAGGGGTGGATTGTATTGATTGCTGTGCATTCTCCAGTAGTCATGGAGGGTGTGTCATTTGGGATTCAGATAAAATGTGGAGGCCTTCCTTCATGTCTGACAACAATAAAACTGCTTGTTAATGCTTCTGACTTTCTATTCATTTTGGCTTTATGGCATTGACCCCTCATGACTAACAAACACATCTTCAATTGAGAGAAACTAGAGTGCCCTTCCTATATCCTGTCTTCATTTTAGAGGACCAAAGATTGCATTTGATGATAATAAAGAGAAGCAGGCTTTACCCCCTCCTTCTGGTTATCTTCCTACCCTGTGGCCTCTGAGAAACCGGCAAGCAAGTCATTTGCTCCAGGATTCTGGGGGCAACTACCCAATCTCTGCCTCAGAGCACATCACTCCTCCCCAGAGCCTCCTTGATTGTACAGGAATAAGGGGTTCTAGGGAGGAGTGATGTGCTCTGAGGCAGAGATTGGGTAATTGCCCCCAGAATCACTGGCCTGGAGGGAGATGAGCAAATGAAACACTTTCCTATAAATATAACCCTGCCACACCAGAGGGCCAAGAGTGGCTCAGATCCGGAATCAAAGCACAGCCAGGTGAGTTTCTTCTTCTTCCTGACTATGGTCAGAAGTGAGAGCAGATCATCTTTTTACATAAGCCAGAGGGATGTTGGTGACTTGGACCAGGAGAGGTCTGGTCAGCAAGATCATAAGGGAACATAGCTGTTAGAAGAGGCCACTCTCCAACACCCTGACCACAAAACATCACCAGTCTCATCACCAGGCAGGTGAATTTTCTATTAATACATCAGTCCCTCTAACCTTCTAGCAGGTACCTAGTTGGTCCAAAAGAGCTCCCTGCAGTTGGTTATATCCTGAGCCCCTTTCCTCATCTTTTTCCTGACTCCCAGCTATATATCCAGCACAGGCTCCCCTCCTCCCAAGTTTGAGGAACCCTTGGCATAGGGCCAGCCCTGCTCCCTCGTCACATATCCCGCCCACAAGCCTTTCAGCATATTTCTCCATTTCATGATTGAGACACCCCCTTTTTCTCATACCTCCCTGACCCTCTGCTGCTCCTTGAGCTGCTGGTATTTCTTTGGGATTTCACAGGCTAGGAAGGGGAAGGGGATGGAATTAAGGGGCACTAGTCTGTACCTATTCCTGAAATGAAGAAATCATTGCTGCCTTTCTGTCTCTTGCAACTTCTAAGACACAATCATACTTTTTCTCCTAAACACAAAGACAAAGACTCCTCCCACCACCGACCCCATTCCAAGCACATATCCCTAGGACTCTTGGCAAGCCAACTGCAGTTTTGTTCATCTCTTACCAGAAGCAGTCTAATCACTGAACAGTTCATTGGATTACACTGTTCCCCAGTAGCCATAATTCTCTATGTTCTTAATACTTGCACTGAAGACTTTGAATAGATGTGAACAATCCTTCGGGCTGCCTTTTCATTTTAAGAATTACACTTCTCCCTTTTGCCTTCTCCCCAGTTTGTTCTGTGCTTCAGTAGTGTGAGGAATATCCTGATATCTTCCTTGAATCCATTTCTTTCCAAAATCTAGTTGTTTACACCTGCTGTTTGATACTTAGCCAGTAACAGTTTTAACTGTCCCCAGTTCCTACTGTCAATCTGCCCTGCCTGTTTTCATTTCATAAGGTCATGATGCTATCTCCCATGAAAGATCTTTTTTCCCCACTCCAAAACAAACACAAAAAACAACGTTTTCACTGAACTCAATAGGGGTTAACCTACTTAAACAAATTATTTGAAATCAGGCTATTCCACAGCTTTGTCACCTCTCTGGTTCATGACCTTCTCTCCCACTGGTTTAATTTCCAGATTTGCTGAAACTCTATAACTGTCAGTGTTAATCAAAGCTCTGAAGCAGCAGTCTGATAATTTACTAACGCTATGTGGTAGGCAGGCCAAGTCTTGGAGATGAATATCCTTTTTATCTTTACATTGCTATGTGTAAAACATACTTTCACTTCTGAACTGTGCCAGGAATTAGATGATTTATTCAAAGAAAGAATTTGCTTTGTGAATGAATTCTAGTTTGTGTTCTCTGATCTTGTATTTGTGCAGCCTTGTCACCTTTTATAATCGTATTCAGTATAGATTCATGTTTATGATTTTACTTAATACTTGGCCCTACCTTTAGCTTTGACAAAATGCTTTTTAAACCTCATTTCTTAAATAAAGTGGAACTCTATATCGCTTCTGTTCTGGAAATATCCCAGGGTCTTGTGATTGAGTACATGGTGGGACAGAAAACTTTCTGAAACCAGCTCTCTCTCTCTAGGCATAAGTCTAGATTTGAAAGATAGAATATGGCATTTGTTGGTCCATGCCAGTTACAGGGTGAAAGTCATGGGATGGTGGTGGAGAATGATCACTCAGTACTCTAGGAATGGTCATGGCTTTGTAGGGTTTCAGGGCCCAGAAATACTGCTGAAAACGATGGAGGGGGTGGAGGGCCACAGGATCACCAAGTTTCTTGCAGAGTGGCAATAGTGCTACCTCACTCCAGCTTCATGTAGTAGTTGTAACTGTTGTAGAAATAGTAGGAGGAGGAGTATTATCAGCCCTTACTCTCACTGGACTCTCTATCAGAATGGAAGGGGTAGGTCAGGGTTCAAATGAGCCATTGTCACTGGGTTCTAGGAGAAGACCGTCAAGACTGCCTAAGCTGGCAGGCAGCCTGGTCTTATATCCCATCCTTTTTCCCATCTCTAGGTTA
The DNA here is from genome assembly GCF_004115215.2 of Ornithorhynchus anatinus. NCBI lineage: Eukaryota > Metazoa > Chordata > Mammalia > Monotremata > Ornithorhynchidae > Ornithorhynchus > Ornithorhynchus anatinus. Next base: position 32,795,651 of record NC_041735.1, read on the forward strand.
CTCCACAAAGGTAGTGGCCCTAAATGGATTTGGCTAGCTCTGTCTCCTCAATCTGTCTATAAACAGATGGAGATCCTGGTTTACTTCCTTCTTTTCTCTTATCTGGTCAATTTGATCTCTGCTTCTTCAAGGTTAACGTGGGTTACACACCACAATTATCTGGTCCACTATAAAATGCACATCAATGCATGTTAACCAAATGCACTCCCCACATTTCACTCCCAACACCCCTCTACTTTCTTCTTTCTCTCTTCCCTTATACAGATATTTAGGGTGAGTATTAGGCTGATCAATGTCCAGCAGGGTCAGGTACTCAGACACAATTGGTAAAATCTGAAGTAATCAATTTCTGATGATATTCAGTAACAGAATATTATCCTTCTGTTGCGACATCACAAATCCTGGGGATGTGAGGCCTAAAGCTGAACTTAAAGCTAGGGAAAAAATACATGAATGATAAAAATGGGAGCCTGTGGGGCAGACTCCAGCAAAGGTGGAGAGGTTATGCTACTATAACTGTTTGACTCCTCAGGCTGGAGGAGGGGTTGAATGCAGGGGTAAAGGGCAGCAGGAGTTAGGTTTTCTCCTTGGCACTGGGTCTCAGAGGTCAGGTTTATCACAGAGGGGTTTTGTTTCCAAATACTTCTGGCACACAACTGCAGATGCCAAACAACACAGGCCTTCAAATCAATCTTTTAATTTCCAAGTGGTCTCAATTAATTATTCTGCCTCTATTAAAAGCTAATTCAGTTGACTGAGGATATCCTAAGCTCTAAGGGAGCAGTAGGAACTTCCATCGTATATTTCTTTAATTTGATCTTGTAATTGGGCCCATTGTCTGTCTTAATCTTAGTATAACAGTGTCTTGAAAACCAGAGGTCTGAAAAGCAATTTTATATTTGTGTGATGTTTGTGCTTTTGCCCCATCAAAAATGTTCCCAGAGTCACTGCAGCAGGGGTCACATGCCCTGTAATATCTGCTGCATCCCCTAACCCCCTGGTGTTTCTCTTCCAGGACCTGGCCAGAATTTGATGCCCTGTCATGCAACCCTCAATTACTCCACCTCTTAGGCAATGACTACTATCCCCTGGATGTCAAATAAGCCCCCTTCACCAGCATTTGAGGTCTTGTCAGTAATCCTCTCTTCTTGGTTGCATGAAGCCTGGAGGCCTTTTTCTTCCCACTTTCCCTTGACTTCCCAGACAACCTTGTCCCTTGGATTCCCAGGAGTTAAACAAGCTTCTACCCCAGATGCATCCAAAGATTAAAGTGCTATTGAATTTTTAACAATCAAATTGAAAGGAACTTTAATGAATAAAGTAGTTAATCAAAAGTTACTCTCTTTACAAAAATACTTTGGCCTTTCCTGTCATGCCTTTCTCTTCCCCAGGACACTTCTTTCCTATATGCATCCTGGTGTCTCTTCCCTTCTCCTCAGCCTTTAGAGGAATCCCAGGTTTCAGGTCTACCCTCTTCCAATTCTTCCATCAGGATTTTCCAAGGTTAGGACAAAAGCCCTGTTAGTGTAGGTGATTGTTTTCCTACTCCTGGGATGGGAGCCTTGCTCCTCAGCATCCTAACCTGTGGACCCTAACCACTTCTCCTACTCCCCCTCAGGGATTGCTTACTCATTCTACCAACTTAAAATGGTTGAAGACTTTCCAAATTAACTAGCCCTCTCCTCTATTCCCAATCTCCCTCTGAGATGGTTGTGTTCAAGGTGGATTTACATGAATCCAATCACATGCTCCTCAGGGAGAATGTCATCAGAGTGAGCTTCAACTTATAATAATAATAATAACGTTGGTATTTGTTAAGCACTTACTATGTGCAGAGCACTGTTCTAAGCACTGGGATAGATACAGGGTAATCAGGTTGTCCCACGTGAGGCTCGCAGTTAATCCCCATTTTACAGACGAGGGAACTGAGGCACAAAGAAGTTGGCTGTCCGCCCATCTTACCTCTTTGTTTGAGGTTGGCTTTAGTGACCACCTCACTTTGGCATATCGGTAGTCTGTAAAAAAGTTTAGGATCACTGAGCCCATGAAAAATCACTCCTTACATAGGGAAAGACAAATGGTGTCTGCTAAGGGGAAATTGTACGGTACTCATGGGCGAGAATTCTTTGAATTAACCATCAAATATGTGGATTTAGATTTTCAAAAGGCCCTTGAAACCAGTGGTTTACACACAGATTGATTGTAGACTACCCTAGTGAATATGACTATTTCCTACTAATTTGAAACACTTAATTCTTTTTCAATCCTTTGCTAGATTTCTTTTCAGCTCCAGAAACTCATTCTCATAGTTTCTGATCCATCCTGTTACTTCCAACGGTACTGCAGAAATTTATATTATAAAGTGATGAGCATTAATATGGCTCGGGGAGTCTGTTTCCTCTCCCAGACTGGAGTTGGAATCATCGGTAACTCCCTCCTCATCCCCTTCTACCTCTTCTCACTCTTCTTGGGTTCCAAGCTAAAGCCCACAGAACTGATCATCATCCACCTGTCCTTGGTCCACATCGTGATGCTTCTAACCAGGGGGATCATCATAGCAGGAGACATGATACGGCTGCATCTAGTACAGTCGGATGTTGAGTGTAAGTGGTTCTCCTATCTATGCCGCATCACCAGAGGCCTCTCAATCTGCACCACTTGCCTCTTGAGCATGGCCCAGGCTATCACCCTCAGTCCTACCAATTCCTACTTGTTCAACCTGAAAGTTCAAGTGCCAAACATCACCCTCCCAGTCTTAGGCATCATGTGGATTCCAAACATGCTGATAAGCACCAACCTCCTGTTCCAAATGGCGGCCTACCAAAATTCAACCAACACTGATAATAATTGTTACCTTGTGCCTATCAACACACTCCTCCAGGGACTGATTCTCACCTCCATGGCTCTCCGCGACATCTTATCTCTAGGGCTCATGAGTTGCTCCAGTGGCTACATGGTCCTTCTCCTTCACCGACATAGTCACGAAGTCCAGCATCTTCACAGCCCCCATCAAGCCCCTGAAGCATCACCAGAAAGACGAGCAACCCAGACCATTCTGCTGCTTGTGAGTGGCTTTGTGGTCTTCTACTGTGGCGACTTTGTTCTTTCCCTGTTACTAGGTACATCCATGAAGAACAATGCTGCCCTATTGAATGCTAGCATGTTTGTGGTCAGTGGATATGCCACTGCCAGTCCCTTTGTGTTGCTCACCTGTGACACGAAAGTCATCAGGTTTCTAGGTGATTTTCTAGGAATAATGCCCTCAAATCATCTCAGACCATGCTGAGATCTACAAGCCCTCTTCGATATGGGAACGCTAGTGAAGTTCTTGCATCTCAAGGAAAGAAGACCTTAGGAGAAGAATATCACCATTAAAACAAGGACATCTCTAGATCCAGTCCCTGGAAATAATCAGGGTTTCATTAAGGAGTGAGGAATTGCAGCACTGAGAATTTCTACTCCAGAAATCCCTTGTTTCGTCACTTTTTCAACTCTTGGCTATGGTCCCTCTATCAAAGTATTTTGCTTGATCTCTCTGTAAGGTTCTTCTGTTGGGCTCATTGACAGCTTGTTTTGTTTCCTCTGTTTATATGTGGGAAGGGGCATGGTCCAGTCAAAAGAGCACGAGCCTAGGAGCCAGAGGACCTGGGTTCCACCTGCCTGCTGTGTGTCCTTAGGCAAGTCATTTAACTTCTCTGCACCTCTCTTTCCTCAACTCTAAAATGGGAAACCAATACCTGTTCTTCCTACTTAGATTTTGAGTCCCATATAAAGCAGGGACAGGGTCTGACTTTACTGACTGATATCTATCCCAGTGCTTAGAACACTGTGGACACAGAAGAAGCACTTAACAAAGTTATGTACTATTGTTATTATTGTTATGATGATCATCAATAAACATCATCACTGAATGAAGCAGTGGAGATTGATTTTGATACTCCTTCATTCATTCATTCAATCATATTTATTGAGTCCTTACTGTGTGCAGAGCACTGTTCTAAGTGCTTGGTTTCTCCTCATCCTTTTCCGTCTTTCCATTTAACTCCCTTTAAGCAGGATACAGAGGTAGAACAATGAAGATAGAGATAACCATATGTACTAACCTGCGAGTGTCCAGCTGTAGAGGTAAATCCATTCTTTACACCCACTACTTCATGTGCTAAATTTCCAGCCCAGCTCACTGACAAGACCTCATAGACTCATTGCAGGGATAAAAAAGATAACACTTTCCAAAGGGAGCTGAAAATAACCCCAAATCCGATGTTTTGAATCTGCCCTTTCCTCTCCACTATCATGGCAAACCATGGATCAAGCTCTCTTCATCAACCACCTCAGCAATGTGTCAGTCTCCTCACTAGTCTCCCTGCCTCCAACTTCTCTTTTCTAAGTTAGCAGGTTATAGTATTTAAGTGTTCAGTATGAGGCAAGCAGTGAACTAACACTCAGAGAGACATAAATTCTAAAATACACTCTGCTGCCTGGATCATCGTTCTGAACACAAAGTCTGTTGTCTGGAGCAAGGAGGCTTCCATTCCCACTACCATTTTAGCTACTTAGTTTGAAAACTAATATCTTGAATTGCTGAATTTGTGATTTAGTTTTGCTTTATAGTCCACCATCACAGTTGTATATTGCTATCTACCACAATTTAAATTTTGATTCCTGTGTGTGTAATCTACCTGCCTTAGATTTAAATAATAGTAATAATGTAATAATAATAAATAAGAATATTTGTTAAGCCCTTACTATGTACCAACCTCTGTGCTCAATCCTGGGGTAGATACATTATAATTAGGTCCCACATGGACCTCACAGTCTAAGTAGGAGGGAAAAGAGGTATTGAAACCTCACGTTGTAGACGAGGGAACTGAGGCCCTGAGAAGTTACGTGACTTGTCCAAAGTCAGACAGCAGGTAAATGATGGATCTGGGAGTAGAACCCAGGTCCTCTGACTCTCAGGCTCATTCTGCTTCTACTAGGTCAATAGACCTCTCTACTTCTAGCCAGTACTTAGTATATAAATGTCATTACTATCAAATATCACTCCATTCTGGAAGAAATCTCCAATGGATACCCATTTCTATTCTTACAAACCAGAAGCTCCTGGACACCATTTCAAGGTTTTCCACCAATTCTCTCCTCACATTTTTGCTGTTCTCACCCATTACACCATAACTCACACTATTTGTTCCTCCCAAGATGTATAGAACCTTGATTTCAATTCTCCTGTCTTTGACTCATGGATCATACCTTCTCCTTGCTTGAAACTTCCTCTCCTGATTTACCTCCTGGGTGAAAAATTTACTTCTTCCAGGAGCTTTCACGAAATTATTATTATAATCATTATTATTATATTATTATTTACACATGATTGTTATCATTATATTTATCAAGCACTTACTAAGTGTCAAGCACTGTTCCAAAAGCTGGGCTAGATATAAATCAATCTGGTTGGACACCATCCTGTCCACATGGGTCTTGCAGTCTACATAAAAGGGGGAACAGGCATTAATATCTACCATTTTTCATCATATCATCCCAATATCATCATTACATACTTAAATGCATATACATCGATTTATGTCCTGCACATATTTCATTTTTCAATACTCATGCTTTCACCAATTGTGTCTACATTTTTTTTTCTCCTGCTCTCACTGTGTGAATTCACTATGTGTCCTAGATCTCCCTACACTGTACTTTAACTCTTTGAAGGCAGCCTTTCAATTTCATCATTCTCTCCAAGCATTGTTCTGCACAATACTTCTGAATAAATTAATCCTGAGTCTAAATGAGTCATTCCTGCCCCTCCCAAGTTCTACCTCCCATGAACCCATACACTCACAATTTTTTTAAAAAAAGGGCATTTGCTTCAAGGGTCCAACAAATCCATTATGGTATTGCAAAGACAATCAATCTTCACTCTCAGTCAATAGTGATTCCCCCAACTCCTCTAGACAAATCATTTCCCCAAAATCCATTCCCCAACCTAATTACTCAATGTTCTGGCCACAACCAAAGCTGCCAGATTGACAGCCCAAGCCAGTAATACAGAATTTGTCCCTCGTCCCCGTGCCAATCAAATTAGGTATGGAAGAGCAGGGAGGGAGGAGATTGGATAAACTGAGACTGGAAGCTGGAATGGCCTAGGAGCGCAGGTATTAATACCTGTGGCCTCTGACCTTCTGGGCAGTGGATCGAGACTTGCATCACCCGGCTGTCTGCCAGTCTCTGCCCAGAGTGACAGATGCCTGCTCTGCACTAAGTGAGGAGCCGTGGAATGGGTGAGTGTCCCTCTGAACACTCATGGGGCTGGAAGCTAGGCACTTCACCACGGGAGTGTAATGCATAAGTAGATTCCTTCCAAGTGGGAAGCGCTCATGGGTGGGAGCTAGCTGCCTCACCACATGGGGTACAAAGTGTAGGTGAATTCCTCCTGGGTGGGATCTGGGTGCTTAGTCACATGTGAGTAACACATAGCATATTCCTCCCCGTAGGGAAGCTCTAGTATCATTAACTAATTATATTCCTCCTGAAAGGGAGGTTCAATTCACTGCATACAAAATAATCAAATAATTCAATTTGCCTTGCAGAATAAATTTTGCATAAAACTCAGCCTTTTTGTTCTTGGTCTAGCTGCACCAATTCCCAAAAGAACCCGTCCCTGGGCAATGAATGACAGGCCCCTACATTCACTGGCCTGGAGAGGTAGCCAGACCCCTCCCTAAAGGGTCCTCCATGAGCTGCTATAAGTGGCTGGTACACCTTCCAATCTATTCTATGGTACGTCAGAGTTTCCTTGTTTTCCCTGCTTTCTTCAACCCTCTCTGATTTAATTGTTCCTTCCCCAACCCAAGACTAGCTCTCTTGGCTTTCTCTACATTTTCTGTCTCCCTCCCTCCCTCCCCCATTTTCTCCCCTCACTTTTACACTTATGGGCTACATGACCACCTGAATCTCAGCTTGATATAGCCCATAGGGAATTTGACAGTCTCAGTATATATGACCATGGCTTAGATGAAGAGTCTGAAGAAAGAGCAGAGATGTAAGTGGTACCAGCGGTAGATAAATAGGCAGCAAAAGAACACCGGCCTGAAAGAAGCAGGAAATGTTGGCAGTCCCTGCCAACTCACACCACAAAGCAAAACTCAGTTCAGGATCACTCCCTGAACCCATAAGGTCTGTAGGGGTATAAGCCCTCCTTTCCGTATTTAGAATTGCATTCTCCCAAACCCTAATCCTTATAGTGTTATGAATCAATATTTTGAGTCTTGGCTATAGTGTTGTGAATGGGGAGGGGAGAATCAGGCACCCAAGGTTACTGACACAGATTGGAGTCCTGAGCTATTGGCCTTGGCCTGCTCTGGTTTGGAGTCCTGAGCTGGGTTAGAGTTGAACTGTGTTGGCTAGATGTGCAGGTTCAGGGAAGAGACTGAAAGAATTGGGTATAGGTGGCGAGGTGTTGGGAAAATAGGAAAGCTCCTAATACGGACATCCTGTTTCCCCATAAACAACAGGTCTTCCCTATTATCCCTACAAGCCTTCTCCCTTCTTCTGTTTCTCTCAGGCACGTTCCCGCCTAATCTTCTCAATCTATAGATTTCCATGCCCTCCTCCGCTCCTGACATGGCTCAATCTGAAGGCAGGGAGGCTATTCCACCTCCGGCCCAGTCCTGCTTGCTGACCTCCCTCACAGCCCTGCTCATATTTATTGAGGGCTTACTACGTGTAGGGCACTAAACTAAGTGCTTGGGAGAGTACAAAACAATAATAAACTGATACATTCCCTGCCCAGAATGAGCTTACAGGATGGGGTTGGGGGGAGACAGACATTAATATAAAGAAATAAATTACAGCTATGTACATAGTGCTGTGGGGTTGGGATTGGGGATGAAATAAAAGGCAGCCAAACAGGGTGATGCAGAAGGGAATTGGAGAAGAGGAAAGGGAGGCTTAGAGAAGGCCTCTTGGAGATGTGCCTTCAAAAAGCTTTGACCGGGGGCTGGAGGAGTAATTATCTGTTGGATTTGCAGAGGGTGTTCCAGGCCAAAGGCAAGACATGGGTGAGGGTTCAGTGGTAAGATAGATGAGATCGAGGCACAGTGAGAAGGTTAGCAGTAGAGGAGCAAAGTGTGTAGGTTGGATCATAGTAGGAGAGTAGTGAGGTGAGGTAGGAAGGATCAAGTGGATTGAGCGCTTTAAAGCCAATGGCAAGGAGTTTTTCTTTGTTGTGGAGGTGGATGGGCAACCACTGGAGTTTCTTGATGTGTGGGGAACCTGACAAGTGGCAGAGTCAGGGTTAGAACTCATAACCTCTGACTCCCAAACCTGTGCTCTTTCCACTGAGCCACGCAGCTCAAGTCGGTTCAGGTCGCCAACCAAGAACGTGGGACATTGTGTTCCCCAGTTTCTCCCCCACCCTCAAAGTGGCCATCTTTGGGGAGCCCCCACTCCCTCCTTGCCTGTGTTGGGACCGGGTGTGACTGACTCTCCCGGCCCTCTCCCCCGGTAACAGTGGCCTTGTTCTATTTCTTTTAGCAACTACCTGCATTCTCACCTCCTCAGCCCACCCATGTTATTTGGCTATTTACTTTTCCCAGACGTTTCCTCTCCCATGACCCCTAAAACAGTTTCACCCTACTCCAGAACTGCCATCCACAGGACTCCCTCCTCCTCCACCTCAGAGACAGTTCAGCCAAGAGCCCGTGGACTCTCCTTGCCATTAGCCTTTTTAATTTGAATGATCCATGGACAATTCAACCTTCTATTCTGGGCATCACCTGTTTATGTTGTTGTTGCTATCGTATGCTAATTGGTAACTGCTCTTAGTGCTGTTGTTTACCTCACTGACCTCACCATGACCTTTCGATTCCCCTGCTCCCGTCTCCCCATCCCAGTCCTCACCTTCCCCTTCCCCTCTCCCACCCAGCTCTTTTCCACCCCTGCTCTGTCCCCACCCTTTCCCCCTATCCCTGCCCCCTCCCTAGAATCCCTCTGTACCGGTGCCCACCTCGTCCCCCTCCCCCTGCGCAGGTTCTCCCAAGCCCCTTCCATCCAACCCCTTCCCTCCCCTCCTCACTGGCCCCCCTGCTCATCCCTGTCCACCTGTCTCAGCACCATCCCTCACCCCCCTTCCCCTGCCCAAGTCCCCACCAACTAATTCCCATCCAAACTCTCCCCACCCCCGGCACCCTTCCCCCTCTCTCCCCTCCCTCCAGAGTGTGACCTATGGAATGCCCCCCCCCCCCTCCGCTCCATTATCGGTAAGCTCCCCTTCATCCTTGACCTGTTCCCGTCGCGCTCTCTCCTCCTCCTCGCCATCACTGAAACCTAGCTTACCCCTGACGACACGATCTCCCCTGCTGCTCTCTCCAGTGGAGGCCTCTTCTTCTCCCACTCCCCAGACTCACTGGAAAAGGAGGAGGTGTTGGCTTCCTTCTCCCACCCCAATATGGCTTTTGAACCATTCTCCCTATCCCTTCTCTCTCCTTCCCCTCCTTTGAAGCCGAGATCATCCGCCTCTACCAACCCCTCCAGATTCTTGTAGCCTTCATCTATTGCCCCCCTGGTCCCACCTCCAACTTCTTTAGCTCTTTTGACCCCTTTCTCACCTTCCTTTTCTCTTTCTCCCTGCCCACTTTTATCCTCGGAGACTTCAACATCCACATGGATGTACCCAGTGACTCCTCTGCCGCCCGCCTCCTATCACTCCTCGACTCCGCCAACCTCCTGCTCCACCCCACCTCTCCCACTCACCCACTTGGTCCCATTCTCCATCTCATCATCTCTAAACGCTGCACAATCTCCACCCCCACCTACTCTGAAATCCTGCTCTCTGACCATAACCTTATCACCTTCCTCTTCTCCAACACTCCTCTGCCCCGTAGATCTGTATTACTCCTCATCTATCTCTCTCAGTGCATCACAACCCACCGAGCCTTCCGACCCACTCTACCCACTCTTGATGACCAAATAGATAGTCTCAAATCCACCTTCTCTACTCAACTCAACTTACTCACTGCTCTATCCCTTCGTTGCTCTGTCACCACTAACTCACAGCCCTGATTCACCCGCCATTGTTTGCCTCCTTCGCTCTTATGCTCGAGCTGCTGAACGCTGCCGGCAGAAGTCTAAACGCCAGGCCAACCTTGTTCTCTTTGAACTTATCCATTTTTGCCTTAACTCTGCCCTCTCCTCTGCCAACCAAAATTATTTCTCTTCCCTTATTGACACCCATGCCCATCACCCTCGTCAGCTGTTCCAGACATTTAACTCCCTCCTCAGGCTCCTTGTGCCTGCCCCTCCTCCTTCCCTCACCCGCAACGATCTGACCACCTACTTCATTAGGAAAATTCAGATCTGAGCTCCCCAAAGTCACCCCTCCCCCTTCTTCATCTCCCCCATTCTCCACCCCCTCCTCTACTTTCCCATCCTTTGCGCTTCTGACCCCATTCTCTCTCACCTTATAAAAACTCTCCCTCCTTCCCTCCTCCCCTCCTTAACTTCCATTTTCAACTGCTCACTCTTTAATGGCCTCTTCCACTCTGTCTTCAAACATGCCCATGTTTCCCCCATCCTAAAAAAAACCCTCCTCTGACCCCACAGCCCCCTCCAATTATCACCCCATCTCCCTCCTACCCTTCCATTCCAAACTCCTTGAGCTAGTAGTCTACACTTGCTCCGTCAAATTCTTCTCCTCCAACTTTCTCGGACACCCTCCAATCTGGCTTCTGTTCCCTCCACTCCACTGAAACTGCCTCTCAAAGGTCACCAATGTCTTCTTGACAAATACAATGGTTCCTACTCTATTCTACTCCTCCTCAATCTCTCATCTGCTTTCGGAACTGTTGACTCTGCTCTTCCCCCACAGACATTATCCAACCTTGGCTTCACGGACTCTGTCCTCTCCTGGTCCTCCTCCTATCTCTCTCTCCCTTAATTCTCAGTCTCCTTGGCGGGCTCCTCCTCCCCCTCCCATCCCCTAACTGTAGGGGTTCCTCAAAGGTCAGTTCTTGGTCCCCTTCTGTTCTCCATCTATACTCACTCCCTTGTGAACCCATTCGCTCCCACAGCTTCAACTATCATCTCTACGGGGATGATACCCAAATCTGCATCTCCTCCCCTGTTCTCTCTGCCTTCCTCCAGGCTTGCATCTTCTCCTGCCTTCAAGACATCGCCCCCTGGGTGTCTTCCTTCCACCTAAAACTCAACATGTACAAGACTGAGCTCCTTATCTTCCCTCCCAAACCCAGTCCTCTCCTTGACTTTCCCATCAGTGTGGACGGCATTACCATTCTTCCTGTCTCACGAGCCCACAACCTTGGTGTCATCCTTGACTCTGCTCTCTCATTCACCCTACATATCCAATCTATCACCAAAATCTTCCAGTCTCACCTTCACAACATCGCCAAGATCTGCCCTTTCCTCTCCATCCAAACCGCTACCCTGTTAGTACAGTCTCTCATTGTATCCCGACTGGATTACTGCATCAGCATCCTTTCTCATCTCCCAATCTCCTGTATCTACCAACTTCAGTCTATACTTCACTCTGCTGTCCAGATTATCTTTCTACAGAAACGCTCTGGGCATGTCACCCCCTTTCTTAAAAATCTTCAGTGTGTGCCTATCAACCTTCACATAAAGGAAAAAAACTCCTCACTCTTGGCTTCAAAGCTCTCCATCACCTTTTCCTGTCCTACCTCACCTCCCTTCTCTGTCTACAGCCCAGCCTGCTTGCTCTGCTCCTCTGACGCTAACCTCACTGTGCCTCGTTCTCACCTGTCCCACCGTCGATCCCTGGCCCACGTCCTACTTCTAACCTGAAATGTCACTCACATCCACTAAACTAACTCTCTTCCCCTCTTCAAAGCCCTACTGAGAGCTCACTTCCTCAAGGAGGCCTTCCCAGACTGAGCCCCCCTATTCCTCTGCTCCTCCTTCCCTCCTCATCTCCTCAACTTCCTCCCTCTGCTCTACCCCCTTCCCCTCCCTACAGCACTTGCATATATTTGTACATATTTATTGCTCTATTTATTTTATTAATGATATACATTTATCTATGGTATCTATTTTGATGGTATTGATGCCTGTCTACTTGTTTTGTTTTGTTTTGTTTTTTGTCTCCCCCTTCTAGATTGTGAACCTGTTGTTGGGTAGTGATTGTCTCTCTCTGTCGCCGAATTGTACTTCCCAAGCACTTACTACAATGCTCTGCACACAGTACGTGCTCAATAAATGCAACTGAATGAATGAGCATCCCTCTCTACACTTAGGTGTATTGAGAGGGCATTGTGCCTGTTTTGAAAGTCAGGTTCACCATAGTTCATGCTAGCTTCACTTGCATTGCCCTATATTCCGCCCCATCCCCCACCCTCTGGCACAGGATAGGGAGTGAGCTATAACAGGTTCCAGGAAGGCTGGGAACAAAATGACATGACCTTCGTCCCATGACTAAGGAGGTAGCGAATCTCAGCCCTCAGATGGCCAACACACGGGGTGGCTCCAGTGCTGGAACCACGGGCACAGAACGGGCTGGGGCCACAGCTGCTTCAGTTGGCCCATGTCCTACTGCTGTCCTGGAATGTCCTCCCTCCTCACATCCACCAAACTAACTCTTCCCCTCTGCAAAACCCTACTGAGAGCTCACCTCCTCCAGGAGGCCTTCCCTGATTGAGCCCCCCTTTCCTTCTGCTCCTCCCCTCCCCATTCCCCCCCTCCTACTCTCTGCTTTTCCCCCTTCCCCTCCCCTCAGTACTGTGCTTCTTTGTATATATTATTTATTACCCTATTTATTTTGTTAATGAGGTACATATCTCTATGATTCTATTTGTCTTGATGATGTCGTCTTGTTTTGTTTTGTTTTGTTCTGTTTTGCTTTGATGTCTCCCCTGTTTAGACCGTGAGCCCATTATTGGGCAGGGCTTGTCTATTTGTTGCCGAACTGTCCATTCCAAGCACTCAGTAGAGTGCTCTGTGTATGAGAAGCAGCGTGGCTCAGTGGAAAGGGTCCGGGCTTGGGAGTTTGAGGTCATGGGTTCGAATCCCGACTCTGCCACTTGTCAGCTGTGTGACTGTGGGCAAGTCACTTAACTTCTCTGTGCCTCAGTGACCTCATTTGCAAAATGGAGATGAAGACTGTGTGCCTCACGTGGGACAACCTGATTACCCTGTATCTACCCCAGCGCTTAGAACAGTGCTCGGCCCATAGTAAGTGCGTAACAAATGCCAACGTTATTATTATAGTAAGCGCTCAATAAATACTACTGAATGAAGTTGCCCTTCCCTCGAACCGCTCCACCCTCCTCGCGCCCCGGAGGCCACGCCCCCTCCCCAGCGGTCTCCCGCCCACTGGGCTCGACGGGACCGTGCTCCAACCAAGGGCGCATGCGCGGGGAGACATTTTGCTCCTCGACGGGACACCGGCCTGGGTCCCTGGGCCTCCCAAACGGGGAGATCCCCGCACCTGGGCCGGAGGTGAGGCGGAAGCCGGCGAGTCATTCGGACTGCGGGAATTCGGACCCTCCCCTCAACGCCCTGCGCAATGTGGATGCGAACACCTCCCGGGACGGCCAAGCCTCAAGCAGCCTCCTTCCGGGCCCAGGGGTAATTTGCCTTAGGAGACGTGGGTGCGTGGCAGAGCGTGAGCGGGGGAAGGCCCCGCAGGAACTCTGGATGTGGGGTCGCACCCATTGGCCAAAATCTATGGAGAGTTATCGTTCAGGAAAAAGCCAACTAACGATTCGGCCCCTTAAAAAGACGTCAAAGACATGGAGAAGGAGGGGTGGCAGCAGAACCTTCTGGAAGCCCGGCAGAGGAGCAAGGCAGATTGTGGCCAACAGAAAACTGTGCATATTCCTATTGTGGGGCCTGTGGTACACCCTCAGAAACAGTGCCCGTACTCAAAGGCAGCAGAGGGAGAAATAGGAGAGATAATCAAGGAACTGGAGGAGGAAGGGGTAATCAAGAAGGGTCAGAGTCCTTATAATCGCCCGGTTTGCCCGGTGTTAGAAACAGATGGACAAATCTGGAGGCTGATGGTAGATTTCAGGAAAATCGATGCTGCCGCACGTGTGGTAGCTCCCAGTGTGGCAAGTATTCCCGAGGAGTTGGCATCATTAAATGTGCAAAGAAAGTGGTTTTCAGTCATTGAATTGGCAAATTGCTTCTTTGCCCTACCCTTAGCTCCTTACTCCCAAGCACAATTTGCTTTTACCTACAAGGGCATATGCTATAAGTTTACACAAGTAACCCAGGGCTTTCACAGTGCACCTGCAATTGCTCATCACTCTGTCAAACAGATGCTAGATGAATTAGACAAGACAGATCAGATAAAGGTTTACTCTTATGTGGATGATATTTTGGTCACAGGGAAAAAAAGGTCTCAATTAGCACAGCAGTCAGTTAAGTATTTGGGGGTATTCCTGGGACAAAGGTAAGAAAAGTAAATGGAAAAAATTGGAGCATTTTGCAATGTTCTAGTACCTAAGTATCCATGAGAAATAAGAACATTATTGGGAGGGTTGAATTTCATCAAAGTGCATAGCCATCATTGTTTCGAGAACTCTTTGGCCCGTTTTGGAAACTGCTGGAGAGAAAAGATCTCAGGGGAATTAGGGAGAACACGACCAAGCCTTGCATTCTTTAAAAATGCTAATGTTTGATGTTTTCAGAGTTGTCATTACTAGATCGCCCTACATGGCGAGCAGGGCTGATGCTGGGGAAGAGGGAGGACACATTTCCAGTGAAGTGCTGGAGGAAGGAACCCAGGTTGATGATGAGGGTGCAAGTGGTTTTCCCCTAAAGTGAAGCGTGTATGAATGAACAAGCCTCGAACTGACCTCGGCAGCAGGTAGAACTCCAGTTAGGGCTCCGTAGGCAGGGCTCTCCCAGGTGCTCCGGAAGGTTCCTGCTGCTTGAGGTCCTTCTCTCCTCTCGATAGCAAAGAAAGTGGAAAGCACTGCAGGAGGGGAGGGAGTTCACACTCTAATTAGGAAGAGGGGCCAGGTCCTGCATTTTCCGATCTGAATTCTGGTCTGCTGCTATCGCCCTAAGTGTTTTAAGTGTTGTCCCCAAATGACGGGCCTGGTGCTCCCTGTAGCTACTTCAAGTGGTGGTAGTCAGCACTCCCTGTCTCAGGAGAGTTTCCCGGTACTCTACCAGCCTTGGCTACGGGAGGGACAGTCAAGCAGTGTCAGTGGCTAACCAGTTGAAGGCACTGTGCTACAAGCCAAAAGTCACCTGTGTTTGGCAGCAGTGGCATGTGAAAGAGTTGAGGTGGAGATTCATGTTTACTGCTTGGAAGCAGGCAGTGGTAAACCACTTCCATATTTTTCCCAAGAAAACTCTATGGATACACTATCAGAACAATTGCAAATGGAGGTGGGGCGTTCTGGGACAGATGTGTCCATGGAGTCACTGTGGGTTGGAGACAACTGGACAGCATAAAGCAAGACAAGTCAGTACTAAATTCACACTCAATCTACTGATCAACTGTGAGGAAATGGATTGGCAGTTAGAATGTGAACTCTTGCCCTGGAGTGAGATGGGCCTGCACCCCATCCCTGCTCTCTCTTCAAATAGAACTGCAGGGCCACGCGGCTACTGTGGTGCATTCTCTCCACGAAGCGCCCATCTGGAAAGCGAAGTCTCTCCAATCAGCGAGGTTCAAGGAGCGGATTTACACCAGGTAGGCAGAACTTAATGCATTCGGGGACACAGGGGAATTGTGGAATTGGAGCCAAATCAGCAGGAGTATGGCTTCCTGGCCTGGATCCTTGGGAAAAGGCAGAGGCAAGCAGGGCATAGCGTGGTGGATAGAGGACGGGCCAGGGAGTCCAAAGGTCATGTGTTCATTCAACAGTATTTATTGAGCGCTTACTATGTGCAGAGCACTGTGAATGCTAAGCACTTGGAATGTACAGTTCGGTAAGAGAGAGAAAAGTGCTGCCCACTGACGGGCTCACAGTAACAGTAACTGTTCTAATCCCGGCTATGCCACTTGTCTGTTGTGAGACCTTGGGCAAGTCACTTCACTTCTCTGGGCCTCAGTTACCTCATCTCTAAAATGGAGATTGAGACTGAGAGCCCCATTTGGGACAGGGACTACATCCAACCTGAGTAACTTGTATCTACCCTAGTGCTTAGTACAGTGCTTGTCATATAGTAAGCACTTAACAAGTATCATTGTTATTATTATTACTGTTATGCTGGTATCCTATTCAGGTGGGCCAGTCGGAAGAAGCAGCCCATCCCCAAATGGACTCAGCCCTCTGGGGTCGTCCATAGGGAGCTATAGCCCAAATCTGCTCCCTAAGCAACAGTTATCCTTTTTCCTTCATCTTCTTGAGCCAAAGGGAGTTTGCGAGCATGTGTGGTGGGAATGGGTAAACTAGGGTCTGGGCTGAGTGGTCTCCATTCTTTTCTCCTGAAGACTTCTGCTGCCCGAAAGCATCGTGTCCCGTGGAGCCTCATTCAGGAGCTTTATACAAGCATTCCCAAAGGTCTCTCTGGTGGAAATGGAAATGATGTCCTCAGTGACATTCCCGTTGTTTGAAGGTGACAAAGAGATTGACCAATTATGGAATGAGAACTATACCCAGACATGCCGACATCCCCCAAGGAAGAACGCCTCTCAAAGTGCAGGTAGAGTGACAGAAAAGTTTATGCCTGAATATCTCCATATCTCCAGAGGAGGAGGCATGTAGCTGTACCTACTGGGCGATGCCAGGGTAGAGCCAATTATTGACCATGGTTAGGGCTAGGAGAGGTGCATAGACCTATGATATTCGATAACAGGTGTTTCCCCAGTACTCCACTCACTGATGGTTTTGTGTCTCTTACAGCACCTTTCTGCCCTCTGGAACTGCTAATGGCACCTCCAGATCAGGCACATGGGTCCGTGCCTTCCTCCGGACTCATAAGCATTGCTAGAAACAAAGATGAAGGTGATGGAGTGGAAGAGACAGAGGCGGAAGGAAAGGAAAGCAATGCGGCTGAGACGAACAGGATGGTGGTCCACAAAACCTCCCGGAATCATCCTGTGAGCAAGTCCATCATGGAAACCTTGTGGGCAACATTTAAAGTGAAACATCGGGTTAGGACCCCTGAAGCAGTAAGACTGGCTGGAGATTTGGCTATCTCTGTTCTACAGGTAAGACACCAGCTTCTCCATGGGCTTGATTTCCTTTGGGCAGACATTTGTGGACTGCTTAGTTGATCATTGCGTGGGGGAAGGAAGGCATATGGTATCAAGAATTAATCATCTGTGCAGAATTGAGATCCCTTGGTTCTTCTGCCCACCGCTCACCCTTTCACCCTATCTCTCTATCACTCTCCCATCCAGTAACCCCTCTCCCCCATTATTCATTACATCTGACCAGATAAGCACCTTTGCTGAACTGGCCTGAATGGATGTCATGGCCTGGAGATGTGGTTGCTTGTCATTGCATCTCAGTGTTAAAAGATGAGGCCAAATGGTGCCTCTGCAAGTAAGGAGAGAAGTTTGCTACAGTCCTTGTACCCTGCCCCCCCACCCATCCCAGCCACACACAAATATATATGCACACCTACGCAATTGACCCTAACTAAATTGACTTTATCTGTCTTCTTCCCGATACAGGTTAAAGCTTGGTTCAGGAGCACCAGACGAAAACACCGGAAAATGGCCAAGGGCCAGAGGAGGGTGACAAAGTCTAAAATGCAAGTGAGTCATTATGGCAGAAAGTCTGTCCCTTGCACCAGCCGAATCTGAATCGCAGAGGAAGAGAAGGGAGCCTGTGTAGAGCCGCAAGAGGGGAATGGAGCCTGAGGGTGGGAGGGACTGAGCAAAAGAAGAGAGATTTCTTTGTGACCCTCATACCCAAGACACTGAGTGGGACAAAATAGGCTGGATGCTGATCTCAACTGTCACTGGGCTGAGTTTCTAGGGGTCTTGTAGGGACATGGGGGTGGTGGAAGGTTGTTATGAGACAATCCACTCTACCTCATATATGATGATATTCCCATGGAGATACAGGGTGTTATTACATTTGTGGTCTCTCAACTGCTTTTAAACTTTCTGTGTGCCTCCAGTCTGTTCTTAGGATGAAGTCTTCCGTGATCTGCTACATGTGCTGCGCTTAAAACAGACTGGGAAGAGCAGTCACTTCTACCTCTCCAGCCTTGTGCCCTGACACCAGCTCTGAGGGATTCAGGAGTCCCACTGCCTCTGATGTTCGAGCAAAACAGTTTCATTGACTGTTCAGAAATGCCACCTCCTCTAAATCCATTGCCCTTACATTTGCAACTGTGCTGGTGGGCTGGAATGTTCAAGATTCAGGTTGAGCTGAGGGAAAGAACACCCCACTGGTGGAAAGAGCAGAACCAGATTCCAGTTCTTCGTCTACCTCATACCTGTTGCCTGATGTTGAAAAAGTCCCTTACTGTCTCTCTCCCTGTTGCTCCATCTGCATATTGAGGACAAGAGTCCTGTTCTTTCTGCGAAGTCCGGCTCCCTCCCCACCTGCGGTGTTTTTCATTCTCCTGGAGAGGAGCTGGCCGAGTCCTGGCTGCAGATGCCTAAACCGGGGCTGCCCCTTTAGCAGAGGTCAGATCGAAGTTCAACTATACACGTTTCAGTTTCAGAGGAAACCAAGTGAGCCCCTGCGTTCTACCTGGATTCCTTACTCCCATAGCTAACGGAACCTCTCTCCTCTCTCTTCCCCAGTGCCACTGTCCGCTAGCCATAACGGACGATCTAGCAATCCAAACGCCAAAAACATCAAACATAAGCCATTGTGACATAGGCGGGCTTTGTCATATTGTCTTGAAGGATTCCACCTGAATAAAGTTTCACGGTGAAGAATTTATCTGAATAACAGCTTTGTAGAAGAAAGTGCTCCAAAGCCTTGTGGGCTTCCAAGTTCTATTCAAAATTGAAACCACCACTTATTTCCTTATGTATATGTATATGCAGAAACTATACTGGGAGTATACATGGACTGTGTCCAAACTGATTTGCGAGTATCTACCCTGGATCTTAGTACAGTGACTATTACAGAGTAGGCGCTTAATAAATACCATTACCAAAAATA
This sequence comes from Ornithorhynchus anatinus, assembly GCF_004115215.2. Lineage (NCBI taxonomy): Eukaryota > Metazoa > Chordata > Mammalia > Monotremata > Ornithorhynchidae > Ornithorhynchus > Ornithorhynchus anatinus. Next base: position 32,814,721 of record NC_041735.1, read on the forward strand.
AATGTGCAAGGAAAGGGCAGAGGACAACCAGCAGCTGAAACTGCCTGGAAGAGATTCTTGGGTGGGGAGGGAGCCATGTAGGAATCCTAGCTCAGGGGAGAGAAAAAACTAGAAAGGCAGAGGATTTCTTCATACATTTTCTTAAAAAGAATAGAAATAGCAGAGGTTTGGGGAAAGGTGGGCAGGAGATCATTGATGGGCCACCACATAAACAAGCCAAGTTCAGAACCATTTCACTGTGGACAAGGCTCGGATTGCTCCATCATTTTATGTAGTCTTCTGTAGAGATACTTGTTAAGCGTTTACTGTTTACCAAGTCCCACCTGGGGCTCAGAGTCTATTTCGGAGGGAGTTCTTTCCCTTCTCTCTAACCTCTCTTAAAGCTTCAAGTGCCTTCCCACCATCAACAGCCCTGCCAGCTTCGTCCATAGTAAAGTGGAAATAATCAGGTGTGAACTTCTCCAGTCTCTCCGCTTTAGTATCCCCTCCTCCTCTTTCTTCTCCACCCCTAGCTGTTTCTCAAAGGGAAATCTTCTACCTTCTCTCTAAATCTATCCCTTTTATCTGTACCTCCCTTCCCTATTGCTATCTTTACCCCTCCCTTGAGGATGGCTTTTTCTCCAGTATTTTTAAAAACACTGAAGTCTCTCCTATGTTAACAAAAATCTTTTGGATCGCTCAGCCACTGCCAGCTATTAATCTATTTTTCTGCTCCCATTCCTGTCCAAACTCTTTGAAAGGGTTGCCTTCACCCACTGTGTTCACTTCCTCTCCACAACTCTCCTCACCAACTTAACCTACCACAGCCTGGGTTTGAATGACCACTTCAAACCACCTAGTCTGGATAATCCCTCCACACGGATTCTCTATCTTTGAGGTTCAGAACTGAGGTTCATCTGTCCAGGGTATTCAAGGAAGGAAAGAGGTAATCTCTTATGAATCTTTCACTCTTCTCCTAATGGGGAATGATCTATCAGTGGTATTTACTGAGCACTTACTGGGTACAAAGCCATTGTTCTAAGCCCTTGGGAGAGTACACAGTAATGATAAGGTAGAATTAATGCCTCCCCACAAGGGGTTTATATCATAGACAGGAAGACAGACCTTTAAATAAAAGTAAACTGTCCAAAGATACAACAAAAAGACAAAATATGTAGATATAACAGGTAAGAACAAGAGTATGAAAAAATGAAATATTTGGAGGACATAAATCAATATATGCAACTAATGCATATGTGTTTGAGGAAGCTGTTGGGGCATTATGAAGAAGAGTTGTGGATATTAATCCCTATTCTCCTTGCCATGTAGTCTGTGAGGCCCATATGGGGCAGGGGCTGTGTCTTACCTAATTAACTCATATCTAGACCAGCTTTTGGAACAGTGTTAAACACCTCATAAGTACTCGATAAAAATAATGATAGTAATTAAGATTATCATCATAATGATAATTTGGTGAAGCCTCCTGGAAGAAGTACATTTTTGGTCCTGAGGATTCAACAGGGGAGGGAGTTTCAAGCAAGAAGCGGGTGTGATCCATGACTCGAAGACAAGAGAGTTGAGAGAGCTTCAGTAGACCTTTAGAGGAAGAAAGAATGAGAGTTATGGTGAAATGAGTGAGAAGAGGAAACGGTAGGAGAGAGATGGTGGAAAACCTTGAAGCCACTGGTCAGGAACTTGGGGATTGTGGAAAGAGAAAATAGGTATCAAATAATTTTTATGGAATGAAATTATGTTCATTAGTAATCATATTTAAAAATTAGATGGACACAGCTAGGTCTGCTGGCCTATTGGAAACAGCCTGAGCCTGGGATTCTGAAGGACCTGGGTTTTAATCCTGGCTTCACCATTTGTCTGCTATGTGGCCCTGGGCAAACCACTTAACTTCTCTGGACCTAAATTACCTCATCTGTAAAATGGGGATTAAGACTGTGAACCCCATGTGTCCATCCTGATTAGCTTGTGTCTACCCCAGATCTTAGAACAGTGTTTGACACATAGTAAGAGCATAAGAAATACCAGCATCATCATCATTGTTATAATAATTATTAGCATTTAAAGGCCCTTTACTTCTCTGGGCCTCAATTACCTCATCTGCAAAATGAGGATTCAGTCAATCAGTCAATCATATTTACTGAACACTTACTATGTGTACAGCACTGCACTAGATGATAGAGAGGGGGATTCAGTACAACAGAAATAGCAGACACATTCCCTTCCCATAATGATCTTACAATCTAGAGATAATGAGCTTACAGTCTAGAGTAAAATTCAATACCTTTTCCCCCTCCTGCTTTGACTGTGAGCCCCTGTGGAACCTGATTTTCTTGTATTTGCCCCAGCACTGAACAGAGTACTTGATACATAAAAGGGATTAATCAATATTTTATTATTGTCATTGCTTTATTATTATTATCATCACCATAATCATCTTTATTACTATCATTATTACTACATGAGTGAATCCAAGACAGATACAATCCACACACAAGCCTCACAGTCTAAATCGTCATAGACGTCTATATAGAACAATGATGGAGGGTTACAAATCGAAGTTAAATCACTAATTTGTCTATTCAAGATAGTCTTCAAACTAAGAGGAAGTCCTCAGGCTCCTCCTTGCTCCAGGCAACAGACTCTCGTGTTCAGAATCATGATCCAGGCAGCAGAGTACATTGTAGAATTTGTGCCTCCCTGAGGGCTAGCACAGTGCGAACATTAAGTACTTCATAAATACTATAGCTAAATATCTTAGAAAGGAGAAGCTGGAGGCAGAGAGAATAAGGAGGAGGAGGTTGCATAGCATAGTCAGGAGATGAAGAGAGCTTGATCCAGGATGATTGTCATTATGGTGGAGAGGAAAGGAGGGATTTGAAACATCAGATTTGGGATTTTTTTCAGCTTTCTGTGGAAATCCTTAGCTAATTTTGATCCAGTGATAAATCTATCAGGTCTCATCAGTAAGCATGGCTGAAAATTCAGCCCAAACAGCAATGGGGGAAAAGAATGTTTTTGTCTCTACAGCCAGACACTCAAGAGGATTGGTACCAATGGTATCCCTATCTTTGTTACTTGGTCTCTGTATCCTGCTTTAAGGGAGTAGAATTGGGAACATGGCAAAGGAAGGGGAGGAATGAAGGAGTATGAAAATCTGGTGTCTCCATTTGTTTGGGAAATCCTGTTGAGATTCACAGTCCCGCGGTAACGGGATGGTCTAGAGATTCTGAAAAAGGCAGGAGACCACGCCAGGCGGGCTTACTTATACTTGAGAAACTGAGGGGTTTATTTGAGGAATTTACTTAGGGTCCAGGCCCGAGGGGTGGCAGGGCAAGGGAGACACAGCCCGCCCGCACCGCCCTGGTCCTAACCCCTTTAGAGGCCACGTGACATCATGAGAACACAAAAACAGCTTATGTCAAGTCTTTAACCAACCCTTCTGTGCATGCCTTGGGCACAGACCAGAGCAGTGGGAGGACAGAAATGTGCATGACTGGGCCTTCTAAATGATGGCGGGTCAGAGCCAGGCCACAACAACCTCTATACCATCACTTTCAACTGGTTTCCTAAGTGATGATGATTATTAGTAGTAGTAGTAATAATACTGATTATTATAATAATGGTAATGATAATAGCAATAATAATCCGTCTTTGTTAATGTGCTTCCCATGTGTCAACTCTTCTAAGCTCTGGGGTAGACACAAGTTAAAAAAGTCAGATCCCATCCCTGCCTTATTCATTCATTCATTCAATAGTATTTATTGAGCAATTACTATGTCCAGAGCACTGTACTAAGCGCTTGGAATGTACAATTCGGCAACAGATAGAGACAATCCCTGCCCAATGATGGGCTCACAGTCTAATCAGAATATGGGCCTCAAAATCCAAGTAGGCATGAGAACAGATATGGAATTCCCACTTTGCAGTAAAGGAAATTGAGGTACTCAGAAGGTAAGTGATTTGCCCAAGGTCTCTCAGCAGACAAGTGGCAGAGCTGGGATTGGAACCCAGGTCCTCTGACTCCCCGGCCCATGTTCTTTCCAAAAGACCACACAGCTTCCTAAGCATAGATAAGCAGAGGAGACAAAGTAAGCTATCCACAGAAACAACGTGAGAAGCAGCGTGGCTCAGGGGCAAGAGCACAGGCTTGGAAGTCAGAAATCATGGGTTCTAATCCCAGCTCTGCCACTTGTCAGCTGTGTGACTTTGGGCAAGTCACTTAACTTATCTGGGCCTCAGTTACCTCATCTGTAAAATGGGGATTAAGACTGTGAGCCCCAAGTGAGACATCCTGATTACCTTGTATCCTCCCAGCCTTAGAACAGTGCTTGGCACATAGTAAGCACTTAACAAATGCCATCATCATCATCATCATAATCATCATAATCATCAAACAACAAATGAACATGGCTATGGTAGTTGGAGGGACTGTAGCCAGTAGTCTGGGAAAGCTTCATACTATCCCGACTGGATTATTGCATCATCACCTCTCTGATCTCCCATCCTCCTGTCTCTTCCCCACTTCAGTCTATACTTCACTTCACTGCCCAGATTATCTTTCTGCAGAAACGCTCTGGGCATGTCACTCCCCTCCTCAAAAACCTCCAGTGGTTGCCTATCAACCTTCGCAAGAAGCAAGAACTCCTCACTCTTGGCTTCAAAGCTCTCCATCACCTCTCCCCCTCCTACCTCACCTCCCTTCTCTCCTCCTATAGCCCACCTGATACACTCTGCTCCTCTGCTGTCGCTAACCTTTTAGCTGTGCCTCATTCTCGCCTGTCTCACCACTGCTTACTGCTGCGGGACCAGTAAGTCACCATCTCTGCATGGGGCCTCCAGTCTCCCACCAGGGCCCACACTTGGGGAAGACCTTGGCCTCACCCCCTAGAGGAGGGGCTGGATTGGGAACCAGCCCTTCTCCCCCACCGCCCGCTGTTCATTCAGTCATATTTATTGAGCGCTTACTGTGTGCAGAGCACTGTACTAAGCGCTTGGAATGTACAATTCGGGCTTGGAATGTACCATCGGGGGGAGGGCCGGTGGCAGGGCTGAATCCAATGGTCGAAACTGCTGTGCCAAGCGTAACCGTTTTCACCAGCTCACCAGCACTGCATCAGGTTGTTTATCAATCTTTTCCTGCAGGGTGCCCGCTAGAAGGAGATTGATCTACATCTGTTTACGTCTCCCCCTTACAGCCCCCTCCCCCACAGAGACCTACACACTAGCTTCTCCAAATTCATCCCCTGCTCCTCCAACCTTTCCAATAATCCGGAGGCTAGCAGGGTAGTATAAAGTGCAAGCTTCCCGTTCCCAGGGCTAACTCGTCTCATCTCTGAGCTATTTAATAATAATAATGATGGTATTTGTTAAGTGCTTACTCTGTACCAAGCACTGTTCTAAGCACGGGGGGAAATACAAGGTCATCAGGTTGACCCATGTGGAGCTCACAGTCTTAATCCTCATTTTACAGATAAGGGAATTGAGGCACAGAGAAGTTAAGTATCTTGCCCAAAGTCACACAGCTGAGAACTGATGGAGCTGGGATTAGAAACCACGACCTCTGACTCCAAAGCCCGGGCTCTTTCCACTTAGTCATGCTGGACCCTCTAGTACATTACCCTGGGCCTCTGCCCATATTTGTGCCTCCTTAGCCATACAAGCAGTCCACAAGAGGGGTCCGGCTGCAGCCGCAGCCCCCGGCACCATTCTTTTGACTGGAAAATCCCCTCTGCCTCCATCAGGAGTTTTACTAACCCAACAGGAGTCCTAGAGCCCTCCCCATACTCTCATGAAGGGTCCTACCCCTCAATTTTCTGGGCCACCCCTGCCCTCATAGAAATGGATGGCCATCCTGGGATTGCCCCCAGCAATGTCCCTTTCCCCATGCTTCCAGTTTCGGAATCCTCACTATTTGCTTCAAAGTTCTCCATCCCCTTACCCCCTCCTACCTCACCTCCCTCTCTCCTTCTCCAGCCCAGCCCACACATTCCCCTTCCCTGCTGCCGATAACCTCCTCACTGGGCCTCATTCTCACCTGTCCCGGCATTGATCCCTGGCTCACATCCTACCTCTGACCTGGAATGCCCTCCCTCCTCACTTCCACCAAACTAACTCTCTACCCCTCTTCAAAGTCCTACTGAGAGCTCTCCTCCTCCAGAAGGCCTTCCCAAACTGAGCCCTCCCTTTACCTCCGCCCCTCTTCCCCTCCCCAATGCCCCAACTCCCTCCCCCTGCTCTACCACCTTCCCCTCCCCACAGCACTTGTGTATATTTGTAATATAACATTACTGTATTAATGATGTATATATAACTATGATTCTATTTGTCTATTTTGATTGTATTGATACCTGTCTACTTGTTTTGCTTTACTGTCTCCCCCTTTTAGACTGTGAGCCCATTGTTGGGCAGGGATTGTCTCAATCTGTTGCCAAATTGTACATTCCAAGCACTTAGTACAGTGCTCTGCACAAAATAAGTGCTCAATAAAAAAATTGAATGAATGAATGCCGACTACACCAATTGTAAGGGAAAATCCCGCGAGATGCACAGTCCTGCTGTAATGGGACGGTATAGAGATTCTGAAAAAGGCAGGAGACCATGCCAGTTGGGCTTACTTACCAAGGGGTTTATTTGGGGAAGTTACTTGGGGCCCAGGCCTAGAGGGCGGTGGGGCAAGGGAGACACACCACTCCCCTGCTTGGCTGGGCTTGCCCCTTTAGAGGCCGTATGACATCACTAGAATGCAGAAACAGCTTACGTCAGGGCTTTAACCAACCCTCCTGCAAATGGCTAGGGCACTGCCCAGAGCAGCGGGAGGACCGCAGTACGCACGACTAGGCCTTCTATCTAATGGCGGGTCATATCCGGACCACCTCACCCCCTACAGCCCTCATTCCCCCTACTCTGTCTCCCACCTATGTGGCTTATGCACTTGGATCTGTACCCTTTAAGCACTTGATATTCACTCCACCCTCATCCCCAATCAATCAGGCAATCAGTGGTCTTTACTGAGCACTTATTATGTGTAGAACACTGTTCGAAGCGAGTACCATGCCAACAGGACTTGTATCTGTTTCTGTAATTTATTTTAATGTTTGTCTACTACTCTAGACTGTAAGTTCCTTGTGGGCTGGGAATGTGTCTCCCAACTGTGTTGTAGTGTACTCTCCCAAGCAGTTAGAACAGTGGTCTGCACACAGTAAGCACTCAGTGAATACCATTGATTGATTAATATTTCAAAGGACTACTTCGGGTAAACGAATTCTTAGACATTGGAACCAGGAACAAATGGAGAAATAGACGCACATATCTGAAAACCAAAAGATAAAATTGGCAATGGGATTTCAGAATAAAGGGGCCTTCAGCCGGCCAAGCTCCCTGTAAGCCCCTTTGAGTTTGATGCAGTTAGAGAATGTGTCTGTTACGTTATTATGTGGTACTCTCCCAAGTGCTTATTACAGTGCTCTACATACAGTGATTGCTCAATATATATGATTGATTGGCTGACTGAATGACTTCTGGAGATTCGAATTACTGCAGCCGAGCTTCTCATTTAGGTCCAAAGAAACTCTCTGCCTGTCCAAGGTGGGGGATGGGGGATGGAAGTTCTGAGTCCCACCGGCCCCTGTTCCCCACTCCTCTTGGAGTGTTGCACCTAACTCCTCAGACAGCTACCAAAGCATTCGAGTGCTTCTGGATCCTCGGCCATAATCTGTCACCAAATCTCATCACCTTGACCTTCACAAAACTACTAAAATCCAGCATTTCCTCATCATCCAAAGTGTTATCCTGATGATCCAATCATTTATCTTATCTCCCCCTTGCAGACCTCTTCTCTGACCGCTCTGCCTTCTCTCTCTCCCCACGCCAGGTCTATACTGCCCTCTGCTGCCTGAATCGTTTTTCATTCATTCATTCAATCGCATTCATCGCTTACTGGTTTGGGAGTACAGTACAACAATAAAATAAAATTTAAAAAATTATATATATATATATATATATATATGCAAACACACATATATATATGTCAATATTAGTCAATGCGTACATTAACAATGGCAGTGGCAGTGAAATACATCCTTATGTCTGCATGGTGGGTGAAAAAGAATCAGTTTCCCATATTCCCAATCAGTTGCTGTCCCAACTGACTGCAAATTTCCCAATAAATCAATAAGTCAATGGTGCACATTGAGGACCTATTGTCTGCTTAGCAGTGTGGCCTACAGGAAAGAGCCTGGGACTGGAAATTAGACAGCTTGAGTTCTAATCCTACCACTGTCATTTACCTTTTCCTGAAACTTGAGCAGGTCACTTAATTTCTCTGTGCCTCTGTTTCCACATCTGTAAAATGGGTTTTGATACATGTTATCGCTCCTATTTAGATTGTTAGACACATAAAGGATAGGGGTCCATGTCCCACCTGACCATCTTGCATCTCTTCAATGTTTAATGCATGTCAGGCACTTAGCAAATACCACAGTTATCATTGTTATCATAATTATTATAATTATCACTGAGGGGCTAGTCCGGAAAGTGAGAAAAGAGTTGTGGCCCAGCTGCTTCTGTTCTATTACTATGATAGGCTGACCCTAGTGGTTTCTGGTCATAGGGGACAAGTCATCTCCCACTCTCCCCTGAAAGAGTCAGGATCCTACTAGTGACAAGAAAATCATAGGGCAGAGGGAAATGAGGACGTGAAACTTTTCCTTATAAATGTCACCCTGGCCACCACAGAGGCGTGAGAGTGACTCCGGACCGGAATCATAGTGCAGGCAGGTGAGTGACTCCTTCTTTTTTATAATGGTATTTGTTAAGTGCTTACAATGTGCCAGGTATTGTACTATGTATTGGGGTGGATACAAGCTAGTCAGGTTGGTCACAGTCCGTGTCATACATGGGTCTCAAAGTCTTGTTCGTCCTTTTACAAATGAGGTACAGAAAAGTGAAGTGATTTGGCCAAGGTCACCCAGTAGGCAAGTGGTGGAGCTGGGATTAGAATCCAGTTCCTGACTTCCAGGGCTGGGCTCTACCAACTAGACAATGTTTCTTCTCACTAGGCCACGCTGATTCTTGCTGACTTATGTTAAGAACGGAGAGGAGATCATCTTTTTTTGTAAACCAGAGGGTGGATGGAGACCTGGATCAGGAGAGGACTGGTCAGGAGGATAAAATGGAACATGACTGGTAGAAGTGGCCATTCCCTCACACCCTGACCTTGAGAGACCCCTAAACCCCTCGCAAACAAGGTGAATTTCCCATCTTGCCTCTGTCCCCCTACTCAATAGCTGTAGTAAAATAACTCCTTGCTCTTGGCTGTATGCTGAGTCCCTTTCTCCATCCTATTCCTGCCTCCCAGCTGTATATTCAGCACAGGTTTCTGCCTCCCAGTCTTGGGGAGCTCCTTCAACACCTAAGCCCCCCACCTTTGAGCAGGGCTCACCAGTTCATGGTTGGGACACCTCCTTCCTCGCTCCTGCCCATCTGCCCCTGATCTTGAAGCTGCAAAGCTGTCTCCACTAGAGCTGACCCCAGGCTGGTCAGGGAAGCAGGATGGGGCTGAGGGGCACTATTTTGGGTATTTTGCTGAATTAAAAAAGATTTTGCTCACTCTCTCATTACCCCTAAGAGGCAGGCAAATTTTCTTCCCATAATTCTCCAACACACACACACACACCTAGGAACTTGGCAAACTAATTTATGTTTCATTTATTTCCTGCCAGAAGCAATCTAGTCCCTGAACAGTTCACTGGATTAAACTCTCCTCAAATCTCCATAAGAATCATTTAGTTTTTTATGTTTTTAACACTTGCATTGAAGGCTTTGAATTATATTTGAACAATCTTTCAGGCTGCTATATTATCTTCAGGCTGCTGAAACATACATAACTTACTTGAACCTAGTTCCTCCCAAATCCTTGTGATATACATCTGTTTGATCCTCAGGCAGTATCAGTTTTAATTGTTCCAAATTCCTCCTTGCAATCTGACCCTGCAATTATACCATCCTAAGGTCATGAGGCCTTCTTCCAAAAAAGACCTTTATTCCCACCAAATACTTTGATTGTACTCAAAGGGGGTTAAACTACATAAATAAATTATTGGCCATCTGGTCATACCACAACTTTCTCATTCCACCTCTGCTCACTATCGTCTACTGCCCTGGATTAGTTTCCAAATTTGCTGGAAGCCTCATTTTAACTGTGACCTTTAACTGCTTAAAGAGCAATTTGATCATTTAATAATGTCATGTGGTAGGCAGTCTAAGTTTGGAAGTAACTATTCTTTTTACCTTTATAATAACATGTGTAGATCGTAATTACATTCACTTCCAAACTGTAACAGGCAATACATAACTAATTCAAAGACAGAATTTCCTTTGCAAATGAACTCTCCTTTGTGTTCTTTACTTTTGTATTGGTCAATTACTCAGTCAGCTGGATTTACTGAGTACTTGCTGTTCATGGAGCTGGGTACTAAGTGCTGGGAAGAGTACAAAATAACAACATAGCAGACACATTGCCTTGCCCACAGCATGTTTACAGCCTAGTAGAGAAAGACATTAATATGTAAATAAATGTTACAGATATGTACATAAGTGCTGTGGGTCTAGGACTCAGGTGAATAAAGAGAGCAAGTAAGGCAATACAGAAGGGATGGAAGAAAAGGGAAAGAGGGCTTAGTTAGGGAAGTTGTCTTGGAGAAGATGGCTTCAGAAAGGCTAGATTTGAAGGGGATGGGAAGAGTGATGTGAAGAGGAAGGGCATTGCAGGCCAGAGGCTAGACATGAGTGAGAAGGCAGAGGCGAGATTCATTCATTCAACTGGATTTATTGGGAGTTTACTGTTTGAAAAGCACTGAACTAAGTGCTTGAAAGAGTACAATATAACACTAAATGGCCACATTTCTGTTCACAATGAGCTCACAGTTTAGAGGGGGAGAGAAACATTAATATAAGTAAATTGAATAAATAAATAAATAAATAAATAAATAGTAAATAAATGGACAAATAAATAACAGAAATACACATTTATATATGTATGTGCTGTGAGGGTGGGAGGAAGGATGAATGAAGAGCAAGTAAGAGTAGCACAAAAGGGAGTGGGAGAAGATGGGAGGAGGGATTAGTCAGGGAAGTCTTCTTGGAGGAGATGTGCGTTCAAAACAGTTTGAAGTGGGGGAGAGCAATTATCTACTGATATGATGAGGAAGGGTGTTCCAGGCCAGTGGCAGGATGTGGGTGAGTGGTTGGTGGTGAGTTAGACGAGACTGAGGTACTATGAGAAGGCTAGCTATTAGAGGAATGAAGTATGCAGGCTGGGTTGTAGTTAAAGAGTAGGGAGGTGTGAGAGGAGAGAGCAAGATGATTAAGTGTATTAAAGCCAATGGAGAGGAGCTTTTGTTTGATGCAGAGGTGGGTGGGAAAGGATTAAAGGTTCTTGAAGAGTAGGGGAACATGGATTCAAAGTTTTTATAGAAGAATTATCCAGACAACAGAGTCATGTATGGAGTGGAGTGATGAGAGACAAGAGTCAGTGAGGTCTTCAAGGAGGCTGATTAAAGGCAGGTTAGGATAATTGTTTGGATTAACATGGTAGACATTTTGATGGAAAGGAAAAGATGGATTTTAGCGATGTTGTGAAGATTAAACTGACAGGATTTAGTGATGGTTTGAATATGTATTGGTTGAATGAGAGAGAGGAGTCAAGGATAACACCAGGCTTATATGCTTGTGAGACAGGAAGGATGGTGATGCCATCTACAGTAATGAGAAGTCAGAGGAAGGACAAAGTTTGGGTGAGAAGATAAGGAGTTCTCTTTTAGACATGTTAAGTTTGAGGTGAGAGTGGGACATCCAAGACCAGATGTCTTGAGGGCAGGAAGAAAGGTGAGACTGCAGAAAGAGAGAGATCAGGGCTAGAGATGTAAATTTGGGAGTCATCCACATAAAGGTGGTAGTTAAAGCAATGGGAGTGAATGAGTTCTCCTAAGATGTAGATGGAGAATTGAAGGGAAACCAGACCTGAAACTTGAGGGGCACCCACAGTTAGGGGTTGTTAGGTAGAGGAGAAACCTATGAAAGAAACTAAGAATGAGTAGACAGAGAAATAGGAAAAGAAGCAATAAAGGACAGTGTAAGTGAAACTGAAGTGGGATAAGGAGAAGAGGGTGGTCCACAGTGTCGACACATTGTCTGTCTCCCCCGATTAGACTGTAAGCCCGTCAAAGGGCAGGGACTGTATCTGTTACCGATTTGTACATTCCAAGTGCTTAGTACAGTGCTCTGCACATAGTAAATGCTCAATAAATACTATTGAATGAATGAATGAATGAATGAATGAATGAATGAATGAATGAAGGCACCTGAGAGGTAGAGAAGGATTAAGATGGGGTAAATGTGAGTGGAATTGGCTAGAAGGAGGTCACTGGTATCCTTTGAGAGGATGGTGTCTGTGGAGTGAAGAAGACAGAAGCCAGATTGGCAGGCGTCAAGGAGAGTTTTGGAGGAGGGGAACAAAATCAGCTGCTATTCCATCTTTCCCATATTCCCTTCCTTTAATTTATGTTACCTGACAAAGCCATGACTGGCTGTATAAATTGATGGGGAGCATCCAGTGCAACAGTGTTCATTAACACTTTACCTGCCTGTAAGGAGCTCACAGTCTAGAGTGTATTTATTATTTGTGTACTGCCTATCCATCTGCCCCTCTCTGTCCCCTTCACATGGCTGTAGCCAATCCATTCCCTCTCTCAATATGGTATAAATCATGAAAGGAGCAAGAGAAGTGCAAAAATACACGAATTACTCAGTTCACTCTGGCCAACACCTAACGTGTTAAATACTTGACGGTCTGAATTACTGTTCACATTTGATTTGAGTGGGACAAGAACTCTGAAATAGGTATGAGCCACCTATTCTCTCTCCCCCTAAAACTGTAATCCTCATGTGGGACAGTGACAGTGTCTGATGTGATTATCTTGCATTTACCTCAGTGTTTAGCACAGTACTTGGCGATACTAAGTGTTTCATCCACAGGCAGGCTCTGCCTGGCCACCTAATGGCAGCCCCTTCTACTAATCTTCCTTATTGTTGAGTTTCATTACAATGAAGTGAGCACCTAGCCACTTCCATCACATAACCCATGCCAAGGAGATGTGCCTTGCATAAAGCTTTGAAGGTGGGGAGAGTAATTGTCTGTCAGATAGAATAGGAAGGGCTTTCCAGGCCAGCAGCAGGATGAGAGTGAGAGATTGACAGTGAGATAGATGAGTTCTAGGTACAGTGCATAAATTGAAATTTGGGGAGTGCCTTAAGTCCAGCCTTAAGTTGGGACTAGAAAAATAGAATATGGTATCTGCTGGTCCATAGCAGTTAGGGAAGTTGAGAAGTAGCGTGGCCTAGTGGAAAGAGAATGAGCCTGGAAGTCAGAGGACCTGGGTTCTACTCCTGGCCCTGCAAACTGCTTGCTGTGTGAGCTTGGGCAAGTCACTTAAGTTCTTTGTGCCTTAGTTTCCTCAACTGTAAAATGGATATTAAGTACCTATTCTCTCTCCTAGACTGTGAGCCCCATGCACCGTCATCTCAAAGATCACCAATGATCACCTTCTTGCCAAATCCAATGGCCTCTACTCCATCCTAATCCTCCTCGACCTCACAGCTGCTTTTGACACTGTGGACCTCCCCCTTCTCCGGGAAACGTTATCTAACTTTGGCTTCACTGACGCTGTCCTCTCCTTGTTCTCCTCTTATCTCTCTGGCTGTTCACTTTCAATCTCCTTGGTGGGCTCCTCCTCCCCCCGCCCCCAAAAAACTGTCGGGGTCCCTCAAGGTTCAGTTCAGCATCCAAACTATATTTTCCATCTACATTCACTCCCTTGGAGAACTCACTAGCTCCCATGGCTTCAACTAACATCTCTAAGCAGATGATACCCAAATCTATATTTCCAGGCCTGATCTCTCCCCCTCTGCCTCCAATCTCACATCTTCAACTGCCTTCAAGACATCTTTACTTGGATGTCCTCCTGTCACCTCTAAACATGTCTCAAAGAGAACTTCTTATTTTTCCACCCAAACCCTGTCCTACCCCTGACTTTTGCTTCACTCATGTCTGTCTCCCCACTTCTAGGCTGTGAGCCCCTTGTGGGCAGGGATTGTCTCTCTTTGTTGCTGAATTGTACATTCCAAGCACTTAGTACAGTGCTCTGCAAACAGCAAGTGCTCAATAAATATGATTGAATGAATCAATGAATGGCCCCACCACTCTTCTTGTCTCACATGCCTGCAACCTTGATTCAACCCACATATTCAATCCATCACTAAATCCTGTCAGTCCCACCTTCACAACCTCACTAAAATCTGCCCTTTCCTCTCCATTCAAACTGCTACCACGTTTATACATCGCTCACCCTATCCAGCTGGAATACTGCATCAGCCACCTTGCTCCTTGCTCCGTACTCCAGGCCTCCTGTCTCTCCCCACTCCAGTTCATACTTCACTCTGCTTCCCGGATCAATTTTCTACAAAAACATTCAGGACACATCACCCCACTACTCAAAAAACTCCAGTGGTTGCTCATCCACCTCTACATCAAACAAAAACTCCTCACTGTTGGCTTTAAAGCACTCCATCACCTTGCCCCTTCCCAGCTCATATGACTTTTCTCCTTCTACAACCCAGCCCACACACTTCACTCCTCTACTGCTAGCCTTCTCACTGTGCCTTGATCTTACCCATCTCGCTGCCAACCCCTAGCCCACATCTTGCCTCTGGCCTGGAACGTTCTCCCTCATCAAATCCGACAAATAGTCTCCCCTTTTTCAAAGGTTTATTGAAGGCATGGCTTCTCCCAGAGGCCTTCCCAACCTAAGTCCCATCTTTCCCCATCTCCCACTTCCATCTGTATCTCTCTGACTTGCTCCCTTTGCTCTTCCCCTGTCCCAGCCCTACAGCACTTATGTGTATATATATATATATCTAATTTGTTTACTTGTATTGATGTCTGTCTCTACGCCCCAGACTGTAAAATAATTGTGGGCCAGGGATGTGACTGTTTATTGCTGTAATGTACTCTCCCAAGTGCATAGTACAGTGCTCTGAACACGGTAAGCACCCCATATATGTGATTGAATGAGTGAAGATTAAGTGAGAACTCACCTCCTCCAGGAGGCCTTCCCAGACTCAACCCTCCCATTCCATCTGCTCCTCCTCCCTTTCCGAATGCCCCTACTCCCTCCCTCTGCTCTACCCCCTTCTTCTCCCTACAGAACTTGTGCATATTTATACATATTTATTACTCTATTTTATATGTGTATGTATATATCTATGAGCAGCGTGGCTTAGTGGAAAGAGCCCGGGCTTGGGAGTCAGAGGTCCTGGGTTCTAATCCCAGCTCCGCCACTTATCTGCTGTGTGACCTTGGGCAAGTCACTTCACTTCTCTGGGCCTCAGTTACCTCATCTTCAAAAATGGCGATTAAAAAATGTGAGCCCCACATGGGACAATCTGATTATCCTGTATCTACCCAGTGCTTAGAACAGTGCTCTGCACATAGTCAGTGCTTAACAAATAGCATTATTATTATTATTATTTTGATGGTATTGATGCCTGTCTACTTGTTTTGTTTAGTTGTCTGCCTCCCCCTTCTAGACTGTGAGCCTGTTGTTGGGTAGGGATTGTCTCTATCTGTTGCTGAATTGTATTTCCCAAGCACTTAGAACAGTGCTGTGCAGACAGTAAGCACTCAATAAAAACAATTGAATGAGTGAATGAAGTGGTGGTTGCACATGTTATAGACAGAAATAGAAATAATACAAGTTATCATTAGCTCTAACCCTCAGTGGATTCTCCTCCAGAATAGGAATAGGATGCCATAATTCAAACGAGGAAGGTTTAATTGCCTACTGGCAATAAATGGTCTATTGGCAGACTTTGCAGACTGCTATCCTGGCAAGCAGCCTGGCTTTATATCCCATCCCTTCACCATACCTACAAATTATTCAACCAAGATAGTGGTCTTATCTAGATTTGGCTAGCTGTTTCTCTTCAATCTGTGTAGCTGGGCAACTTCTCTCTTGTCTCTTATCTGGTCTCTCATCTTTTATCTGGTCCTTCCTGTTTAAAATAGGTTTCTCTTTACAGTCACTTGGTTCTCAATTTGTTAGGTGCAGAGTGCTGGAGTATGTGCATTAAACCTTTCCCTCCCATTTCACTATCCACAACCCTCTCCTTTATTCTCTCTCTCTCTCTCTCTCTCAAACACACACACAACTATATATCTTAAAGAGTGAGTGAGAGAGTTCAGTATCCCACAGCTCTGTTTAACAGCTATGTCTCCACCAGAGAACCCTTATTTTTTTCTGTATCAGTTGTCAGAGGTCAGTATTGTTTGGACTCTGACTTTGGAATCAAGACTTTGAGTGACACATACATGACTTTTTCACAGCTGCAACTCATACAATACAGTCTGAACTGAAGTCTCGGTCGAATACTCCAGCTTTTGTAATGAACACCAGAGCAAAGAACCAGGAATGCAAAATGGGGGAGTGTCTCACCCTACTCTCTCACACTCATCCCTAACTGGCTGCTTGGGTATGAGTGAATGAGTCTACAGTTGTAAGTGGGTTAAGGGCCACAGTGAGAGAAGAGGGTGTGTGGCTTCTGGTAGTGGAACTGTGCCCCAGTGAACTGTTCTTAAGTGGTTACAGTTGGATTAATCCCTAACTGCTCAGGCTGTTATTCATTCATTCATTCATTCATTCAATCATATTTATTGAGCACTTGCTGTGTACAGAGCACTCCACTAAGCACTTGAGAAAGGACAAGATAACAATAACAGTGACATTCCCTGCCCACAGCGAGCTTACAGTCTGGAGGGGGAGAGACAGGCATCACTGCCAATAAATAAAATTACAGAGATGTACATAAGTTCTGCAGGACGGGGAAGAGGGAGCAAAGGGAGCAAGTCAGGGTGATGCAGAAGAGAGTGGGGGATGAGGCACTGTGAGAAGGTTAGTACTAGAGGAGCAAAATGTGCAAGCTGGTTTGTAGAAAGAGAGAAGTGAGGTGAAGTAGGAGGGGACAAGGTGGTGGAATGCTTTAAAGGCAATGGTGAGGAGTTTTTGATACATAGGTGGATGGGCAAACACTGGAGTTTTTTGAGGAGAGGGGTGATGTGTTCTGAATGTTTTATGTAGAAAAATGATCTGAGCAGCAGAGTGAAGGAGGGACTGGAGTGGGCACAGACAGGAGGCTGGGCAATCTGCAAGGAAGCTGATGCAGCAATCCAAGAAGGATAGGATGAAGGACTGTATTTATGTGGGAGCAGTTTGGTTGGAGATGAAAGTGCAGATTTTAGCTATGTTGTGAAGGAGGGACCAACAGGATTTGGTGACAGGTTGAATATGTGTGTTGAATGAGAGAGAAGAATCAAGTATATTTCCTATGTAATGGCATTATGAGACGGGAAGGATGGTGGTGCCGTTTACAGTGATGTGAAAGTCAGGGGGTGGACAGGATTTGGTTGGGAAGATAAAGAGCTCTGTTTTGAACATGCTAGGTTTGAGGTGATGGGAGTACATCCAAGTAGAGATATCTTGAAGGCAGGAGGAGTTGTGAGACTGGAGAGAGGGAGAGACATCAGGACTAGAAATTTAGATTTGGGTATCATCTGCATAGAGATGGTACTTAAAGCCAAGGGAGCAAATGAGTTCTCCAAGGGAGTGAGTTTTAGATGGAGAATAGAAGGGGATCCAAACTGAATTTTGAGCAACTCTCACAGTTAGGATGTGGGAGGCAAAGAAAGAGCCCTTGAAGGACCTCCACCATGAAATTGGCACCCCTAATGTCACCACCATAACATTCCTCTAGTCATGCTCAAATTGTTTAAACCACTGAACTAAGCTCCGAGGTGGATATAAGCCAATCGGAGTTGTACATAGTCACTGTCCC
The DNA here is from genome assembly GCF_004115215.2 of Ornithorhynchus anatinus. Classification (NCBI taxonomy): domain Eukaryota; kingdom Metazoa; phylum Chordata; class Mammalia; order Monotremata; family Ornithorhynchidae; genus Ornithorhynchus; species Ornithorhynchus anatinus. The sequence continues at coordinate 32,832,658 of NC_041735.1, forward strand.
ATGTGGGGCTCAAAGTCTCAATTCTCATTTTACAGATGAGGTAAATGGGGCACAGAGAAGTAAAGTGACTTGTCCAAGGTCGCACAGCAGATTTATGTTGGAGCTGGGATTAGAATCCATAACCTTCTGACTCCAAGGCTGGGTACTCTATCAACCAAACCATGCTGCTTCTCAATACACCATGCTGGAAATAACGCTTCTCTCCTCCCTGTGATCTATTCCTGTAGCCTATTGCACCCCACTACAACAAGATTGCGAGCAAATCCCATGCAAGGTCTCTGATCCTTAAAACTCTGACCATTTAGGTCAGTAAAGACCCACCCAACAATTATATGAAACAAGCCAACAAACAGAGAAAAATATCTCTTTTTTAATGGTATTTGTAAAGCACTCACTGTATGTGTGTACCATACCATACAGTAAACACTGTATGTGTTTACTGTTTACCATTCTAAACATTGCTGTAGGTACAAGTTAAACAGGCCCTATCCCAAATGGGGCTCGCAGTCAAGTGGGAATGAGATCAGGTTGTGAATCCCCATTTTTTGCTGTTGAGGAAACTGAGGCACAGAAAATTTAAGAGACTGCCTAAGGCCATGCAGCAGGCAAGTGGAAGAGCCAGGAGTAGAATCCAGTCCTCTGGCTCCCAGGCTCATGCTTCATCTATTAAGCAACATGGCTTCCTTGTGGTTTTGAAGTCCCATCTTTCTCCTGATGATGCCAGTGCCCACCTTTCCTGGATCTGCTGGGAGCACATGCCTTTATCTGAAGTTTTCTCATCCCAGATCAGGTTGAAGATGGCCCTAATGATGACATAGCTGTTTAGGTAGTGTGTCCCACTGCCCTCCCTGATTTCCTTTGAAATCTCAGGAAGGCTCAATCCTAACCCAGAAGGGTCAGCTACCCAGATTAAGTGGTAAAATTTGAAACAATTTTATTCTGATCATACTTAGTATCAGTACATTACCCTTCTTTTTTGCTATTTGTGACATTCCATGACCCTGAGGCCTAAAGATGAACTAAGTGCAGGGGATAAAGTACATAGATGATAGGCGAGGGAACCCAGGGGTTATGAGGGTGGGGCAGCCACCAGTAATGTTGGAGGGCTCACACTTCTGCTGCTTCTGCTTGGTTCCTCCCGGGGCTGGAGAAGGGGCTGAAAAGAGTCACATTTGAGAGTTGGGTAGCCTCTCTCCTAGGCAGTGGGCCCCAGAGGTCAGGTTATCACTGAGGACCTGGGGCTCAGAATCCTCCTAGTGCAAGGCTGCAGGTGCCATACAGCACAGGTCTTCAAATGAATCTTTTGACTTCCAAATGGCCTCTCAACCAATTATTTTGGCCCTATTTAAGACTAATTAATTTAACTGAGGGAACCGAAGCCTTACTATGGCAGGAGAGTTTGTGTGCACTGAGGAAGCTTAGAGCTATGCCATTAAGAACTACTCATATGGAAAGGTCAAAACTGAAGCGTCAGATAAAGATGATTCACCAGTGCTAGGCAGCAGCGGCACCACTACCATCTACTGGCTGTCAAAATGAGCACTCCCAAACAGTAATTGGATCATTTGAGGTTCTCCCTTCTCAACATGCTTTATCTCTCCTCGTTCCTCCTGGGTTCCAAACCAAAGCCTGGAGGGGCCTTCTCTCCCCCGTATTCCTTTGCTGCCCGGGCATATTTGTTCCTTGGACCCCCAAGAGTTGACTGAAGCAGTATCCCAACTAAACAAAAAGGTTTGAGCACTATTGGTTTTTGTATTCACAAATTGAAAGGAACTTTCTTTAACAAATGAATTGACCAATACAAAATAATTCCCATAGGAAATGCCTTGGCCTTTCCTCACCATCATCAATACTATTTCTTGACTGCTTACTATGTGCTGAGCCCTGCACTAAGCAGCTGGGAGAGTATAATACAAGAGAGTTGTCAGACATAATCCCTACTCACAGTGAGCTTATATCTCACACATTTCCCTCCCCCAAGACCCTACTTTTCCTGTATCCATCATGCTGTCTGGTCCTTGCTCCTCAGTCTCTCAAGGAATACCAGGTCTCAGGTACACCCTCTCCTGATTCTTGTGTCAGGTTTTTCTGAGACCAGGGCAATAGGCCTACCGGTTGACCTGATTGTTTTCATACCCTGGGATAGTTGCCTGACTCCTCAGGGATCTTAACCTCTTAACCACTTTTCCTATCCCCTGCCTCCCCGAGATTTGCTCAGACCATCTCTAACTCAAAATGCTTAAGGGGCTTCCCAATTAATTAGCTCCTTCCTCTGTTCTCAGTTTTCCCCTGAGATCGCTATGACCATCTTATTGAGTTACCTCTTACCTTTTACTGAATTCAATTACTTGTCCGTCAGGGAGAAGGTCATCAGGAGTGAGCTACTATCAGCTCTAACAACTTCTGATGGTTTTCCTCTCTGACCACTTTGTGTGAGGCTAGTTTGAGTGACTGTTTCATCCTGGCACATCAGTGCAGTCTAAAAGAAGGTTTAGGTCCAGGGGGCCCATGGAAAAATCACTCTTTGCTGCGGGTAAGACAACATGGCACCTAGGGGAAATTGTGCCCTACTCATTGGCTGGAGCGATTTGAATTGACAGTAAATACGTAGATTTAGATTTTCATAGGGCCTTTGACAGCAAAGGTTTACATACAAATGGATTGTGGCATAACTGAGTAAACATGACTATTCTCTACCGATTTGACTGAAATACTCAATTCTTTCTAGATCCTTTGCCAATTTTCTTTGCAGCTCCAGGAATGAAATTCTCACAGTCTCTGGCCCATCCTTCTTCCTCCAGTGTTGTTGCAGATAGTTGTATCAAGAAGCAATGAACATTGATGTGGTTCAGGAAGTCTGTTTCCTCTCCCAGACCGGAGTAGGTATCATAGGGAACTCCCTTCTCAACATGCTTTACCTCTCCTCGTTCCTCCTGGGATCCAAACCAAAGCCCACAGACCTGGTCATCATTCACCTAGCTCTGGTCCACACCATGATGCTTCTAACAAGGTGGATCACCAGAACATCAGGTCTATTGGGGCTGAGGGTTGTACAGACCAATGCTGAGTGTAAGCTGTTTGCCTATGTCTACCGCATCACCCGGGGCCTCTCCATGTGTACCACTTCCCTCCTGAGCATGGTCCAGGCCATCACCATCAGTCCTACCACCTCCTACCTGTTCCAGCTCAAAGTTCAGATCTCAAATTTCATCCTCCCAGTCTTAGCTATCTTGTGGATTCCAAACATGCTAATAAGCAGCAACCTTTTGTACCAAGTGGTCGCTTCACCTAATGCAACCATCATTGATAGCAACTGTTACATCATTCCCATAAACACTCTCCTCCAAGGACTGATTCTCACCTTCATGGCTTTCCGTGACATTCTCTCTCTGGGGCTCATGAGCTGCTCTAGTGGCTACATGGTCCTTCTCCTGCATCGACACAGACACCAGGTCCAGCATCTTCACAGTACCAGCCAAAACCCTAAAACATCACCGGAGAGACGAGTCGCCGAGACCATTGTGTTGCTTGTGAGCTGCTTTGTAGTCTTCTACTGCGGAGATTTTGCCCTTTCTCTGTTTCTAGGTACATCCATGAAGAATAATATCACCTTCTTGAATGCTAGCATGTTTGTGGTCAGTGGATATGCCACTGTCAGCCCCTTTGTCTTGCTCACCTGTGACAAAAGAGTCATCAAGTTCCTGGGTGATTTTCTGGGGAATAAGAGCTGAAGGTCTTCTCAGACCTTGCTACTATCTGTAAACGCTCTTTGATATGGAAACTGAGTGATGATCCTGTGTCTCAAGCAAGGAAGACCATGGAAGAGCAATATCACCATTCAACTAAGGACATTTGTAGCTGTAGTCCCTGGAGATAATCAGGGTTTCATTAGTGAGTGGGGGTTTGCAGTACTGATCATTTCTACTCCTCTAGAAACTTTCTCAGACTCCTGGCTACGGTCCCTCCATCTCCTGTTTAGCTTTGCTAGATCTTTATGTAATTTTTGATGGCTGGATCTGTGTACAACATGTTCTGTCTCCTCAGTTGACCTTTATCTGGATAGCAGCCTGGACTAAGGGTGTTGGGATTCAGAGGTCCTGGACTCTAATCACAGCTCCGACACTCACCCGATGTGTGACCTTAGATAATCACTTAGCACTTCTGAACCTCTGTTTCCTCCACTGTAAAATGAAGATTCAATATCACTTTTCCCTCCTACATAGATTGTGAGTTCCCTGTGAGGCAGAGACTGTGCCCAACTTGATTAACTTGTGCCTACCCCAGCACTTAGCACAGTGTTTGACCCAGAGGAAGCACTTAACAAAGACCATATCATTATCATCACCATAATTACATTATTACTATTATTATTATTACAGAAACTACTTGAGACCCATGAAGTCACCAGATTTTAATACTCCATTATTTCTCCTCATCCTTTGTCATCTTCCCCATTTTCCTCCCTTAAAGCAGGATACAGAGACAAAGAGTTTAACAAAGATAAGGATAATAATTATAATGATAACAATAATAGTGATATTTGTTAAGTGCTTACTATATGCCAGGCACTATGGCCACCGACCGCCGACTTTAGCGGCTTATTGGCTGCCTACCGCCGACTCATCCACGCCAAGACCACCCCCCTCTCCCGGGAAGCTGAGCCTTGTCATCGCCCGGAACCTTGGAGCCATTACCACGTGGGCCCGGGATCTCTGCTCCCCTGGGGCTGAATCGACCACCACATGGACTCGGGAGCTCTCCTCCCCGGCGGTGGTTCCTTGGGCTGCCTGCCCCCCGTTTCCAGGCCAGCTCTTTAGCAGCCACCGACCGCCGACTTTAGCGGCTTATTGGCCGCCGACCGCCGACTCATCCTCGCCGAGACCACCCCCCCTCTCCCGGGAAGCTGAGCCTTGTCATCGCCCGGACCCTTGGAGCCATTACCTCGTGGGCTCGGGATCTCTGCTTCCCTGAGGCGCAGCCTCGGCCCGCCCGGCCCCGATTCCCGACAAGCCCCCCTTCGCCTGCCGCTCGCCGACTCATCTGCGCTTCCTCCGCCTTCCCCGGGGAGCCGAGCCTCGGATCGCCCGGACCCGCGCCCGCCTCAGCCTTTCGCAACCTGGACCTCCGCAGCCCCGCTCGGGAACTCCGACACTAAGGATCTTCGCCCCCACAGTCCCCCAGCCACCAGCTTCCAGTCCACCCCCCCGCCCCCCGCTCGGGCCCGGGGACATTGCGCTCCCCTTCTCGATCCTGGGGACATTGTGCTCCCCTTCTCGGCCCCAAGGACATTGTGTCCTCGGGGGACATTGTGTCCCCCTGCTCGGGCCCGGGGACATTGTGCTCCCCAACCGCTCCCCTACTCCGCCCGAGGCGGCCATTTTGGGAAGCCCCCACTCTGCCTGAGGCGGCCATTTTGGGAAGGCCTCACTCCCTCTTCCCTCTTGAGGTGATTCATCTCTCCCGCCCCCGCCCCGGGCGACGACGTCCTTGTTCTCACCGTGTTACCTTAGCTTAGCCGCCGCCTACGGCCGCCACCCACCCCGGACAACCTCAGGGCCCCCCCGCCGCCACAGGGACATTTGGTCATGAGCTCTGGGACTCTCTCGGCCGCTGGCCGCTTGACTTTGAGTCTGATCGGGTAGGGTCAGCTCGTCCCCCGACCCTGGTCATCGCCTGCTTATTAACACTATTGTAGTGTGCCTTACTGTAGCATGTTGCTATATTAGCGATCTCGCTTGTTATTGTTTATTGTCGTCAGACTTTGAATCTGATCAGGTCGCCCCTTAATCGAGTCTACCCCCGACCCTGGTCATCGCCCCTTTTATTAACACGACTATATTGTATCATACTGTGTCATGTTGCTATATTAGCACTACCGTATTGTATCATACTGTATCATGTTGCTATATTACCGATTTCGTTTATTACTGTTTATTGTTGTCAGTGCTGCCACCCACCTCTCTGGCCTCGCCATGTCCCCCCTCCCACCCCTTCCTATCCTCCCCTTCCCCTTCCCCTCTCTTGCTCAGCTCTTTCCCGTTCTCTCCTCTGTCTCCTCCCCCCCTCCCCTCTCCCGCCCTAGAACCCCACTTTACCAGCGCTACCCCTCTTCCCCCTCCCCCTACTCTTCCCCCCACCAAACCCCCTCTTCACCCCCTCCCCCCTTCTCTCCTCCCCACCCATGCCCCATCCCAGTCCTCTTGTCCCACCGCTACCCCTCATCCCCCTCTCCCGGTCCAGGGCCCTGCCACCTCCTTCCCATCCAAACCCTCTCCTCCCCCCTCCCTTCCCCCCCTCCCCCCCTTGCACCCACAGCTACTTTCAAGTGTGGCCTCTGGAACCCCCGCTCTATTACAGGTAAGCTGCCTTTCATCCATGACCTTTTCCTCTCCCGCCCTCTCCTCCTCCTCGCCCTTTCGGAAACGTGGCTCTCTCCCGCAGACACGGTCTCCGCCGCCGCTCTCTCCAGCGGAGGCCTCTCCTTCTCCCACTCCCCCAGACTCACCGGTAAGGGAGGAGGCGTCGGCTTCCTCCTCTCGCCCCGTTGCCGCTTCCGCACTATCCCTCCTCCCCCCTCCCTCTCCTTCCCCTCCTTCGAAGCCCATATCATTCGCCTCTACCACCCCCTCCAGTTACTTGTCGCCGTCATCTACCGCCCTCCCGGTTCCACCTCCGACTTCTTCGACCACCTTGACCCCTTTCTCACCTTCCTTCTCTCCTTCTCTCTGCCCACTCTGATCCTCGGAGACTTCAACATCCATATGGATGTACCCGACGACTCCTCTGCCGCCCGCCTGCTATCCCTCCTCGACTCTGCCTACCTCCTCCTCCACCATACCATGCCCACTCACCGACTCGGTCACACCCTCGATCTCGTCATCTCCTACCGCTGCACCATCTCCTCCCTCACCAACTCTGAAATCCCTCTCTCTGACCATAACCTTCTCACCTGCCTCATCTCTCACACTCCCTCCCCCTGCAAATCTTCGCTACTGCCCCACAGAGACCTCCGCTCTCTCGATCCCATCCGTCTTTCCAATAGCATCTCTCCTCACCTTGCCGCCCTGTCCTCTCTTCCCACTCTCGACGATCAGGTCTCCGCTCTCAACTCCACCCTCTCTACTCATCTCGACTCTCTCGCCCCCCTTTCCCTCCGCCGCTCTCGCTCCACTAACCCACAGCCCTGGATCACCTCCTCCGTCCGCCTCCTACGCTCCTATGCTCGAGCTGCTGAGCGCTGCTGGCGAAAGTCCAAGCACCAGGCCGACCTCACACACTTCAAATTTATCCTTTCCTGCCTTAACTCTGCCCTCTCCTCCGCCAGGCAAAGCTTCTTCTCCTCCCTCATCAACACCCATGCCCGTCACCCCCGCCGACTGTTCCGGACCTTTAACTCTCTCCTTAGGCCCCCTGTTCCTCCCCCTCCCCCATCTCTCACCCCCAATGATCTGGCCACCTATTTCCTCACGAAAATCAACACGATCAGGTCTGAGGTCCCCAAAATCACCCCTCCGCCTCTCCCCTCCCCCCCACCAACCCCCTCCCCTACTTTCCCATCCTTCCCTGCAGTATCCTCAGAGGAGATCTCCTCCCTCCTCGCAAGTGCCACCCCCTCCACCTGCGCCTCGGACCCCATTCCCTCTCACCTTCTTAAAACCATCGCCCCTGCCCTCCTCCCTTCCTTAACTTCTTTTTTTTAACCACTCAATCTCCAAGGGCTCCTTCCCCTCTGCCTTCAAACATGCCCACGTCTCCCCCATCCTAAAAAAACCCGCTCTTGACCCCACTACCCCCTCCAGTTATCGTCCTATCTCCCTACTACCGTTCCTTTCCAAAATCTTAGAACGAGTCATCTACAATCGCTGCTTAGAATTCCTTAATTCCCATTCTCTCCTGGACCCCCTCCAATCTGGCTTCCGTCCCCTCCACTCTACCGAGACTGCTCTCTCTAAGGTCACCCATGACCTCCTTCTTGCCAAAGTCCAATGGCTCCTACTCCATTCTAATCCTCCTTGACCTCTCTGCTGCCTTTGACACTGTCGACCATCCCCTCCTCCTCCACACCTTATCTCACCTTGGCTTGACGGACTTTGTCCTCTCCTGGTTCTCCTCTTATCTCTCTGGCCGGTCATTCTCGGTCTCCTTTGCTGGCGCCTCCTCCCCTTCCCATCCTTTAACTGTTGGAGTTCCTCAAGGGTCAGTTCTTGGCCCTCTTCTGTTCTCCTTTTACACTCACTCCCTTGGTGAACTCATTCGCTCTCACGGCTTTGGCTACCATCTCTACGCAGATGACACGCAGATCTACATCTCCGCCCCTGTCCTCTCCCCCTCCCTTCAGGCTCGCATCTCCTCCTGCCTCCGGGACGTCTCCACCTGGATGTCGGCCCGCCACCTAAAACTCAACATGAGCAAGACTGAGCTCCTCATCTTCCCTCCCAAACCCGGTCCTCTCCCAGACTTCCCTATCACTGTGGATGGCACGACCATCCTTCCCGTCTCTCAGGCCCGCGAGCTCGGTGTAATCCTTGACTCGTCTCTCTCGTTCACCCCACACATCCTATCCGTTACCAAGACCTGCCGGTTTCACCTTTATAATATCGCCAAGATCCGCCCTTTCCTCTCCACCCAAACGGCTACCTTACTGCTACGGGCTCTTGTTATATCCCGGCTAGACTACTGTGTCAGCCTTCTCTCTGACCTCCCTTCCTCCTCTCTCGCCCCGCTCCAGTCTATTCTTCACTCCGCTGCCTGGCTCATCTTCCTGCGGAAACGATCTGGGCATGTCACTCCCCTTCTTAAACAACTCGAGTGGTTGCCTATCAACCTCCGCTGCAAACAAAAACTCCTCACTCTAGGCTTCAAGGCTCTCCATCACCTTGCCCCTTCCTGCCTCTCCTCCCTTCTCTCTTTCTATCGCCCACCCCGCACGCTCCGCTCCTCTGCCGCCCACCTCCTCACCGTCCCTCGGTCTCGCCTATCCCGCCGTCGACCCCTGGGTCACGTCCTCCTGCGGTCCCGGAACGCCCTCCCTCCTCAACTCCGCCAAACTGATTCTCTTTCCCTCTTCAAAACCCTACTTAAAACTCACCTCCTCCAAGAGGCGTGCCCAGACTGAGCTCCTCTTCTCCCTCTACTCCCTCTGCCATCCCCCCTTTACCTCTCCGCAGCTAAACCCTCATTTTCCCCTTTTCCCTCTGCGCTTCCACCTCTCCCTTCCCATCCCCACAGCACTGTACTCGTCCGCTCAACTGTATATATTTTCGTTACCCTATTTATTTTGTTAATGAATTGTACATCGCCTTGATTTTATTTAGTTGCCATTGTTTTTACGAGATGTTCTTCCCCTTGACTCTATTTATTGCCATTGTTCTTGTCTGTCCGTCTCCCCCGATTAGACCGTAAGCCCGTCAAACGGCAGGGACTGTCTCTATCTGTTGCCGACTTGTTCATCCCAAGCGCTTAGTATAGTGCTATGCACATAGTAAGCGCTCAATAAATACTATTGAATGAATGAATGGATGAATACAAGCAAATCGGGTTGGACACAGTCCCTGCCCTGCATGGACTGTGTCTTAATCCCCATTTTACTGAGGCAAAGAAAAGTTAAATAACTTGCCCAAGGCCACACATCACAGTACCCAGATCCTCTGTCTCCCAGACAAGTGCTCTTTCCACTAGGCCAATAGCCCAAACTACAGTGAGCCAGTGTTTACCATATAGATAATATTACAACTGAATATCCACTCCTTTCCTCAATGTATGTCTCTTGGTCTCCCCGCATTAGATGGTAAACTCTTTGAGCACACAGAAAGACTTCTACTTTCTTCATTCTCCTGTGCATTGTTCTGTACAATAAATACTTGAATGAATGATTCCTGAGAATGAATCAGTCATGCCTGCGCCTCCCCATGCATCAGGGGAAGCAGCGTGGTTCAGTGGAAAGAGCCTGGGCTTCAGAGTCAGAGGTCATGGGTTCGACTCCTGGTTCTGCCACTTGTCAGCTGTGTGACTGTGGGCAAGTCACTTAACTTCTCTGTGCCTCAGTTACCTCATCTGTAAAATGGGGATTAACTGTGAACCTCACGTGGGATAACCTGATTACCCTGAATCTACCCCAGTGCTTAGAACAGTGCTGTGCACATAGTAAGCGCTTAGAAATACCAACATTATTATTATTATCAGTGCTTTCACAACAGAAATTTGGCATTTGTTTGGGGGCTGTCCAAAGAATCAGAGTAGACCATTGCCCTCACCAGTTGTTGCTTTATTGTAGAAGCAGTGTGGCTCAGTGGAAAGAGCACGGGCTTGGGAGTCAGAGGTCATGGGTTCTAATCCCAGCTCCACCACTTGTCTGCTGTGTCACTTTGGGCAAGTCATTTCACTTCTCTGGGCCTCAGTTACCTCATCTGTAAAATGGGGATTAAGACTGTGAGCCCCATGTGGGTCAACCTGATCATCTTGTATCCCCCCAGCGCTTAGAACAGTGTTTCACACATAGTAAGTGCTTAACAAATGCCATCATTACTATTTACCTCATCTGTAAAATGGGGATTAAGACTGTGAGTCCCACGTGGGACAACCTGATGACCCTATATCTACCACAGCGCTTAGAACAGTGCTTGGCACATAGTAAGCACTTAACAAATACCAATATTATTATTATTATTTATTGAGTGCTTACTATAAGCAGAATAGTTTACTAAACGCTTGGCAGAGCACAATATAATAATGTAACAGACACACTTCCTGGTCACAATAAGATAGGGACAGGGACTTTGTCTAATTCCCACCTGAATAATAGTAAAAATGGTGGTTTTTAATTTTTTTTTTTAAGAATTTAGCAGGCACTGTTTTTAAGTGCTGGCGTGGATAAAAGCCAATGGTGTTGGACACAGTCCCTGTCCCACGTCAGGCTCACACTACAAATCGCCATTTTCAAATGAAGTAACTGAAGCACAGAGAAGAAAAGTGATTTGCCCGAGGTCACATAGCAGACAAGTGCCTGTGTATTCTTTGAGTGATCTTTGCCACGTGTCTGCCGCTAATTCCCTATTCCCCTTCCTTCTTATATGGTGAACCTCGTTACCCTTCCCCTCCTCAGGCTTGTGTTGTGGATGAGAGTGGTGAGCGCCGCCTGGTCTCTAACCCAGAGCCTCAGGCAGAGAACCTTTGCTGCCTCAGGGCATCCCCAGGGGGCTTCCAACAGGGAGCCCCGCCCAAAGGCAAAAGGTTCTTCCTATTTGTTCCTACCCCTCCCTGATTGCAAATCGCGGTCAGGGTTGAGCTCTGCTGAGGTGAGGCCCTAAAGTCCAAGATGGCCACGCAGGGCACAGAGGGGGCACCTCCACCCTGCCAGGCCACCTGGCGCTGAGATGGCAGACCAGCCCATGAGCCAGAGATCTAGGGACCGTTGAAGGAGGGACTAAGAGCGAAGATTGGAGACCATTGGAGAACAAGGGATGCCCACTCCGCGCTCTACCACCAATGAGAGGCCGGGGATTCTGACGGACAGGCCCGGGGACTAATGAGAGTTCGGTTCTCTGAGAGCATCTTTGGGTGGGCCAAGGGGAGTTGCTCGGGTCAGCCCGGGAAGGCCTCATTCAAAGGAAAGGACGTGTTAAAACCCGTCGCGCAATGTGTAGACGACAGCTTTGTCTGAGGTTTGCCCTGGGCCTAGACAAGGAAGTCCTTGTGCTGAACTATCCCAGGAGGAAGTGGGATTAAAGGTGACTGACTTGGAGCAAGTACTGGTGTCAGTCTTCTCCACGCTACACCTCACCGAGAGTGGTAGCAAACAGTAGCAGTAATATTAATAATAGAAGCAATAGTAGCCATAGTAGTAGACAGCATGGCTCAGTGGAAAGAGCCCAGGCTTGGGAGTCAGAGGTCATGTGTTCGAATGCTGCTCCACCCCTTGTCAGCAGTGTGACCTTGGGCAAGTCACTTAACTTCTCTGGGCCTCAGTTACCTCATCTGTAAAATGGGGAAGAAGACTGTGAGCCCTACGTGGGACAACCCGATTACCTTGTATCTACGCCAGCGCTTAGAATAGTGCTTGGCACATAGTAAGCACTTAAATACCAATATTATTATTATTAGTAGTAGTCGTAATAGCAGGAGTAGTAGTAACTTAGCCTAATGGACATTACAGACAACTGGGAGTCAGGAGACCAGGGTTCTAATCCAAGCTTTGTCACTTGCCCACTCAGTGACTTTGAATGCATTCCTTAACTTCTCTGTACCTCTGCTTCCCCATCTGTCAAGAAGGATTTCAAATCCCATCCTTCCTCCTCCTTAGCCTGTGAGCCCTTTAGTATCTACCCCAGGGCTTAGTGCATTTCTTGGCACACAGTAAATGCTTACCAAACTCTAAAGAGAGTATTGTGGTGACCGTGTTAATGGTGGCTCTATGCTCTGGTCTGGTCGGGTTCCAGAATAGAGGGGGCAGATGAGAAGTGGGGAGGAAGGGTCCGGGCAGGAAAGAAGAAATTCTCCATGAGATGTCCTGGCTAGGCATCTTGCTAGGAGATGCCCACGGTCCCTCCCCAGGCTACACTAACCTTTTGGCTTCTAGACCCGAACAACTATTATCATTATTATAATACTAACAACAATGACTGTGGTATTTATTAAGCATTTCTATGCACCAGCCACTGTACCAAGCACTGGGGTAGTTGAAGATCATCAAGTCAGACACAGTCCCTGACCAACATGGCGTTCGCAGTTTAATCCCCTTAATGGGCATGTCACTCCCCTCCTCAAAAACCTCCAGTGGTTGTCTAACAACCTTCACATGAAGCAGAAAATCCTCACTCTTGGCTTCAAAACTCTCCATCACTTTGCCCCCTCCTACCTCATCTCCCTTCTCTACTTCTACTGCCCAGCCCATACACTCCGCTCCTCTGCTGCTAACGTCCTCACTGTGCCTCATTCTCACCTGACCCGTCATCAACCCCTGGCCCATGTCCTACCGCTGACCCGGAGTGCCCTCCCTCCTCACATCCGCCAAACTAATTCTCTTCCCTCTTCGAAACCCTACTGAGAGCTCACCTCCTCCCAGAGGCCTCCCCAGACTGAGCCCTCCTTTTCCCTCTGCCCCTCCTCCTCTCCCCATTCCCCCTACTCCCTCCCTCTGTGCTTTCCCCTTCCCCTCCCCACAGCACTTGTGTATATCTGTATATATTATTTATTACTCTATTTTATTAATGATGCGTATATATACACATATATATATACTTCAGGGGAAGCAGCGTGGCTCAGTGGAAAGAGCCTGGGCTTCGGAGTCAGAGGTCATGGGTTTGAATCCCGGCTCTGCCACTTGTCAGCTGTGACTGTGGGCAAGTCACTTAACTTCTCTGTGCCTCAGTTAGCTCATCTGTAAAATGGGGATTAACTGTGAGCCTCATGTGGGACAACCTGATTACCCTGTATCTACCCCAGTGCTTAGAACAGCGCTCTGCACATAGTAAGCACTTAACAAAAGCCATTATATATATATATATATATATATATATATATATATATGATTCTATTTATCTATTTTGATGGTATTGATGCCTGACTACTTGTTTTGTTTTGCTGCCTGTCTCCCCCTTCTGGACTGTGAGCCCGTTGTTGGGCAGGGTTTGTGTCTATCTGTTGCTGAATTGTACATTCCAAACGCTCAGTACAGTGCTCTGCACACAGTGGGTGCTCAGTAAATACGATTGAATGAATGAATGAAAGATGAGGGAATTGAGGCCTAGACAAATGAGGTAACTTGTCCAAGTTCACACAGCACACGAGTGGCAGACCTGAGACCTGGCAGACTCTAATCCAGGTTCTCTGATTCCCAGGCCTGGGCTCTTTAGCCACATTTCAGGGCCCAAAGTCAGGTGGTGTCCGCCTGCTCATGACGACCTCTGCCCCCTTCAGAACATCTTCCCGATGGCCCAGGCCCACCTGACCAAGCCCCGCCTTCAAAAACGGTACCCATGGCAATGGAAACCACGTCCCTCCAACTGCGCCCTCACCCCACTGGGCCCCGCCCCCCGAGAGAGTCGAATGAGCAAGCTGTGCTATTACTAGGTGCAAGTTGGGGTCCATTTTGGTTAAGTGAAACATGCGTATATTGACTTTTTCGTGCCTACTGCAGAGTCCAGGACAGCCCCGGCCCTGGTCAGGAGCATCACTGTTCTTGGGCGTGGGGGTGTTCTCTTGGGGCGGGGGCATCCATTCAAGGGGCTGGAAATGGGAGCCTCAAGATCTGGATGGGTTGGGGGAGAGTCTCGCTCCGGGACTCTTAGGGTCTTGTTATCCCAAGGCCAGTGTTCCCTATGCAGGAGTGGCATGGTAGGGAGGGCATCGAAGGAGCACTTTCTGTTGAAAGAACACAGAATTGAGCACTGGGAGAGCACTCTCAGCTGGGAATCTGGCCTGTTCCTCGCCCCTTGGGGTCTCCCCGTCTAACGGTGTCAGCTGGGGGAGGGGCTTGGGGCAGACCCTCAGGAGAGATGAAACAATGAAGCACGACACAGTGTCAGCCCAGGGGGATGGGGCAGGGGGCGATACAACGTGGGGAGAGAGAAAAGTGGTGGAGAGCGAGGGACCACCACCCGTCCCCACTGATGGTAGGTTTTTTCACCGGTCAGTTTCTTTCCAGAGCCGCCATGGTGGAGCAGGACTGGTAGGTCAGGTGTCAGCAGAGATTCGGGCACGTGCCGGCGGGGAAGGAGGTAAGTCCAAGGAGGAGACAAGGTCTGGAGCCACCCCAGAACTGGGAGGAAGAGAGGGAGGGAGAATCCAAATGAGGGAGGAGGTCTTCTCGCTCTATCCTCTCCTTCTACCATTCCCACGAGGTATTTACTGAGTGCTCGCTATGTGCAGAATACTGTACTAAGCTCTTCCCCTGCCCTCGGAGTACCCTGAGCTGATGGAGATCCTGGGGAGAGTCAGCCTGGGGGTGGGGGTAGGAGTGGGGGGTGGGAGGAGGTTAGGCCCAGCAGAGACGATGACAAGGGGAGAGTCAGGAGGCGGGAGGTCAGAGGTTTGGAGAGTCAGATGGGGGATGATCAGACAGAAGGAGGTCAGACTGGTTGAAGGGAGTGTAAGATGGGGGAAAATCAGACCAGGGAGAGCAGATGAGGGATAGGGAGTCATATGGGGTAGAGTCAGAAGGGGGAGGGTTGGACAGGGGAGAGTCAGACAAGGGGAGAGTCATAGTGGTGGGGGGGGAGAGTCAGATCTAGGTTGAATCAGCTGGGGAGAAAAGTCGGACAGGGGAGAGTCAGATGGGGGCAAGTCGATAGGGGAGAAGGTCGCTCTAACTTGGGTGGGGGGGGGAGGTGAGGAAGGGAAGGGACCTCCCCACCTCCTGTCCCATCCTTCCCCACTAGGCCCCTTGTCTAGCCCACCCAAAATCCCCTACATGTCCGAGGTCTTCCCAGACTGAGCTTTCCCTTTCCCTCTGCCCCTCCTCCCTTCCCCATTTCCTCTCTTCCCTCCCTCTGCTGTACCCCCTTCCCCTCCCCACAACACTTATATATATTCATATATATTATTTTTTACTCTATTTTATTAATGATGTGTATATATCTGTGATTCTATTTCTCATGATGATATTGATGCTGACTACTTGTTTTGTATTGTTGTCTGTCTCCCCCTTTTAGACTGTGAGCCAGTTGTTGGGCAGGGATTGTCTCTATCAGCTGTCAAACTGTACAATCCAAGTGCTCAGTACAGTGCTCTGCCCACCATAAGCGCTCAGTAAATACGATTGAATGAATGTGTCCAGCTGGCCACCAGTGACATCACTGATAGTCATGTGACAGGGGCCACCCGCCCTCTATCTCCACACCGAAACCCTGGGTCTCCTCAGTCTCCCTCCCTGTCAGACACTTGCTGGGGATCCCACGGCAGCAGGACCGGCAGCTCTGTCTTGGGGGAGCCAGGGGGTGAAAATATTAATGATAATAATAATAGTAATAGTCATATTATTTCTCTAAGCACTTACTATGTGCCAGGTACTGTACTAAGTGCTGGGGTAAACACAATTTAATCAGGTTGGACACAATCCCTGTCCCAGAAGAGCCTCAAACTCTTAGTCCCCATTTTACAGATGAAGTAACTGAGGCATAGAGAGGTGAAAAGACATGCCCAGGGTCACACCACAGTCAGGTGGCAGAACCAGGACCAGAATCCTGGTCTTTTTGACTCCCAGGCCTGTGCCGTGTGCACTAGGCCATACTGTTTCAACAGAGACAGAGGCCTAGAACCCCAGGGAGTGGAGAAGGACAAGGAGAGGAAGGATGAACTCTGGGGGAGGGAGGTAAGGAAGAGGCTGGGCACAAGGAAGGAAGAAGGGCAGGACAGGACTGCTCCCCGGGGGCTGAGGGGGCAGGGAGCGATCCGAGCAGTCTTTGGGCTGGCCAGGGGTAGTGGGTGGAAACGGAGACCCCGACCTGGTCAAGTTGGATATGGGGGCGGTGGAGGGAGGAGGCCAGGAGCCCCCAGGCCCTAATTCTTTATCCTTCTGACTACCACAGTTACGAACATATGGAATACTTCATAATGGCCCGGGCTGTGCAAAATTTAATCCGAACAGTGGAAAAGGAGGAGGAGAAGGAGATGACTAAGGAGGAGGAAGAAGAGGAGAAGAAGTTGGAGGAAGAGGAGGGAGATGAAGAGGAGAGAAAATATGAGGGACCCAGCATGTTCTGTCCCCAGAGCCTGCTCCAGGTGGTGAAGTTCTGCGGGCTGGGGGGCTGATTCCTGGGACCCAGGAAAATGTGACCCCAGATGGGAGAAGACTCCAGAGAGAAGACAAAGAGGGGGGCTGGGCTGAGTTGCCCTTGCTTAGAGGTGGGTGAGGAATTCCTTGTGGAGGAATCCCAGGGTGCACCCCCAGAGCGAGGAGTGAACATGACATGGGCCTCTCCCGATGCCCTGGCGATATCCCCCCAAACCCCCATGTCCCTGCCTGCCTCCACCATCGACCACCCTAGGAAGCCCCTCCTGCCATCGCCACCGGGAATTGGTTTCTCCAGGACCAGCAAGAATGCTCCCCTCGTGTCAAGTCTGCATCACTCAGTCTGTTTCCCTTCCCCTCCTCAGGCTTGGGCTCTGGGATTGAGAGCTGAGCAGCAACTGGCCTCTGACAGAGAGCCCCATGAACAGAGATTTTGTTGCCTCAAGGCATCCCCCGGCAGCTTCGAACACAGAGCCCTGCCCAAAGGCAAAATGTTCTCCATTGTTCCTTCCTCTCCCTGGCTTCAAACCATGGCCTAGGTTGAGTTCTCCTGAGGTGAGGGGAGGGAGATTTAGGCTGCCTTGATTCCCCATGGCTCAAGGTGATCACACAGTGCATAGAGGGGGCTGCGGCCCTGGCCGTCACCCCCACACCAGGCCACATGGCTCTACGATGGCAGATTGGGCCACAAGCCGGAAATCAGTGGACCGCTGAAGGAGGGACTATGTTGGAGGAGAGACTAAGGGTGATGATCGAGGATGAGAGAGAACATTGGAGAACAAGGGAGGCCAATTACACACTCCACCGCCAATGAGAAGCCCTGGAAATTGACAGAGAGTATTGGGACTAATGTGGGTTCCGTTCAATAGGACTGAAGGATATGGTTAGAGCAGCACCAACCGAGTTACCAAATTTAAGCTGCGGGCCCCGAACTGGCCTCACATGGGCAAACATCAAGGACACTTCCTTAGTGCTGCAACGTGATCCTTATGTCCCTGATGATAACCTAAGACCGTCTCCATTCTAAGGGCCAAAAAGGTAGCATGACTGTGTTACGCAACTTCAGGTTTGCCTATGAGTGGGAGTGTGTGAAGTGTTTTGTTATTAAATGTTGAAAAGATCGTGTATATTGGGATTAAGGTCCCCCTCCTGTAAGTGTGTCTACTGACTAGCATGTTAGGATGTTCTGAGAACGCTGAGGACTTGAGATTTGAGTTGGTGCCTATAGGAAGATTATGTATATGGATGTAGGTGAAGAATTAAAAGAGTGACAGGCATGAAGGTTTATCTCTAAAGAGATAATGGTGAAGTGAATTTGAATGGAGAGGGAATTGATACCAAGGAGAAAGGAATGAGAGTTTTGATTATAGAATTTAGGCATTTGAAAAGATGGACATTGACACCTTCTCAACCCGTGTGTCTGGGTGGAAATACGTATTGCGTGACAGAGGGGAAGAATTCCTAATAGAATTTGTGGAGCTCCATAGTTTGAGTGTGGTTGGAGCTACCACTTCAGAAGATCGAAAGGGAAAATTTCTTTGAGGGAAGGCGCCTCCCTCGAGCAGTTACTAGTTCACTTGCTTTATGGTGAAGTGTGGATTTCATTATGGGAAAAGTGAGTTCTCAATTGGTTTGGAGTATAAATGCGAAGGATGTGATGGCTTTGCCTATTGATACTGCAAATCCCGTGTTGGAGATTTTACTGTATTAACTGCAGATTTTGCTCATTTGGTAAAGGGATATATGAACAAGTTGAATACAAACTTTAAGTTTTTTATCCAGCTGGCATAAAGGTGATGGCCCGATTAAAGAAATTTGTCTTGATATGTTCACTATGGAACTACCAGTGTGAAGGGGAAAAAAGGAATGTAAATATATATATATGTTCCCTTTATAATTTGGAATAAATTGGTATATGGGCATTTGGGGTAAAGAAATGTTGTTCTGGGTTAAAAAAAGTGGTAATCTAAAATTGAAAGGGGGAAATTTGGAAAAATTGAGTTAGGACATTTCATGGATGGGAATTAAAGGAGAACCTAAGGAATCTGTGTTAGACACCGGGAGGCCTCTCTAGTTGCACAGATTTTCTTGGGGAAAGGATCCAGGAGTGGGATAGCTCCGTATCTGACAAAGGGACTGTAGGTCCACCTACAACCTCAGCTCTAGAAATGACTAATAAGAGTTAACTAAAACAAAATTTAAGGTGAGAAACTTTTGCCAGTCATTTAAAAACTTAAGTATCCTTTTAATGTGTGCACTCAGATTCTGGAAGGCCAATACTTTCCAGGCTGCTACTCTAACAAACAACACCCCATGTTATATGTGCATGTAGTCTCCCCAAGGCACAATCCAGGGCAACCCCTGCATACCTGTTTCCTTCATACCCGCAGGTATCTGTGTGGGTATGCACATGGATGGGCACCAGATGTAACAACCGATCCCTACTGTGGTCGACCCGACGCAAACTTACATGAGATAATTTATGTATCGGGGCCACTGGTATACCTGGACTCGCCTCTCTTAAGGGTGTTAAGAATCCCCCTCGATAGTCTCCCTGGATGTGAGGAATTATTTTGGACCAGGTCTGGCTATGCTGACTCGGTGCACAACTCTAAGTCCTGCTACCCTGAGACTAACTGAGGACTAGGGAAAGACGGCAACCAGATTTTCAGCACCAGCAGATGCAAAACCTTGATCTGTTGTTGTCTGTTGAGAGCTCTGGCCTTCGGGTGATCGAGGGCAGCTCAAATCAGGCTATGTGGTCTGCTCTGACTCTGCTTTCTGGAATCCCAGGCCCTGCCCTCCCATTATTCAGCCCAATGGGCTGAGTCAGTGGCTCTTCGTTTTGCCTGCATTCTGGCCTTCAGGCAGAGCACAACAACCTGTACTGACTCCCAATATGGATTCGGGGCTGTGCATCATTTTGGTTCCCTCTAGAATCAACAAGGTTTCCTCACGGATGCAGGAACCCCTGTCTGAAATAAGCCCCTTGTAAACATCCCTTTTAAAGGCAATCTTGCTACCTGAATCTCTCACTGTTGTGAAATGAGTGGCGCTCCTCCTCTACCGACCCCGGGTCAAAGGGAAATGCCTGCATGGCCACTACTGCATGAGTGGTGGCTCTGCATTCCTCGCAGTGTCCTGGTACCGCCACCTTCATCTCTTCCCTCGGCTCCCTGGATCGTCCTCCACAATTTGGCTATGCTTCAGAGAACGGCCTCTAGGGAGGTAAAATCCTGGTTAGCGTTAAACTGTTACCAAACTCCTTCATTAGATTGGGTGGGCCCCAACCACTGTCCTATTCCTCCCCTCCCCCTTGCACTCCCAATACATACAAACACGAACACTGTATTGCCTTTCCTCGTCCAGTTGGTGCATGGTCATGCCCATATAGACAAAAAGGAGGAGGTGGACTCCAGTACATGGCTCTGGTTTTCACCCAAGATAAGGCAGCTGGCTATCCAGTCTGTCTCAGGATGCCCCCTATTTCTAGACTGAGCCCGTTGTTGGGTAGGGATTGTCTCTAGTTGTCTCTAGTTGTTGCCGAATTGTACTTTCCAAGTGCTCGCTATAATGCTCTGCATGCAGTGAGCACTCAATCGATACGACTGAATGAATGAATTCAGGTTCCCTTTATTCAAATGCCCAGGCTGATGGGTTTTTGGTTTTGTTCTAACGATAACAGACGTTTTCTCAAGATGAGTTAAGGCGTTCCCCTGACAGGATTAGCAAAACTATGGCTTGACACTGGATTGATTGATTGATTCATTCATTCGATCATACTGACTGAGCGCTTACTGTGTGTAGAGCACTGTACTGAGTACTGGAGAGTACGATTCGGCAACAGGTAGAGACAATCCCTACCCAGCAACGGGCTCACAGCCTAGGATGGGGAAACAGACAACAAAACAACAGAGATGCTCACCATTCCTATTCTAGCCGAGTCCACGCCATGTTAGTGTTCAAACATTGTCCTAGAAAAAGCTTGAAGAATGCGGTGAGAGCCTAAGAAGCCACAGTCCCGCTAACTCCACTGACACTGTAGCATTTTCTGTCATTCATGGCACAAGAAAGAAATCCACAAGGCAATGAGGAGGAACTCAGATTGGAACCAAGAAAGTATTTCACAGCTCTACACAATATACAAATCACAGTCTAACTGGTTCCCAGGTTTCAAATCCCTAGCCTGTGACAAAAGTCACATGTCACTTGAGAAAAATATGTTCAAGTGCTATGGGATAAACAAGGTTAAGTTCTACGGTTAATCCAGTTAGCTTGGTTTCAGTGCTCTGCCTGTGGCTACCATTTGGCTTGATGGCAGAAAAAGAGAAGGCAGTGCCTTAGAATGCTTTAGAACCGTGCTTGAAACACAGAAAGTGCTTAGCAAATACCACTATCCAACACCCTTATTATTAACAGTTTGCAGTTAAGTTTTCCACATGTGTGCAAGCACATGCACATGATTTTAGGCCCATGAACCAAATTTACAAAACAGAATCACAAGAAAAAATTAACCAAAACACAGGAAGGTGACTGAGAATAGAGTCCTTCTTTATGCAGGTAAAACCCCTGGATGGAGGATGCCATGCTGAGGTTTTTGAGAAGGCCAGGCAGAGGCACGCATGCCGTAAGGTGGTGTAGTCCAAGGCTTCCCGGCAGAGCGCAACCAGATCTGCAGCACCAGCCGATGCAAAACCCTGATCCGTTTCTGTCTGTCAAGAGCTCTGGCCTTTGGGGTGATAAAGGGCTGCTCAAATCAGGCTATGCAGTCTGCTCTGAGTCTGCTTTCTGAAATCCCAGGCCCTGATCTCACAGAGGGGCTCCTGGTTTTAGCTGGGAAGACTCGGCCTTTCGGGACCACAGCAAATGTTTTTCCGAGGCGGGATCTGTACAGACAACCTGCTCTTTAGTGTTGACACTGGGAGGCTGGGAAGATGGCAGTTGGCTGCTCTTCTCAGGCCTGTCATTCCTCCAGGTTCCTAGAGACAGATCCATCAGAACTGCCACTCGGCTTTTTCAAAAGCAGTGGTTTTGCCGAGAACCGCGGACTGCCAGGGCTCCTTCTGCCTCAGCGCAGATTTGAAAAAAGAAAGCCCCTTGTCTTCTTTATGCCCTTCTTTAGGTCTGACGTAGCACCTGGGTTGGTAGCGCGGATGCTGGGCAGCAAAGAACT
Organism: Ornithorhynchus anatinus; assembly: GCF_004115215.2. Classification (NCBI taxonomy): domain Eukaryota; kingdom Metazoa; phylum Chordata; class Mammalia; order Monotremata; family Ornithorhynchidae; genus Ornithorhynchus; species Ornithorhynchus anatinus. Next base: position 32,854,557 of record NC_041735.1, read on the forward strand.
CTTCACATACTGTCTGCCCACCCCGTTCTTGCCTCCTCTAGACTGGTTGACTCCAGGGGCATTGGGTTTGGAGTTGGAGAGGGAGCTGCCTTTGTCCAATCCGAAGCTCGATCCAAGGCTCCAAGAGCCTTTTCTACTGAGGCTTCGGTCTGCAGTGCTGCTCTTGCTGCCCCAGGAGGCACCCCTTGGGACAGAGCCCAGGGCGGATTTTTTGGGAGGGAGGAAGGGGGCCGTGGCGGAGGCCAACTTTTGCTTCTCATCAGCGGCTGATGATGCAGAGTCTAGGAGGTTGAATGCCACCCGCTTCTTGGGCAGTGGAGGGGCAGCAGATGTGTGGCTCCCACTGGCCTGGATGGCATCGGCCTTGCTCCCAGAGGTCTTCAGACAGCTTTTTAAGGGGAGAGGAGGAGGAGGAGGAGAAGCAGTAATAGTACTAGTCGTAGAGAGGGTGTTTGAATGAGAGGATGCTTGGTTTGGCAAGACCATCCACCCTTTCCTCCAGCTTCCATCTGGTTCAGGAACTCCTTCGGAGCCAGGAGACTTTTTGATTGTGCTGTCTGAATTCTTCAGGGATGAGCTGGGGCCGCCAGGCGGTTTGCTCTGTTTAACGGGAGAGTTCTCAACAAAGTCCTTCCGATCCACATAAGCCATTTGCTTATTGCTATCAAAGGGATCCAAAACAGGATGTACCCCGTCCCCTGGTCCTGAAGTCATCCTCTTTGTGTCCACCAGTCTTGGTACAGATTTCCTGCCAGCCAAATTGTCTCGAAATACTCCTTCTGTAACAGCAGGAGGCCCTCTCCCCTTCGGCTCCTGCCAGCTCTGGCTGCCACATGGATCCACGTCGTCACTGGAGAGACTCCTCGAGCTTCCAAAGCAGGATCCGGAAAGCCTGTTGTCTGAGGCCTCGCATATCTTCTCCAAGGTAGAGGAAGAGGTGTGAGCTGGAGACTCCCCTGAGAAACGGTATGGAGCATTAGAACACAGTTGCAGCTTAGCAGGCAGTGACCAAGACAATTTCATATGGTTCTCATTGACGGCCGGAGGGCTGGTGACAGAGGATCTGGAGGACGAGCTTTGGCGCTGAAAGCCTCTTACGAAGGGTCGAGTAGAGAATCCACCAACAGCTTTGCTTCGTTCACCAGTGAACTCCACTGACTCCGCGACAGAAGGCAGAGACACGCCTTGGTAATAAGCTGCAGAGGTGATGCTAGCCTGTTTGCTCCCAGGGAGCCGGCTCACCCAGTGTTGACACAGCGAAGACCTGGTGGAGCCCGCCACTGAGCTGTTGGCTGACCATGACGGGATGGCAGCCCGCCGCTGGTAGAAGAGGATGTAAGCCGTCTGTTTGCAGACTTCAGCTTCAGACAACTGCTGCACGTGGCTGTCATCAAAACAGTACCATAGCCCGTCCACTGAGTTCTTACAGTAGGCTGTATAATGTCCCCATTCCAAGGTCCCCTGATGATTACACACAGCATAGAGATCATATATGAAGTCCTCAGGGTCTCTCCCAAGCCTAGAAGGACATCTCCATGGGGACCACTGAGGTGGTAGGCTCCGGCCACTCTGGCCTCGTTTTACCACGTAAGGTGTCATGTCTAAGTCAGTCAGAGGGAACTTCACCATGTTCTGAAACTTCATGAGCCTGTCCCCTACCTGTTGAAATCTCTTTAGATGTACGACAAGCACATCAGGCACAGTCCACAGACTCAAAGTTATGCGCCCCTGCTGAAGCTTCATGCAATGGGGACAACGCCAGGCATCGTCTGGGGCAAGCTGCTCCTCTCGGGTGTAAAGCTGGAAACACTGTGATAAAGTGCAGATCTGAAGCTGGCTGTGTTGCTTCTTCTGCAGATAGACGCTCTCTGCATCCAGAACATGTTCATCTTCAGTATTTGGAAAGAGGTAATCTTTTGTCTCTCTGTCCCATTCTACAATCAGTTTCACGTAAGCAGAGCCAGCATGTCCACACGACCTCGACACCCTTTCTATGGCCGGCTGGCAGAGGGGCTGCTCGTCATGGGGTAGCAGGTACGCTATTCCCACAGCACTGACCACCCACAAACTGAAGGGCCAGACCTGGGTGGAAACTGTCGGCCTCGAGTAACACTGCGTCTTCTCCAGTATCGCCTTCTGAAGACGATCCCAGGCTAAAGTCTTCTCTAGGTGCAGCACAAAGGGTAGTCCAAATCTCTTGCCCTTCTGCCCGTTATAAACTCGGTTACACACCAGCAGAATGATCTTCTCGGTTGCTGCTCTTGTGGAGGCCAGGGCCAACTGTCCTAGACCTGTCGCCATTCGCAGGTGGGAAGGCATTCTATGGTGATCGGCAGCATTTTCCCAATTGTCCGGATTACTGCTTAAGAGCAATCCCCTCTGAGTGAGTAGTCCTTCGGGTCTCAGTAGATCAGGAGCCTCAAAGGCAAAAATGCAATCGGTCTCTTGTACCATCTCCAGATCATCCGTGTCACAGAAGGAACGATGGAACCCATTGTAGTACATCTCTACTAACACAATCCTGTCAGTGGGGATATTGGTTCCCTTGGACACCGCCTCTCGCAGTCTGGCCACCGTCCCAGTCAGAGGTACTGCCACACCGATCCTCTTGCAATGAGACCACTTCCCCTGAGAGACCACAGTAATGTACAGGGGCCTTGTATGGGGCAGGGGAATTGGTAGAGAGATGCAGAGGAAAGGGTCAAAGGTGTTGCTCTGTTTCTGGCAATGGGGACAGGTCAAGGAAGACCTGTACTGGGCCTGAAAGAGCTCTTGTACCAAAGTGCTACTGACTGGAAGCTCCCCGGGCTCCGGCGGGGGGCGACGAATGGGTTTCCCACTCTCACTGAGGTCTTCGTGCACACGGTCCAGAAGCCACAGCAAAAACTCCTGGGCGTCGTGCTGATAGCTCCCCCGGAACTGGATGGCGTTCTTGGTGACAACGCTCTTGAAGTCCTTGCTCTGCTGGGGGGTGTATTCAAGAGTCCACAGCGCCCGCACGAGGTGCGCCAGCCGGTCGGTGACCTCGCCCCTGGCCTGTGTGTTGCCCGGCAGGCCTTCATCCGGGTCAGCGGGCTCGACGGGCGGCGGCTCGGGAATCTGATACCACTCCAGTGCCAGGTACTCGGCCAACAGGTCGGTGTTGCTGAGGCACTGGAGGGTTGCATTGATGAAGCACGTGTTGCCAAGGTTCTGCAGGCCCGCTACGCCGGGCACAGGTGGCTGGCCACCGCAGGCTCTTTGCAGAATGTCGGCGGGGGGCTGTGGGGACAAGGGGACGGGTGGGGTCACTAACACCCCAACGGGCCGTCGCAGGAGATCAACGGGGGGTACAGGGGGAGGCACGGTTGACACCATGGGCTGCTGCTGCTGTTGCAGCGGGCATAGCCCAGCCGGGGCCAGGTCCATCGGGTCCTCCGGGGCCGGGTCCACTGCATCCAGGTCCACCGGGTCCACTGGAGCCAGGTCCACCGGGTCCTCCAGGGCCGGGTCCACTGGGTCCACCGGGGCTGGGTCCTCTTGGGCCTCCGGGCCCGGGGGACAGGTGCCAGAGTCCGGTGGGCGGGCCGGTTCGGCCAGGGGCGAGCCTTGGGTCCTGTAGTGGACCATCGACGACAGCATCTTCAGCACCCGTCTCAGGAAGCCCCCCGAGGGGCGGCCGGCCAAAGACGGCGTTGAGGAGCCGCTGGCTCCGCCACGACGGAACGGCCGTCTACCCGAAGGGCGCTTCTCCGGGCCTCCAGACGCCTTGGTCCCATCCCCGGCCCCCGACGGCCTGGGGGTCCCGGACCCCTTTACCTTGGACATGGCCACGGCGTCCAGTGCAGAGGCCCCGGCCGGAGCGGGCCCCGACTGGACGCTGCACAGTGTATCGCACCGCCCCGCAGCCCCGCCCCATTCCCGCCCTCCTCTTCCCGCCCTCCTGTTTCCGCGCCTCGGAGCGCGAGGGAAGGAGGCACACCCTGCGCACACAAATACCACCCCCCCCAAGCTGAGGCACAGAGAAGTGAAGTGACTTGCCCACAGTCACACAGTTGACAAGTGGCAGAGCTGGGATTCGAACCCATGACCTCTGACTCCAAAGCCCGTGCTCTTTCCACTGAGCCACGATGCTTCTCAAATAATAGTGACTCTTTTGAGGAGCCACAGAACTATTGGGAAATTGATACCCAGCAGGGTAACCCTGGGGCCAGCAGGGTAACCCTGGGGTTACCAATATTCCTTGGGTCCTGTAAAGCTTCTAATGAATCCCTAATAGAGGCCCCGGTCATTGGTGGGGTCTGCTATCTCTGTCTGACAGGGAGAGTACCTGGCCCCAGATCACTCACTCCCAGAATTGTCCTGGGTTTGTGGCAACCAAAGACTTTTGACCTTATTGGGTAGAGATATCGATGGCATAATTGGCTTTGCAAAGTTAACAGAGACATTTCTTCACCAAACAAGCAAAAGTCCTCAACCTATTAAGCAGAGGAATATGGGCCACTTGCCCGGTTGCCTTACAGAACAGTATAGTTTTAGACATGCTGCTTGTCACTCAAGGTGGGGGTCTGTGATGTTCTTAGTGCACAAGGTTGTATGTACATCCCTGATAACTCTAGCAGTCTTTCAGCTCTGTGAGTGGGGCTATCTCAGTTAGCCCAGGGACTACAGGAAGTATGTGAAATCTCCCAAGATGGGGAAGACCTGTTGGACTAATATCACAAATTCTTTCCCTAGTGTGAAGGGCTGGGCTAAGAGCAAACTCCAGTTCCTAAGTATGGGAATCCTCATTCTCCTAATGACCATTTTTTTCTTCTTGTTGTTGTTTACACTTTAAAGTATTGCTGTAAATGCATGCAGAAGTTTGCTAATGTAAGTAGGCTGGAAGGGATAGTTTCCACAAGTCCTCAAGAAACAGCAGGACAAAGAAACAGCCAGAGATAAAGAGATCCTAAGACTCATGTGGAGAGCCCTAAAGCGTGCCTCCCTCATCAAACCAAAGGGTCCCATCCACTCAACTACTCCCTGAAGCAAGAGATCGGGTCAGCTGGCGATCATGAGGAGGAAAACGGCCTAGGTAGGGTCACCACCCAGAAACAGCTGGAATTTGGAATTTGGAAACTCTGGAATTTTCTGTGTTTATACCAGTGAGGCACCAAAGGGTAAAATGTGGAAACCAACTCTTAATCTGCCTAACTCCATTTTGTTTTCAGCCTCCATTTGCATTAGTTTACTTGGTTTTCCTAAATCATGCTTCAGGGGCACCCTTCTCCTCTCGTCAATTTAAGCCACACCTTGTCAGTTGAGAAAACTGGAGCCACACTTAATTGGATTCTGCCGTTGGTATGAACGGACACCACGCCTACCACTCCCACCACAGACTATAAGTGGCTACCACTCTCACTTTTCAGGATGAGGTGGGCTCTGCTTTTAGGGCAAATGACTTTCTCCTCCCTATAGATCTTCATTAAGTACTGCAATTAAAAAAAAACACAAAAACCTTCGTCTTGGGTTGCTGAGACGGAATTTATAATTTTTTGCACTCAACAGTACTATTCCTGGCTTCTCAGAAGATCCAAGAAAAATAGTATGGCGCTTGTCATGTGGAGCAAAAGGTCCCAAAATGGACGCTGACTTTGTCTTTTTTCAATAAAGTGGATGGAAAAATTGCCAAATGTTGGCGATCCATCATGCTCCCATATTTCTATTCCCTCGGTCAACTCATTCTCCCATCACCTTTGTCGCCTCTAAAGTAGATTATTTTGTCCCAAATCCCATGATGATTTTGGGGGGGTGTATGATAATAATAATAATAATAACGATGGTATTTGTAAAGCGCTTACTATGTGCAAAGCACTGTTCTAAGCGCTGGGGGGGATACAAGGTGATCAAGTTGTCCCACGTGGGGCTCACAGTGTTAATCCCCGTTTTACAGATGAGGATGCTGAGGCACAGAGAATAATAATAATAATAATGATAATGATGGCATTTGTTAAGTGCTTACTATGTGCAAAGCACTGTTCTAAGCACTGGGGGTGATACAAGGTGATCAGGTTGTCCCACGTGGGGCTCACAGTCTTAATCCCCATTTTACAGATGAGGTAACTGAGGCACAGAGAAGTTAAGCGACTTGCCCAAAGTCACACAGCTGACAAGTGGCCGAGCTGGGATTAGAACCCCTGACCTCTAACTCCCAAGCCCGTGCTTTTTCCACTGAGACATGCTGCTTTTAACTGTTCCTGAATGTGGACCTGACTCCTCTGTTTTGCACTTTCAAAGCTGGATTCTTTAGAAGCTATTTATTATCTCTGTCACAGATTGACAGGATAACATAACAAACATATACTACTAACCAAATTTGTAGTCATTTTGTGAGCAGAAAGAGACTTGGGAAAGGATTTTTCTGAAGCTTGGAAGTAATTCCTTTACATCTACCTCAGATTCCATAGGGTTATGAATTCTGTACTGTTCCTTTATGATATGACAGCGTAGCTCAGTGGAAAGAACACGGGCTTGGGAGTAGAGATCGTGGGTTCGAATCTCGGCTCTGCCACTTGTCAGCTGTGGGACTGTGGGCAAGTCATTTAACTTCTCTGTGCCTCAGTTACCTCATCTATAAAATGGGGATTAACACTGTGAGCCTTAAGTGGGACAACTTGATTACCCTGTATCTACCCCAGCGTTTAAAACAGTGCTCAGCACATAGTAAGCGCTTAACAAATACCAACATTATTATAACTATATGACCGCTATTCAGACAGAACTGACAACAGGTTACTTTGGGATCAGTCCAGCCTTGGGTTTTTTTTGTAGTTGTTATTGTTGTTGCCTTGGAGATAAAGTCTATAAGGAGTGTTTACTATAACACTGATTCCTTTTTGGATATTATTATCATTATTACTATTGCTGCAGAGAAGGAGCCTGACCTAGTGGAAAGAGCACAGGCCTGGGATTCAGAGGCTCTGGGTTCTAATCCAAGCTCTGCCGCTTGCCTGCTGTCTGAATTTAGGTAAGCACTTCTCATCTCTGTGCCTCAGTTACTTCCTCTGTAAAATGGGGATTAAGACTCCATGTGGGACAGGTACTGCGTCCAACCTAATTGGCTCATTTCTACCCCAGCGGTTAATACAGTGCCTGGCACAGAGTGAGCGCTGGCCAAATACCCTTAAAAAATTAAGAGGAAAGGGTAAGCTCTCCTAACAGCATGGGACAGTGCCCTACACACAGTGAGGGCTTGATAAATTCCATTACATGATTGAGAGGGTGCCCCCAGACTTTGAGAGGCTCAAGAAGACTTCAGAATTCCAGATGCCATGGAATTATTTTCCAACATCTAAAAAGGTCAGAGCAGGAGCCATAACCAACAGACGATTACCCTCCCCACCTTCAAAATCTTATTAAAAATCACATATGCTCCAAGGGACCTTCCCCTATGAATCCCTCATTTCCCCTATTCCCTCTTCCTCATGCATCACCTTTCCCCTTGATTTGTACCCTTTATTCACCCCATCCTCAGCCCCACAGCATTTACATACATATCCATAATATATTTTAGTGTCTGCCTCTCCCTCTGCCCTGTAAGTTCCTTGGGGGCACAGAACATACCTCTCAACTCTGTTACATGGTACTCTCTCAAGTGCTTAGCACAGTGTTCTGCATTCTATGAACACTTAGTACACCCCTCTTTCTAGCTGTTTGACTCGACTGTGTATGTGTGCATCAAGAAAAGAGTGAAGACATAGGCAGATCTACAAAATAATGAAACAGAAGCAAAACAGAAAAATGAATGAATAAAGAGCAAAATGCATGAGTTGCATCTAACTTCCAGTGTTTTAATTTGAAGAATCTAAACTACAAAGTTTCCCCAAAAGTTTTTTATCTGTTGGACTTATAGTTTACAAAGCTGCACACTTGGTGTGTACCTGCCCTGCCCACATAACCTTCCTATGGGAGAACTTGTCCTCATTTCAGAGCTAAATCCAGTAAAGATTATTTCCTAGGAAGATAAAAAGTGTGACCTCCTGGAGAGCAGGGATCCTTTAACTCTAGTGTACTCTCCCGCATGCTTGATATTAAGCAGTCAATGATACTTATTGACTTCTTACTATGTGTAGAGTATTATACTAAGCATTTAAGAGAGTACACTACAAAATAATTAGCAGACATGTTCCCTGTCCAGAACGAGCTTACAGTCTGGAGTGGGAGGCAGACAGTAACATACACACACACAGACACACAGATATGCACACGTGTGTTACTGATTCATGTATAATGTATAAAGTGCTCTAAATGCAATAGGTGGTCATTAAATGCTGACTGATTAATTAAAGGACTAGCTACTTTGAAAAAGTCATTTTTCAATTAATGACATGTATTGAGCACTTACTGTATGCAGAACACTGTACTAGGTGGTTGGGAGAGTACAATACTGAATTCTCATTTGGAAAACTTCTTATCTTGTTATCTATCCATGAAATTTATTAAGCACTTCCTGGGTGAAGATCAGTTGTTCTAAGCCCATGGGAGAGGACAGCACAACATAGTTTATGCTATGTTCTCATGTTTCATAATTTCTTCAATTATGCTTACTTATCTTGCTCACTTTTGTCATCCTGGTCAGATGATCTACAGGACAGTCCTGAGACAATTCTCATCATAGGGTTGGAGTTGAGACCCACAGAAATTCCCAGTAATATGTTTCTGCTGTCTCCATATATCTTGCTACTCTCATAAAGGGTCACACCATTACCTCACATCCACCCCAACTCCCCTCTAATGTTTATAGCGTGGAAAACCTGGATCCCTTTGGGTTTCCCCAAGTGCTTAGTAAAGTGCTCTGCACACACTAAGTGCTCAATAAATACCACTGATTAAATCTCTCCCTTCATCAAGTCTCAGGGATGCCAATTATATCAAGTTTCTCATTAGTTGCCAGCCATTCCCATTCCCTCATTTTATTTTCTTAGGCTTCTAGCATGAATATAGAACTGTTTAAATCTTATGCATTTCTTTTTTGACAGATTTCTGTATGTGCCAGCTTCTCCATTGGATGGGCAATGAAATCATTTCTCTGCATTACCTCACTTCTCCATCTGATCCCCTCTAGACCCCTCCCACTCATGCCACTCCCAAAATTGTGTCAATCTCAGTCTATAACTTTTCTGCTGCAGTTTTTATTTTAAAAGAACACTCTCCCACTTTTTCGGGGCTGTCATTCACATCTGCAGGCAAGTCCTCATTATTTTCCTTAATCTTCGGAAGCTCTCTAGTGATGATCTCTGGGTTTGGGTAGAAGATAGGATTGGATGTAATAAACACATAGAAATGAAGGCTTTGAAATTCAGCAATTGGGTGTCCCTGTTGCCCTGGGCCTGACTGATCAGCAATTATTTGAGGAGTCAAGACCCCAGTCCATTGCTTAAAATAATGAGGATTTATAGAGCTGACTATGGCAACACTCCAGAGATGAATCAGCTTCAATACCTCACAGAGGACTTAACTGTTTCTGTTTGAAAATCAGTCATCAGTATTGTTTAGAGGAGACAAATCATTGTTGCCTTTCCACCTGACAATCGAATTTTTTCTCCAAGAGCCAGTCAATTCCAAGATTACTTCTTGTGGAAACTAAGCACTCGGTTTAGTTTATTTAGTGCTGAAACTAAATGCTCATTTAACATCTTTCGATGGCCAAAATAGAAAACACTAGTCTGGGCAAAGTGCACTTCATGTCCATGTTGGGTTTTCTGCTGAGTGAGTCACAGTGCACCTATAGACATTTTAGCTCTCCACTGGAGCAGGCACAAGACCTTTGGACAGTTCCAATTACCCAGATCAAATATCTGTGAATTGATACTTCCCCCTAATGAGCCATCGAATTTGGAGATGCCCATAAGATAGAGATTGGACAAAAATTTCCATGTCACTTTGGACTCAAAAGGGATCATATGAGTGAAAAGATTTGGAATGGAGATCCAATGCATTGCGGAACTCCTGCCCTGAAAAACTCAATCAATGGAAGCTATTGAGCACTTACTGGGTGCAGATCACTGTACTAAGTACTTACCTGGGTTCTATTTAGTGCTTTTACTACAAAAGCACCATACAGTAGTTGTTTTCATTTACACCTCACAAGATCTCTGCCAGGTAGGACTCAGGTATGATTATTGTTACCATTTTATAGAGGTGGGAACTGAGAAACTGAAACTAAGTTGCCGAAGTGGATGGATGGATCTATTCACATGCATACCAATTATGCAGCGTGGCTCAGTGAAAAGAGCATGGGCTTGAGAGTCAGAGATCGTGTGTTCTAATTCTGGCTCTGTCACTTGTCAGCTGTGTGATTTTGGGCAAGTCACTTAACTTCTCTGTGCCTCAGTTACCTCATCTGTTAAAATGGGGACGAAGACTGTGAGCCCCATGTGGGATAACCTGATAATCTTGTAACTCCCCCAGCGCTTAGATCAGTGCTTGGCACATAGTAAGGGCTTAACAAATACCATTATTATTATTAATCTTAATTGATTAATACAGATTAATAATGATGACATCATTAATTAAGATTAATAATGGCATTATTAATTAAACAACAATATCATCATTAATATTAATAATGATGGTGATTGTATCAGTGATTGAATAACATCATTAATCAATAAAGATTAATAATAATGATGACATCATTAATCAAGTAAATGATTATGGAGCCATTAATTATAATGATGACATCATTACTTAATTGTAATGATGCCATCATCAATCAATTGATTAAATAATAATGGTATCATTAATTAATTAAAGTTAATGATAATCAAATTGATGGCATTTGTTAAGCACGTACTATGTGCCAAGCACTGTTCTAAGCACTGGGGTACACACAAGGTAATCAGGTTGTCCCACGTGGGGCTCACACTCTTAATCACAGGCTTAGAAGCAGCATGGCCTAGCGGAAGGAGCCTGGGCTTAGGAGATGGAGGTAATCGGTTCTAATCCTACCTCCACCACTGATCGGATGTGTGATTTTGGGCATGTCACTTCACTTCTCTGGGCCTCTGTGACCTCATCTGTTAAAATGGGGATGAAGACTGTGAGACCCACGTGGGACAACTTGATGACCTTGTATCTACCCCAGCGCTTAGAACAGTGCTTGGCACATAGTAAGCGTTTAACAAATACCATCATTATTATTATTATCGTTATTAATCCTAATTAGTAGTAACATGGGCATCATTGATTAAGACTAATGATGGTGATATTAATTAATTAAATAATAAGGGCATGATTAATTAAGATTGATAACTGTGTATCATTAATTAATTGAATAATTATGAAAACATTAATTTCTTAGTATTAATAATAATGGTGGTATCATTGATTAATATGGATATTAATGAAGGTGTCATTAATTGATATTATTAAGACATCATTAAGTAAATAATAATGGTGACAATTAATAATAATGACAGCATCATTAATATTAATAATGATAATGATGACATTTGTTAAGCGCTTACTATGTGCCAAGCACTGTTCTAAGCGCTGGAGGAGATATAAGGTGATCAGGTTGTCCACGTGGGGCTCACAGTCTTAATTCCCATTTTAACAGATGAGGGAACTGAGGCCCAGGGAAGTCAAGTGCCTTCCCCAAGGTCACACGGCCGATCAGTGGCGGAGGCGGAATTAGAAACCATGACCTCTGACTCCCAAGCCCGGGCTCCTTCCACTAGGCCATGCCACTTAGCGACTTGCCCGAGTTGGCAGAACAGAGAGGCGGCAACGGCGGGATTTGAATGCAGGTCCTTCTGACTCCCAGGCCAATATATTATCCACTAAATCACGCTGCTTCTCCAACATCCTGTAGGTTTTCATTCAGTCATATTTACTGAGTGCTTACTGTGTGCAGAGCACTGTACTAAACCCTTGGGAGAGTACAATATAACTGAACAGCATGGCCTAGTGGAAAGAGGCCAGGCTCGGGAGTTGGGGGTCATGTGTTCTAATCCCGCCTCCGCCACTGATCGGCCGTGTGACCTTGGGGAAGGCACTTGACTTCTCTGGGCCTCAGTTCCCTCATCTGTTAAAATGGGGATTAAGACTGTGAGCCCCACGAGGACAACCTGATCACCTTGTATCTCCTCCAGCGCTTAGAACAGTGCTCGACACATAGTAAGTTCTGTGTGTTGTCTCTGCCAAAGCCTAGCTAAGGGGGCTAAAAGCAGATGAATGTTATTCTGTATCATTCATATCCTGGCTCTGCCACTTTTCTGCTATGTGACCTTGAGCAAGCCTCTTCACTTCCCTTTGCCTCAGTTCCCTCATCTGTGGAATGGGGATTGAGACTGGGAGCCCCACGTGGGACAACCTGATTACCTTGTGTCTACCCCAGCGCTTAGAACAGTGCTTGGCACGTAGTAAGAGCTTAACAAATACCATCATTATTATTACTATTACTGAGACTCCCTCTTTCTGACAGTTTTGTTGTTTTTTAACCTGGGCTGCTTGAGGAAAGCTATCGCTCGATAACAAATGTCTTTCTTAAAAATGCCCCCCTCAAATTCAATTGCTGCCAGTCCTTTATTGGCCATCTCAAGAGTGGACACCAGGCCTTTCCGGATGGCAGTCGTCATCAGGACTCTGCCTCCGTTAGTGATCATTCTCCCTTCTTGCAGGGTGGTGCCTGCATGGAACAGCCCCAGCCCTGAAGTTTTGGCTTCTGATAACCCTGTTACCTCCAGGAAGAGGCTGTCAAAGCCTGGGACAAAGAAGGCCTACCTGGGTGGCACAAAACTCTGCCCCCCTTCCCACTCAGTGTTCTTGGTTCAGGGATGTCCCTAGGCACCCCCGGGCTCGAGGTACTGCTTGCAAGAGTCCACCCTCTTCAGCTCGGGTCTGCATATTTTTGAGTGTATGTGTGGTATTTGTTATGTATTTACTATGTGCCAGGCACTGTACTAAACACTGGGGTAGATACAAGCTAATCAGACTGGACACAGTCCCTGTCCCATCTGAGGCTCATAATCTTAATCCCCATTTTACAGATGAGATAACTGGAGCAAAGAGAAATTAAATGACTTACTCTAGGTTACACAGCTGACAAATGGCTAATGGTTAATGAGGCTACCTGTTCTCCCTTATCTTAGACTGTGTAACAGTCCAACCTGTAACAGTCCAACCTCATTAACTTGTATTTTCTTGTATCCACGGCCTAGAGCAGTACATGCCACATAGAAAGTATTTTAAAATACCATTATTACCATTCTGATTATTAGGAATTCTAGGGAAAAGATCACTGCAAACAGTCAGTGCAAAGGCATAGTGATGGGATTTCTCACAGTGGAGTTGAAAAGATAGTTCATTCATCAGAACTCTCGCCCATTCATACATGAATGGGAAGAAAGTTACTTCTTCATGCTGCTCTATCTCATTATCTGTCAAAGAAATGTCAATATAACATATACATCACATATATATGTATAATAAATATAATAATATAATTATTAAATATAATAAATGTCACATATGTCTCAATATATTCATATCTCATTTCCTTTGAAAGGCAATATATAATCCATATTATTCCATTCCTTTGAGAGGTTATACATTTATATAAGGAATAGAATAATATATATACAAATATATATCAAATATCTATATCAGTATTAGTCAATGAGTACATTAACAGTGGCAGTGAAATACATCCATTTGTCTGCAGGGTGTGGAAATATAGAATCAGTTTCCTAGACCTGCTATCCCAACTGACTATAAGTGTCCCACTCAATCAACCAGTCAATGGTATATGTTAAGCACTTACTGTCTGCAGAGCAGTGTGGCTTAGTTGAGACTGAGAGGCAGATGGCTTGAGTTTAATCCTGCCACTGACATTTTCCTCGTGTGAATTTAAGCATTTAATTTCCCTGTGCCTCCATTTCCATATCTGTAAAAGGAGTATCGATACCTGTTATCCTTTCTACTTAGATTGTTAGCCCCATGTAGGATAGGGACTATGTCCCACCTGATGATCTTGCAACTCTCCAAATGTTGAATACATTGCCTGGCACTTAGTAAGAGCTTAACAAATAGCACCGTTGTCACTGTTCTTGTTATTATTATTGTTATTATCTCAAAGGGAATGGTCCAGAAAGTGAGAAAAGAATTGTGGCCCAGGTGCTCCTGGCCTGTTACTATGATGGGCTGACACAAACGGTTTCTGGGCACTAGGGACAAGCCTCTCCTTCTCTCCCTTGACAATGTCAGGATCCTGCTAGTGACAAGAAAATCACTGGCCTAGAGGGAGAAGAGGACATGAAATCTTTCTTATAAATATCAACCTAGCCACCACAGAGGGGTGAGAGTGACTCAGGTCCAGAATCGAAGTGCAGCCTGGTGAGTGACTCCTTTTTTAAAAAAATGGTATTTATTAAGTGCTTACTATGTTCTAGGTACTGTTCTATGCATTGGGGTAGATACAAGCTAATCAGGCTGGATCCAGTCCATGTCACACATGAGTCTCACAGTCTTAATATCCATTTTACTGATGAGGGAACTGAGCCCCAGAGAAATGAAATGATTTGCCCAAGGTTACCCAGATGGCAAATGATGTAGTTGGGATTAGACTCCAAATCCTTCTGACTTCCAGGCCTGTGCTCTATTCACTAGGCAACGCTGCTTCTCAGTAGGCCATGCTGATTCTTGCTGACTGGTCAGAAGGGAGAGAAGATTGTCTTTTTTGTAAGCCAGAGGGGCAACCGAGAGCTGGACCAGGAAAGCAGTATCAGAAGGGAACCTGACTGTTAGAAGTGACCATTCCCCCACACCCTGACCATGAGACACCCCCAGCCCCTGTACAAATTAGATTAATTTCCCTTCCTGCCTCAGTATCCCTACTCATTAGCTGTAGTAAAATAGCTCCCTGCTGCTGGCCATATGCTGAGTCCCTTTCTCCATCCTATTCCTGCCTCCCAGCTGGATACTCAACACAGGTTTCTGCCTCCCAGATTTGGAGAGTTCTCAGCAAAGGGTCACCTCCCTATCAACCTCCTGGTTTTGGAGCTGCAGAGTTGTCTCTGCTGGAGCTGACACCAGGCTGATCAGGGGGACGGGATTGGGCTGAGGGGCACTACACTGGGTATTTTTCAGAAATAAAAAGACTTTTCCTCCCTTTCTCTCTCTTGACCCCTGAGAGGCAGGCAAACCTCCACATAATTCCCCACCATAGACTGTCTCACTCACGTAAACACAAGTCCCTAAGAACTTGGCAAACCAATTTAGGTTTCATTCATCTCCCACTAGAAGCAATGTAGTCCCAGAACAGGTCACTAGAATTAAACTCTTCCCAAATCTCCATGAGAATTATTTCATTATTTATATTTTAAACACTTGCATTGAAGGCATTGAATTAGGCTCAATCTTTCAGTTTGATGTCTTCTCTTAAAAAATTCCATTTTCCCCATTCACTTCTCTCCTGTTTGCACTTTGCTCCAGCAAGATGTGGAAGATCCTCACATACCTTCCTTGAATCCAGTTCCTCTCAAATCCTTGTCATTTAATCTTCACTCAGTAACAGTTTAAATGTTCCCAGTTCCTCCTGCAAATTATAACGACCTAAAGTCATGATGCCACCTCGCAAAAAAGACTTTTATTCCCCCCAAATACTTCAATTGTAATAATAATAATGTTGGGATTTGTTAAGCGCTTACTATGTGCAGAGCACTGTTCTAAGCACTGGGGTAGTTACAGGGTAATCAGGTTGTCCCAAGTGAGGCTCACAGTCTTAATCCCCATTTTACAGATGAGGTAACTGAGGCACACAGCTGACAAGTGGCAGATCCGGGAATTGAACCCATGACTTCTGACTCCCAAGCCTGGTCTCTTTCCACTGAGCCATACTGCTTCTCCAATTGTACTCAAAGGGGGTTAAACTATGTAAACAAATTTTTTGCAATCTTTATCATTCCACCTCTGCTCACCGTCTTCTATTCCACTGGTTTAATGTCCATGTTTGCTGGAAACCTCTTTCTGACCATGACCATCCAAC